>NW_008824185.1:1229732-1261894 GCF_000699105.1 Pygoscelis adeliae
CTCTTCAAAAAATTGTTATTTTAAGGACTATTAAAAAAAGGCCAACAGTTGAGTTGTTCTGTACTTGATGCTGTCTAGAAAAGTTACTATTCATTTTAAGTATGGAAATGTTTCTCCTAAAAGTTCAGATTCCCTATGTGTATTTAGAATTAGCTGTGTGGTTTTACTTCAGGCTTGCCACAAAAGTGTAAAAATAATTTTTGTTCTTGCTGGGGAAAATTAAAAAAAAAAAAAAAACAACCTGGAAGATTTTAAAAACAGGGCTCTTATTTTCAGAAAAAGACATCATATTCCAAATTCTGTGACTATGTAAAAAAATTAACTTTTTATTTTGATAGGATTAAAAAGTAGGATTAAAAATATTCAAAAATAATAAAAACCACAAAGTGATTTTCAGAACTACTACAGTTTTAGAGTGTGGCATCTTGCAGGCCCAGTAAAAAGGAGCAATCTACAAGAAACAAAGCAACATGCTAAGAACTGGTTAAACAAAAGACTAAACCAGTAGAAATGGAAGGTCTCTCATTATAAGAGTGTCAAAGGCTGAAGAAACCAGAGCATTTGCAGATAAAATAATTCTGAGCAAGAAATACATCAAAACAAAAGAAGAAAAACTTCTGGAAAAGTTTGTGTCATATTTGATTATTAAATAGTGTTGGTAGGTGACTACTGCTCAAAGTATAACCTTTTCAGATTCTTGATTTTCACTGAAATTCATTGCAATTACAGTATATAATTACTGAGGAGTACACCTGACTTCCATGGCATCTACCTGCACTACTGCTCAAAAGGAGACCGACACCCCATATATTCCTGAGATAACTCTACTTTTTGAAGTGTGTTCAATGCAATATTTTCTCCCATTTACTACTCTCTTACAAGAAATAAATGTAAGGTCAGATAACATAAGATTTCCACTTAAAATCCTACCTCCTTCTCCCTTCAAAAAGGGAGACCCATTTTGACCCATAGTCAAAATAAAAACGATTAAAGGTTCCGATTTTGATCTAACCCTTTTATACCATGTGGAAAGGCTAAAGCATCATAATTCCCTAGATTGTAGTCACAGGAAGATTCCCAGTACCAGGAACAGAGAACAGAAAGCCATGAATCATCTGTTATAACATCCCCCCTGCCAAACACTCATATATGAGACATGCCAAAGTTGGGAAAGGCATGTGGGGCTGGAGGAGAAAGCTTGGGAAAGCTTACATCTCTAATGCAACCAAATAATTTGCTCTCACTTTGGCCCTGAGATAATCCAAATTATCGGTTCTCAGGAGTACAGACTAAGTAAAACTAACAAGGTGCAAAAAAGTATTTTCAAAGCCTCTTTTTTCTTGGTTTCCCTTAACATCACCAGGTCTATCGGGTCATTCACTTCAGAGGCTGTTTCAACTGCAATACCTTCATGAAGGGGAAAATCTGGATCTAACACCAGTAATATTAAGAAAGGCAAGTATCCAAAATCTGCATCCCTGGATCTGCAGTATCTTAAAGGAGCAGTATTAGATACTGCAATTTCTTGCTACTTATTAAAAAACAGTGCAGAAGACAGTGCACTGTCCTTCTATGTTTGAGAACTTGGAAATACTAATTCGACATCAAGAGGTAACTACCAGTGAAGTTTTATCAGAGAAAACAATAAATGCATTTACTTTTTATTTGGTTCTACCCTTTAAATTCTATATTCAGTAACTGGAGAAAAATTCTTTAAGCAAAACCAAAAGTGGGGCAATGTAAACTGTTTTCCATAGAGAAGATGAAAATACTAATAAAGTAGTAACAAAAGCAATGAATTATACAATTTGTAACGGAAACAATGGGAAACCAGAAAAATATCGTAAGTGATGGACATGGTCCACACAAACAGGCATGGCTGGCAATTCAAAAGAGAGATGCCTTCTAGGTGACTAGGATGGAGATTCCCTACCCTAATTTAATGAGAGTTAATTATTCTTAATGGACAAATAAAAGTTTTAGTGTAACTGGTCATTATTTTTACCTACCTGCAGCTATCCTCTTTACACAGACTTACAGTCCCTGCCTCCCGCCCCAATGGCATAGGATACAATGGAGACACAATTGAGAATTATTTAAAATACCACAATTGACATGACCATTGCCCTTCCACCCCCCTGTACACTCACGACTTCCAACAGTCACATTTCATGAGGACCATTCTGGATCAGGATCAGCGAAGATCCCTGACGAAAGTACTATGAATTTCAGATTACCTCTTTTTTTGCAAGGAAGACTGTCTTTCACTATCATATGCCAGAGCAGAGATTTTCAAACTATTACATTCTCTTCTCCTGTAATTCTCTATATTAAGTGGGTTTGCAATTGAATGTATACATAATATGCATAGCAGAATGCTATTTATCACAATTAATGTCAACCCTATCAAGCACAATACAGTCATACAGTATTTCTAAGAGAGAGCAAACAGTTCATAGAAAATGTCTAATGGATAAAGTGATGGAAAAGTACTTAAACTCCCCAACTGGATAACTAACACATTATTTCAAATGCTATTATATCCAAATGCCTTAGCATTCCTTTTTAGCATGTCAAACAGTGAACTAGTATGCAGTCCTTCCATTTATTTATCATTTCTTTTACAGATAGTGAACTGTATGTACAAACACAAAGGTACTACAAGAAGTACTTCCAGCCCAGTGTGCTTTTAAGGAGTTTTATAGAGGTACCTGATTAAAAGAGCCATCACTGTAACATTGAACTGGACAAGTTTCAACTGCCTTTTTTATCAAATAATTCAGCAGGTAAGTTGGTGAGGTGCAAAGAAAAAACTGTTTCACTTTGAAAAAACCAAAACACGTAGCAAGCTTTAAACATGCAGTGAATGATGAATTGTCTGTCACAGCAAGCAAATGACTTAAGCAAGTGAAAATGAAACTTCTTAAGACATATTAATGAAATTTCAGAAATACAGTACGAGTTGCATACAGCTGGTATTACAGTAAGCCAATACACCACATTTTTGCTAGAGCTGCTTTGTACTCTCAATTTCATTTGTTATTGAAGATTGTACTTCAATGTTGAAATGCTGTATATTAAAATTTTAGGTTCAGTTACTGCAAAAAATGCTTGTAAACATGTTCATTTACTTTTAGAGTGAAAGAGCAATGCCACATATGCAAAACAATAATGCTATTTTAAAGATTGAAATAGACACATTTAATAACGGAACTTTTATTCTACTTGTCCTAGTCTATCAAGTGAGAAATACGAGCTGTTGTTAGTTTATTTAGGTCATTATTTATCACTATAGGAATCAATTTTCTTCATTCTTATCATCACCCTTTCTCATAATGCCCTGCTGATAACTTTACATGAAAGTGATCCCAGAAACATTGTTTTACTCTTTAAAAAGAAATTCAGATCGTTTGGAAAAAGTATTGCACATCACAAATGTAGTTAATACGCATATACAAATAGAAAAAAAAAAAGATTCAAACCGCCATCCCGAACAACTCTACACAGAGCTAGCTATCACTAAAATAAACATATAAAAATATACAGCCTGGAAAACAAAATAATGAAGGCTAACGCTTTGCAAAATAAGCCACCCTTTTCCAGATATTTTGGAGGTACTAGGACCTCTCTGCTGCTGGTGTTTCATAGCAATGCTTCTTTCCAGAACAAGTATGACTTCAAAGCAGCAGGGTTATGAAATCATGAAAGGATGCAATACATAATATAAAGGAATGATCATGTCCCCTGCTTATGAAGTTAAATAAATGAACATAATTAGAGAAAAAACAAAATGAAGTCTGCAAGTATATCAAAATGAGGCCAAACAGATAAGGAGACTTAAGACATACTCTTAGAAATTTTAAGCACTTGAATCACAAAGAGAGTAATGGATGGGAATGATTAATTATTTGTTTGTTTGTTTTTCATTGCCAGACCCAAAAATAAAAACAGAATATGTGTGAGCAGAACAGAGAAAAAGAAAAGTAGCTTTGCACAAATTAAAAAAAAAAAAACAAACTGAAATCAAGCTCCCTACTGTTACAATGAAATACAGATTATATGTTACAAGTGTTGACATATTAGGCAGAGGAAGGTAATTTGCTTGATTTTCTTCATGTGCTATGGCATACTTCAAATTTAGGTAAAATGTTTCATACTACCCAAAAATATTTTTAGCTAATGCTTTACAACTTAGTGCTACTAAATCCAATTACAGAGTTATATTTGTTAAATCTTAAAGGTATTACATTACTTTCTACATGATATTTCCAGGATAAAGAGCAAAGCTATTCATAAATTAAACTTCGTCTGCTTAAGATTCCAGCTATTTAAAATACCTACAGTTTGAATACACAGATATTTAAAGTGAGTGGAAATGAATTTTGAAGTACTGCAATTAACATTGACTGACATTCAAACTGTTGAGCTGAACTAAATGTTTCAAACAGCAAATGATGGGGGACAATGACCATAAACTGAACTTCAAACATACATTTTCCTCCTCCTTTTTAAGTTCCTTGTTAATATTCACGTTCAGTGACTGCAGTTACCAAGATATCTTAAAGCAAAATCCAGTGATTCAGGTTGCAAGGGCAGCAAATGTACATCTGAAGTCGAGCACACGCTGACAGCCCTTCTCATTTTATGTTTGATATACTTGAGGTTGAAAGACCAACTTTGGTATTTCTACATCGTCTTTACAAATTGCACCAATAATTTTATTCTGTATGTATAAAACTATTTGAGTTTGTTGTTTTGTTGGTTTTGGTGTTTTTTGTTTTTTAAAATTTTGTTCACCTGAAACTTCTCTTTGCAAGCAGGTAAAAGTTCTTTGTTTTCATTTGGAGAGACTAAATGGTGAAGCAAAAGAGTTCACATTACCTATTTTACATTATCAGGTACAAAATTCTCCCAATAAGGAAGCTATTTCTATTACATCATCATATCATATTTTGTTCTGAGTTCAATTTTTATTCACATTAGTTTTGCAGGTTTTTTGTTAGTATTCATACAAGTTCACATTCCTTTGTTTCTTAAACAATGATACAAAGAAAAGTTAAATTCTAAAATGCAGGAAGAGAAATAAAATAAAAAATATGATGTCAATGGAAAGCTAGTAAAATACACTATAGCCAATAAAAAGATGAGGGAACTACAAGAAGAAACTAGCACAAAAAGTAGGCTACAAGGACTAGTATGGGTATATTTACACATAATTTTTGAGTCTGGCCTACATAATTTATTGCCTTTGACATCATTTTGCTTTCCCTTTTTGTTACAAGTACATTTTTTCTAAAAGTCAGCAATACCTTTGTCTACCTGTCCTGTCTGGGAGACTGAAAGATAAAGGTCTGTAAGAGAGAAGAATGGAAAGAGCTAGAAAAGATCAGGAGGTTCAGAAAAAATGAGGTCCAACTTAAAAGTCTAAATCACACGCAGTTGAACACTCCAAATAGAGAAGAGGTAGCCCAAGTTTACCTACAATACTTCCAGAGGCTCCGGATAAAATCCCAATGACCCCTCTCCCAAAAATTCCCTCCCTTAATCACAGTGATCCTTTGGCTTTAGGAGGATTGACCAGAAATCCATTCACAGATAAACACTAAACTGGAAGGTAGGGAAATGCATTTAAGACAACATTTCTCAGGGAAGAAATAGGATTTCCTTTGTAGCCCATCCAAGCAATGCAAGAGCTGAATCAGAAATCAAAGCTAGGGACTCCCTCATAGTGGTTTAAATAATTAATCTCTGTTGAAAGCATTAACAAATTGAGTTGATAACTTTGCTCAAATATTTGTGAATTTAATAAATACATTGAATCTTCTTCACTAAACTGAAAGCCTGTTTAGAAACCTAATACATAACTAAACAAATACCTGATGTCAAATAGCTAAATTTTGTATATTAAGGGAAGCCAGGTGAGCACAATACAAAATTTAAAAGTATTTCAGAATATGTAGCTCAGTTACAACTTTATTAGCCTCATCATTTCAGCTGTAAAAGAAAAGGCAATATAACCTTAAAGCAGCTATTTAATGTATGCAAGAACTATGATGGAGGTCTAACAAGCCAACCAGACTACAGCGAGAGTGCTGTGGCATAGGTGGCAGTCCTATGAACTACAGACTATATCAATAATAATTTCTAAATTTTAAATTTTTTTTTTTAAATTAAAGAAAACTAAGAAGATCCACTAGTTTTGATTTCTTAGTGACCAGCATTCAAAAATATTATTAAGTTATTACTGATTTTGATTTACATGAACTGGATTTGCTTATATCTTGAAAAATACATGTTCAGGCAAGACATGTTGAAAGATTTACAATCTTGATCAAAAAGACAAAAGGAAAAGAAATAGCAATCGGGAAATTTCTGTGGATATACATGAAACAAATGATTAATGGTCTGAGGAAATAGTTACCAGGTATTGTGACGTATCTCAGCATTACAGTAACTGTTAAATTTGAAAAGAAACAGTCACTGAACTAGCAAAAAAAAAAAAAAGCATTTGTGGTGAGCAGACTGTGAAATGTTCTACTCCATCCCAGTCACCAAGTGTTTTAATTTATCACTGCTACTTCTTTACCTTCTATAACTCATTGCTGGAAGTAAAGGAACAAGTTGCCTCACATATGCTTATGCAAGCATAAGCCTTGCATATGCTCTGATCTCTACATGTTTTTTTATATCTTCTACCACCTATTTTTATACTAAAAGCACCTTAAAAGAAAGAATGACTTACTGATGAATAATGGAAAACAGCAAATATTGCAGCTGGCTGCACTGAATTGATGTGTTTCAAATGACTAGTCAGAGACTGGTCTACAGTTGATTTGATAACAAAATTCATATAATTAAGAATAAATACCTTAATTAAATGCTTTTAGGTAAAACTGGTATGCACGTAACACACAGTAGAACATAGCTGCTCAGTAAGTTCAGCTTTTGGGACACTACGTTGCTTGTCCATCAAATAAAGAAAAATATATGTATACAGAAGTTATTCAAATATAGTAAAAATCTATGAGAATAATTCCAAATATTCATCTCTGTGATCAACGGCCCATTCCAAGTTTGAGAAAAATGTTAAAATGAACATTTCAGACATCTTCAATCCTTCTGGATGTATATTGCTATGCACTGTATCATATCATACCTAGCTTTTTCCTGTTTTTCACACAGTGTTGTCCTGCTCTTGGATACAGTTTGGAAGTTGTGCAAAACAGACAAGTAAATGTATTAAAAGACTTGAGGTGGTGCAGTGTGAGACTGCAGAATTAGGAGAACAGTATACATTGTACCACAAAAAAACCTGAAGAACTCATTTCTTTTTGTTGCACTTAAGTTAAAACTAGGAAGTTCCCTGGGTCTTCTCTGAAAGTGTCATTTAGTTCATATTTATGCCACCTGCAATATTTCAATCTACTCAGCTGACTTCAACTTTAGAAACAGTCTCCAATTCTAAACAAACAAAAAGGTTTGTTTAGAAATTTCAGTATTACGCTTCAAAAATCAGACTGTGTTCTTCTGTGGAATTACTCTCATCAATAAGAATCAGTCACAGACTTAGCTAAGGTGTACTAGTAGTATTTTGGCTTACAAGGCATGTCTGGTGATCTTAAAGGAACAGTAATATTCTGTGTCACAGCTAAAGTAATTCTAAAATCCTTTCTTAGCCTAAGTTTCTTTCCTAAACACAAATTCAACAAATTGTTGAATTGAAAAGGGATTCCCACAACTTATGTGAGTATCCCTCACTCAGGCTGTTATGGGCATATACAAAATATCATTTTCTTACTCAAATCTACTCAACTGAAGACCAAATGTTCAGATTACCAAAATGGCAGAATTCGTATTTACTAAAACTGGGCTTTAGAGTTTATCTAGTCCATTTCAGTTCAATTTATTATTTTGTGTTGCAGTATTATTGTGACACTAAATATGCTGCCATTTATTTCAGGTGCTAGAAACATACTAGCAGATGGGAATATGTAGTCTTTGTTTACACACTTTGGTTCTTTATCTAATTTCATTTAAGCGCTATAGTCACTAGTCCAGCATAATAAATACACTGGAAATAAAATGCTTTCTGCAAGAGAAACTTAGAGAACTACAAAAGTATCTCAATAGCAATGGCACACAATGCTATTAGATACAAATAGCAAAAACTAATCAGCAGCAACTCTAAGCAATTATTACTTATGATGAAAGGTACAATATCCTAAAGATACACTGTCAATTTTTAGCACTATAAGCAAGCAGCTGTATATAGTTTGCTACTGAAGGACAAACAGCATTATATAGCATGCATTTACTATAACCATGTTTTTAGTTTAGAAACTACACAATGTGTCACTCTTACCTCAGATTTCTCCAGTTTATTTTGAGCATCAATCTGAGTGACAATTTCATTCATGTTGGTCTCCAAAACCATTCCACCCATGACCATTTCGGCCAATATATTATGGACCTAAAAAAGACCAAAAGAAAATTTAAAAATGCAAAATGTCCTACATGCATCTGGACAGATGATATCGAGATTCCTCAATACAGGAACACATATATTCCGTAAGTCAATTATTAATGTTAGCAATTTATTTAAAACCATTTGGGAACAAAGCTCATAACTTGATGTTCATTTCTCCAGTATCTTCTTTGCTCATAGTTCTGTTACAAACTCATCAGCGATACCACTTTGCTTATCAATGCTAGAAGAAACTTTCACATTCATCTTTCTTTCAGTACCTGTTTTCTATCCAAGAACTAGGGACAAGAGTTCTAGTTAACATCAATAGTAATACCTCTAAGGAGCAGGTTCTACAAGATTAAACAAATTGCTCACAAATAGACGTGTAAAAACTACTTTGGGCTACACCTGTGAAGGAAGAGAGATATAGTGATGCTCACCCATCATGGGTACCAAGACTAGGCTTAGAAGTAGAATTAGCATACCTGAGCTAACCCATACCTGAGCAACACCACAAACAGCGAGTCTTCAGCATCTAGGACTAAGATTGACAGCTAGTACTCAAACTGAAGGACTACATAAGACAGTTGGGGACATTAATGAAATGGGTATGTATAAATATCCCTCGTCCCTGAAACCTTGACTTGGCGATGCAAGTCTTGGTTCATGAATCTCTGCTTCAGAGTCTATATTTGCACTTTACCTAAAGACTTTTTTTTTTTAAAAAGGCATGCTTCCACATACTTTCTAGTAAAAATCCAGAGTTCATACGTAATGTATAATATTTTAATCCCATTATAATTCTGAAGACAAGGAACATTTTATTACTTTCCTGAAATAAACACATTGTACAATCTGATACTTCAAAGCATAATTCTGCTATTATTTTTTATATTCTTACAATTTCCCTCTGGATCAAGGATAGAAGTAAATCTCTAAATCAAACAATTCTAAAGATGAGTTGCAAGTAGTATATCAAAAACCACCACACTTCCCGTTTCTGTACCATACCTCAAAAACAAAATTGAAAAGTTGTTTCCCTGATAAATCATTAGTGTATTTCAGTAGAAACTTACAATGAATGTGTTTAGAGAGGCTGAAAACAGCTCTTACTCTCTGTCTATTGCTGCTGAGTAGAGCTTTAAGAATCAAATACCTGTGAGAAAGATTAACAATCCTTACTGAGTCACTCTCTTACTCCTGGCTCGTGTATGTCCCTCATAACATACCAAGATAAAGAGTATAATACAAAAGTGGTGCCAAAGAATTAATACCCCTGGCTTGTTATTAGGTGAATTTAAAAGCTTTTTAGCATCACAATCAGAAAAAAAAAGATAAAAACATGGAAATCTAACATTAATTTACTCTACACTGACAATCCAAATGCACTGAAAGACGTCACCAATATTTACTTCTTTTTACTGAAAACTTATTTTCACTCATAGCATAAGGGAACAGTTTATAGCTGCACACAAATAGGAGTTAATAAATACATTGTATGGGCTACCTGAAGTAATAAACCCAAAAAATTTACATGAGTTTCATTTGATTACAAATTTGCAAAGAATCATTTCACAGCCATCTGATGAAAGATACAATGTATTCAACAGAATCAACTGAAAAAATACTGATTTTTCAGGTAATTCTCGATTTTAGTCATACAGAAGGCTTGATGATAAGTTGATGATGCAAAAAGTTGATTTAAGATGTTGTTAGTATCAAAAAGAAAATATCAAAGGTGTTAATATGGAAACTATTACAGAAAAAAGAATATTAAAATAGACACAAAAATGGCTTTTTTTTTTTTTCTTAACCAAAAAGTTAACAATAACTACTAATGGCATTTAGAAGAAAACACATCTCTACCACTGGTGATGGTCATAGGGATTGCCACTTTAAAGAGGTCTGGCTAAAGATGTTATAGAATCAGAGTTTAAGCCAATCAACACAATATTAGGTTTGATAATTCTTCAGGGAGGAAATGGTACAAGAGATTCGTTTTAGAAGTAGACAGATTTGCAGCTTCAATCACAATCACACTCCATTCCAAGATCAGTGATGTTTTTAAGCTTCTGCACAGGTTTATCCAGCCTTCTTGATCACTCCACAGCTTTTAAGCCATGTGGGATTCTCCTCAGAATATAGAAAGACTAGCTATTACAATATGCATAGCCACCAAAAATGAAACATAAAAACTACCAAGTTCTTCATAATACAATATTTATCTGGCGATTTTGGTTATACTTTATTTTATCAAGAATTTACTAAGCAAGTATTTTTCACATGCTATGAAATTTAGGGTTTTTTTTCTTTTCTAGTTTCTGAATGGGCATTATACAGACTTACAGAAGGACTGATAAATAATTCACGTCTCCCTACACAAGTGGAAGATTTTCTGGCCAGTCTTATCTAATCTGAGCGTTTACTGTGAAGTGGTTCTTTCTCATCTCTCAATAAAAATACAGCATAACAGAGCAAATACCATCACTTGCTACTGCAGATTACAGATTTGGTTTTTATTTCCTTTTTAAAAATGCACTTGGCTCCAAAACAACAACCGCAGTCATCACCTCCAGATTTTAGGGGAGTATTGTTCATTTTGCTCTTTTTGGCAGAGCTGGTGATGTAAAGGAAGAAATTCCAGCTGTAACTTTAGCATCAACTAATAGCCCCAAAATTCAGAAACTATTCAGTTTAAAATCAACAGAATATTTCCATTGTCAAAGAATACATTTTAATTTGTGGAGGATACCTGAAACTGCATTGGTAAGTACACGAGAGACTAAATTCCACCCTACATCCTGGAGAAGAAGAGAAATCTAATTCAATTTCCTCTTAACATTCTTGAAAACTTTGGTACGTTCTAGAACTTGGCCTTTCTTTTAAAGCACAGGAATAATTAATATATATTTCTGACTGAAAAGGCAAGAAATGACATCTCAGTAAGTTCCTGCTTACTTCGCTCTTATTCAGCGGAGAACTTCACAGAACAAGCCATGGAAGTCTAGTAGGACAGAACAAAAGAATGTAAAAGAGCAGGTCTTGATCTCTACAGATTATTCATTTCTGTTTTAAAATAAAACAAAAAATAGTGATTTAAAAAAAAAAAAACACTCTTTTCTGAGGTAATCTCTTTCTAACAGCTTACTGATATGAAATACTGAGACACTAAAGCTCTAAGACAACAGGCTGAACTCCATATGAAACCTAGACCAAAATGACTGAAGAGATGGAGCGTTTGATTAGGTTTTCACAAGTGTTCTGGTTTCTCTGAAACAGATTACAAGGTGCTTTTTAAAAAGAAATGTAATTAAATTATGCCAGTTTTGGTAGCTGTTTTTCCCCCCAGTAGGTAAAGGTAAGCAACTACAGTCCTGTCAACTCTACTCATAACAGAGACAATTTTTTCCTCTAGAGTGCTACTGACACAGTAAATATATACTGTATTAAGACTACATCTAGAACACTGTGTCCAGTTTGGGGCCTACAAGTGCAAGAAAGACATCAATAAATTGGAGTGAAATCAGCAGAGGGCCACCAAAATGGTTGGGGCTAGTGCATTCGTCCTGGGCAGGGAGGCTGGAGCACCAGGGCTGGTTCAGCTTGGACACGGCTGGGCTTGGGGGCAGCGAATAGCAGCCCCCAGTGCCTATGAGTGACTGTTGGGGAGCTGGGCTCTTCTCAGCAGGGCATGGCAGGAGGGCAAGGGGCAGGGAGGCTGACACTGGCCGTAAGGAAGCCTTTCCTCAGGAGGACAGGTGAGTGGTGGCACAGGCTGCCCAGGGGCTGTGCAGGCTGCCTCCCTGAGCAGCCTGGTCTGACCCCATGGCTGACCCTGCTGGGAGCAACGTCTTGTAGCAGGCACCTCCCAAGGTCTATAATTGAATTATCTTACGATTTTATGGTAAAAACATGGTACTTCATGATGTGGAGAGAGCTTCACTGGTAAAAACAAATGCTTCAGAGCCAGAAACTTGCTCTATCCATTACAGGCAGGAAATCCAAACTTCTGGAAAAAGCTAGATGCAGAGAATTAGGGACAATTTAAGTGTAATGCATATGTCAGCAATATTAATTGTATCAAAAGTGTCTGTATATATACATATATATATATGAATAGGAAAGAAAAAAAAAATTCATGTATGCATGTATATGAAACTAGGAAAGACCAATTCATTGCATTTCTAAATACAATGGTTTTGCATCAGCCAACCTCATAAAAGCCAGATTATTAAATTGCTCAGGAACATACTAACATTTACTACTTCTCAAGTGTAGTAAATGCTTTAAAGAATAACTGCGGAAGGATCACAGGCAGTTATACAGGTGTCCAAGCAGATCTCCAAAAGTTTTAGAAAACAGTATCATTAATATTAATGTTCTCTATCATCACTTTGATTGAAAGAAATACTAGACATCACTGAACATACGACTTAATGACACATGCCTTAACTATGAATTCACAGCACATGCATCTTTGCACATGGTTTTAAAATACTGAAAGCATGAACAAGCGTGAACAAACGCCTGTGGACTGGGTTTGGTTTTAGGAGGTTTTGATTGGTTGGTTGGTTGGTTTTAGTTTGGGGGTTTTGTCCAACCTGGTAGAAGATACAGAGATATTGCTTAATAGATGCCAGTAAGAGGCCCAGTTGGTAACATCATCTTACAACAGTAGCAGTGCAAGGTCTCTACAATAAGTGCACGTTATGTATGACAGTTCAGGAAACAACTCTATGATATGACCTATCTGATGCATTTTGTATAATATGAAGAGAGACATAAATTCAAGAAGTGGCCAAGCTTGAGCAGCGGAACTAGATCGCACAGCCTCCAGAGGTCCCTTCCAGCGTAAATTATTCTATGATTCTAAGAACAAAGAAGCTGAACTGAAAAAAAAAAAAAAAAAAAAAAGGGTTCTTGAGAACATAGACCACTGATTATAAAAGTAAGGTTGTAGCCCAACCACAACAATGGAACAAGGCAACCACTGCATGATACCGAGAGAAAGAATTTGATTTACAGGTTCAAAGAATGCATCTCACCAAGGCATAAATTCCCCTTGGTGTAAGTTCTGAAAGAAGTCCACAACATACCAGCAAGCTACAGATTAAGAAGTAATTGACAAGGGAGCACTGTCTGCAGATAAAAAAGGGCAGAAGGCAAACTTCAGGTTTCTGGCCAGCTGTAGCACTGATGCCATAACCGTAGAGAACAGCAGTGTACTTGTATAACTGGCGTTAATATCCAGCCTTCGGCAGTTATTGCCATTATCCTTATTATGACAGATGGAGCGAAGGAGGAGAATTAATACAATTCTGAACACAGCTTCTCACAAAAAAAATTGCTCATAATCAAGACTGTATATGCAAATTTACAAATATTACAATAAGCTTTACAGACAGAAAGAACAGCAGGGATATGTTTTTTTTCTAAAGCACACTAGTCCACAGAAGAAGTCTTAGTATTCTACATGAAAACATTAAGAAAATACCTTCCTTAATCTTTTTAGTCGTAAAGAAACTATTTCATTACTCTAGCTGTTGGTGTTTTAAAGGATTGCTTTATTATCATTTTGCTCTCAGAAAGTCCTCTAGTAAATATACAATGCAAATTAAAGCACCATGAATTACTGTTGAGCAGCTTTTTCATTATTTCGTGTTCAGTGTTTCACGTTACAGATGATGTACATCATAACATTAAATTTCCATCATGCAAGTTGCTTTAAAAAACATGAAAGATAAAATTTCTACTTATGCTCAAGCATGCTTAAAGAACTTTATTAAGTCAGAGGCAAAATCCACTTAGTTCATTATCTGGTTTCAAAAATTCACCAGTTGTCACTTAAAAAAATTATGCAAGAAATCTTAAGAGTATTTATCCTGATACAAATTCTCTGCTTCCAAATATCTCCAACTTAAGGATTCCTGAAACAGAGATTGTTTGCTGTTTCTTGCTATATTATTGTATTTTATAGCCCCTGTCCGATTTTCCTTTGGTTAGTATGTCTAATCACTTTTGAACCTATTTATAATATCCTTGGTATCTACGACAAAATTTAATTATGAATCATGAAAAAGACATTTTCTTTGTTTCAAAATTACTTCCTGAAATTTTATCTGATATCCCACTGTTCTTTATTTCTGTGAAACACAGTTGTTCATCTTCTTCAGCCCCTTCAACACCTTTTTTATATACTTCTTACTTTTCTGCCTCCAGTATCTTGAATATTTATCTTCCTCTTCCATGCAAGCTTGTTCCACACCTTAGATTATGTTTCTTACCTTCCTCTGTATTTCTTCCTACTTTTAGTACACAACATGCAAGTCTAACACGCAATAAAAATGTTTATAAAGCATGGATTGACATAGTAGCTTAACCATTTTTGTCTTGCCCCATTTTTCTTCTAAAGAGATGATTTTCTAAATAACAGAATACAATTAATTTTACTTGTTAATCTGTAATGAAAGGAAATTAAGACTATGATCAATATTATGTATAGATTGTAATCCATTTACTCCCTTCTCTTAAATAACTATAAGAATAAAACACTTCTAGCAAAAGTTTGCCCAGATATGAGCAGTAGCAAGACATACATTTTTAATATTAACTATTTTTTCTTTCTTTTTCATTGCAAATATGTGTTAAATTAACAAATATGCATTATTCTATTTTTTCTAATTAAAAATTTCACTAATTATTTCCCTAAAGAAACAAAAAATTTTCTGAATTAAAAAGCATTAAGTGGCAATGAAGTACAAAATATACTTCAAAAGTACATTCAAAACAGTGTTGAAGTGAAAGACTGAAGGGCACATGGAATACGCCTCTTACATTTATATTCTTAAAGAGAGATCAGACTGCTGAGAACATCAGCTTTTCAAAATCTGAAATTACCATTTTGTAATAAGAGTTTTGAGGTGTTTTTACAAAAATCAAGAGTGCTTCCTACTTCTGTTCCATGTGCTGTCTAAAAGCATGAATGTGTGCTTTAACAAATGTGGAGAAGGAATGCATCAAGAAAAAGCTCCTGGGAAAATTTGGCAAACACATTTTCTTGTCTTCAAGCTGCAATCTGATTCTGAAGGGTTCACTGTTCTGGTCAGATAATAAACTCCTGGAAGAGATCATGATACTCTCAGCGATATTTCAATAGGTGCCAAAAACTTGTGGAAAAATAGAAGTATTTCCTTACATCCCTAACTGAATGTATTCTAGTATTTTAGTTGTAAAAGATGCTTATGATAGCTTTCTGTGACGTCTTTTCCATCAGAAAGCATTACACTCCTGGACTCACTGTAGGAATCAGTACAGACTGAAATAAACCACCTCCTCTGGAAAACGTTTTGCTCCAGATATAGCAAGTTTGTTCATTTTTAATACAGCTGCTCTGTAAAAGAGAAGCCCAATTCTGTCCTGTACAGGCTACACTCCCCAACACCCCAAGCCCTCATCTGCTACAGCACATAAGAAACACTATCTCATTCCCACCTATATTCCATTCTCCAAACGAATTTCTAGTACTATACCAATATTTTTCTTGAATAAGCCTCTCTCTTGGCTCCAGGTTGCTATAAGCCATCACCGGGTCCTGTATAATACACTGGGTCCTGTATAATGAAGGCTGCCTGAAGGTAAATGTTTCCTTATAGAAATGCCACATAAAATGCTACTAAAGAGGCAACAGCTTTTGAGATTACATAGTTTAACTCTTTTACATGCTACATATTTTTTTACAAGAAAGGTATTTCTTGGTTTTTAGGCAGTTCTAGCAAGGGGATTGGAAGAAAGTCACCTTCCACAACTCCATCAAGAACTGAAGACACAGATCAACTCTCATCCAAATCAAGTAGTCAATCCTCACTTTCCTCAACACCAGACCACTCAAAATACAAATATTTGAAAAGTTTCACCCCAAACAGCTCCCACATGTAAGTATCCACTAGAACTAAGATTGTCTAGACCAAACATCCAGCAGCAGTTGCTGTTTTTCCCTATTGCAGACTTGAAATCTACTAACAAGCCAGGCCACAAATATCTGACAGAAGAAAGTTAATGTGTTGTAACTCAGAAGACTCAATGTATTTTGCTTCTTGACAAGGTGACTTTATCAGCAGTTTAAAGAGAATTTAATGCTGTAATTTCATTATCATAGATGCATCTTCCTGGTTTTTTCTTGCAGATCTACAAGAATACTAATGAACTTAAACTGTACCGAATCAAATGTTTTGATCCTATGTTATGGTATAAAGTAAGTCTTACAAACCAATTACACTGCAGGGGAAAAAAAAAACCAAAAGAATGGAGATGACATCAGATTAGTCACAACTGCATAACTAATGCTACTTTACTGCTGGTAGTAGCCTTGCATTACTGCAGAAGTTCAGCTTTCTGTGTGTATTCTTTTGTCAATTTATGCAGAAGTTAAAAATCACTGCACTGGTTAATGCCATGTTCAAAAATTTTAACTGAATGTGTCACTGATCTTTTATTTTGGAAATGGGTTACTTTTGCTAATATATCTAATAAGTATTTAGGGTTCACATTTTCCTCAAGAGTTTGAAAATACTACCCTGAACATTTAATGGGATTCTCATGCAGTATTTTAGTAAATCAAATAAAACACAAATTTTAGCTTCCCTTTGACAAATAGATTTTAAGAAGAAAATATCATCTCATATCCAATACAAAATAAAATATTCTTCAAGAAATCTAACATTTCAAAGCACCTAAGTTTTCTACATTTTATTAGAAAGATGCTTCTCCTATGAAGTGTAAAAGACTACTTATGTTAAGGAATGCCACTGAATGAAACATGCTATAGAGCAGCAGCTTGGACTGCACAGCAGACCACAACTGCATAGCAGTCAAAGTATTCTGCAGCTAAATATAAAGATCAAACTCCTTGCCACAAAACAATTGCAGTATTTGGGTTCTTTAAGCTCAGAAGCCAATATATAAACCACTCATAAGTTCTTCTGTACTTTAATCTGCCATTTTGGAAACAGCCAACACGTTGCAGCCAGGCTAGAAATCCTAATGACTAATCATGAGCACGGTATCAGTTCAAACACCTACTCAAGGTCATTTGCATTTCACTGTCTGGTCAAGGTACAAGTGTTTCTTCCAGAAGAACCTCCTGATTTTGAAACAAACTGAGTCAGTTCCAAATGGTTATTTCAGATACTTGTTACTATTTATAGTCCACTTTTAGTCATTTTTGTCTTATTTTCCTTTTGCATCTTTTGCTGTTGATGCAAAAAGATGTTCACAGATGGGGAAAGGTGACTACACAGAAAGCAACAGCAGGCACAAAATGCAACTGAGGGAATAAATTCTGTATATTCAATTCTCAGCACTTTAGGTATTACACCAAGAGGTGCCAATGTCCTTTTAAATGAAAGATTACTATGGTAATAGCATTTCTCAAAACTAGATTAATAAAACACTTGTTCCTGACAGCTGGGAATATTCAAACAAGATTGTTTCTAAATGTTTGAAAAAAGACATAATGTCTGTTTGAGATTTAGAAGAGCAAGATCCACACAACATTTAAATTACAGAATCATAGCATTTGAAAGGCAACTGCCAGCCTTAACTGGAAAAGCCAGTACAATTTTGGTTCCGAGTAACATAACACTTAACTGTAAACAAAATAGAATAAATTATTTCTTGAAACTAAGTCCTACTCTGAGAACATTCAGATGTCTCCAATCTGACAATTACATGTGCAATAACACTATGCAAATCTCCCACATTATTTTATTTTTCCTCAGAAAGACATGTTCCACCATAGCTTTCAAGTCTTAAAAATAATATGTTGATAGAAACTGTCTAGATTTCACTAACAATAAAAGTAGAATCACTGCAGTTTAATACCAAATATCAGTTGAACCAAACATTTTACTTGACAAGAAATATTGCAGGAGCTCACAGTACCTTGTCTACATGGAAAATTAAATCCAGTTCACAGACGTTTTCAAAACATTTGTCTAGTGTTTCCACAAATACCTGCAAAGAGGAAAAAAAGCCAGAGGTCAAGCTTTAACAGAAACTCAATAGTTCCATTAGGTGTGAGGTTTAACAAAAACAAATACAGAAAATAAACACCGGGCAGATTTTAAGGCATTAAAAGCATCTATAGAAATTATGTGGTTAACATTATTATGACAACAGTATGTTATCTGTAGAGGGCAAAACTGTATGCACAAGTCAGTTTGTGTTATAACTCTGCTAGAAGTCACACAGTTTTAACCAATAGCTGCATCTTGAAAAAAACAGTAACATCATCTACGTTACAATTTTCTCAGCTGTGATTCAGTGTTCCTTCCCATTTCATAAGAACCCAATTATTAAGCAAAAACCAGCTAGTTTTTTTTTTCATTATTATTGTTATTATTTTTAAGAATTTAACAATTACTACATTGCAGGCATCTCCTGGTTAACCAGACTACTGTTAACTTTGCCACACACACATGTGCAATGCAAACTGTCAGCGTCATGCAAGTTTGTCAGCATTATGGCCTCCAGCAACCGTACTGCAGCTTTCACCTAGTTTAGACCTGCTGAATTCAGGATGGACCAAGGAAAAAGGTAGCTATCATAATGTCACACTTGCTGATCCTGTCAGGCATACCACCACATAAGTTTAAAAAAGTCCAGTAGTTTGTACCCAGGCAAATAACCCCTCCCTGAATCTAGAATGTAAGTGCACAAAGCAGAAAAATCAAAGCAGCTGCTGAAGTCCAGCCACTGATGATCTCTGCCAGATAGGGAAGTATGTTACCCTGCTCTGGGTGCTTCTGTAACAGATTCCTTAGTACTCATGCTAGCCAGTTTTGATACACTAAGAAGATCCCAGCCCACCATTAGGCCAGATAATGAAAAGATGACTGTTCTTGCACTCCCGAAGCTCCTGAATGCCAATCACCATGTGCTTGTGGCAAGTGCTGACAAAGACTCCAGTCTTAGAGAGATGTAAGTACAGTTCCCTTTATTCAAGGGATAACTCCTACTGACTTAGAAGAGATGTGTCAAGACCTCTAAGTTAAACATATGCTTGAGTTTGAGAGCTTAGGGTCCTCAAAATTAAAAAGAATTTCTGTAAGAATTTACAGATCATTTATTAATGACTAGTAAATAAACTGCAACTTGTGGGAAATTTTAATCTCAGTTTTACGTTTCAAGGCTGTTTTATCACAATGTGTTTAATATTATTTGTTGTCACTGTATGTAATTTTTTTTTTTTCAATTCTAAACTCAAACCCTAAAGCAGCAATATGGAAGAAGTTAAACACCTGGTTTTGATTCTCTCTCTTTTCAACATGGTTTATTAATCCCATCTTAGTCTTTGAGAAGAACCAGATTTCAAAACGCCTAGGCCCAGAGAAATAGGAATGAGAAGCCATGTTCTGCTGACAAAAATGAAGTGGATAAAAGGCCTGCTTCTATAGATACATATTTATGTCTACAGACACAGTGAAACAGGACTACCTGACATCAGCCATTTCCAGTTGTCTACCTTGCATATTAAGAAAGATTACTTTTACATCTGAATCTCCCATCTCAGATCCTGCTTACACTATAAAAGAGAAGAGGATCACACTCTGCTGTTGCTATTACTACTATTATCAATCTCCATTTTAAAGTCAAACTACATCTAACTGATGTTCCATGCATTTAGAACAAGGATTATTCTTTAATACCAAAATGTCAATTCATAACTTAAAATAGGAACATAGAACATTTCCACAGGCAGACTCAAGACAGTAAGGTTCACTGACAACAGTTAACTAAGTAAATGAATATGCTTCTGTTAAACTATAGTGAAGCTAAGCAAAGCAGGTTCTTTTTTTCTTCAAGTAGTTGTTAATTTGTTGTGATAACAGTCTTCTATAAAGAAGGGATGCGAGCAAACAAAAAAAACTTATATGTTAAGCAGAACAAACTACACAGTTCACAACTATGTGCAGCAAGACAAATGACCAGAGATGTTCTCTTACTTTCCTTGTACCTTAGGAGAATGTGGTTACAAGGACAGTGCTGTTTGATATTGGCTGCAGGAAGAAGATTGGAAACAGAGTGTAAACGTAACCTTTATCTAAAGGTTTCAGTTACAAGAGCTAACGGTTTGCCACTATTTTTGAAAGAAAATAAAATATTCCTCATATACATCACCAAGTTTGCACACGAATTTACATACTCTGACTTTGACATCCATCTAGTTCCTTGGGAAACAAAGGAACATGTTAAAAACAAACTCAAAAATCCTCAAAAAAGGCCCCCACAGATATGTGTATTTAGTACCAGTATGTATGCCCACACATCGACAACACAGAAGTTTTATTTTTGTTACCTTCTTCCAGCAACTAGGGCTTCGCATATAACAACACTTGATTCATAGTTACAGTGGTTACTTTTAACCTTTACCCATTACATAGTGACACCACCGCACACTGAACGAACTCACAGACCTCTACTTGCAATGCATAACCAGTAATGCACACCAAACCTTTTTTAATCTAAGGGAAATCAGCTGGCACTGAGTATTCCTCAGAGATATTTTTCACCGCCTAAGGATTTCTCATGGAAACTTTCGAAACTTCCTCAATCTTCCATTCATGATGGAGAGTTCACTCAGAGTAACGCCAGCACTGATAAGGTATACATCTATTGCAAATAACTGGTCTTTAAAAGCATTAGCCTACAAGGTAAACTAGATTTTTTCCATGCTAACATTCCTTGACCTATTTTAAGACACCTTCAAATAATCAATATGGCAAAAAAAATTAGAGCCACTTTCATCATGATTTTAGTTGAGAATCAAATGAATTGCACACTATGGCAAGCAGTGCTAGAATTTAAGTACTTCAGTAATTACTTCAGATGCTGCAGACTTGTTGACCAAAATAACCAGAAAACACACCAATTGTTTTGGGACACCCCCCCCCACACACACACACCAGTTCAAATGCACCTTTTGATGTTATTAGAAAAGAAACATAGATAAATGAGTCAAACAGCAGGAAAATAAGGATGCACGCACAATGAATTACTAGCTCCCCCTTGTGCTTCATTTTTGAAATCATAATCTTTTACAGTTCAAAGAAAAACCCATGCACATCTTCATGCAAGTAAACGGGGGTGGGGGGTGGAGGAAAAAAGCCACATGAACTTTTGTAGTAAATATGCTTTAATAAAGCCAGATACACATCTGGAAAGTAAAGTACATGAATCAAAATACCAAATTGTTATTGGATATATACAAGCCAGGAGCTCCCTATACTCAGCAATATGTCAAAACATAAAACACCACCTTTACCATGAAGGGCTCATTTTTTAATTAGGCAAATAAGACAACAAAGGAATAAAACATACATTAATACTGGGAAGATAACAAGGCTAGCAGAAAAATCAGAACACCTAATCAATTAAATGCATCTGATGCTAGATAATGTCAAATACTAACAAAGCAGGTACAAAAAATTAAGTAAAAACAACAGGAGTAACTCATATCAAGAATATCCCACCCTTCGTCCTAGGCTAAACAGCAATGGTAAACCTTAAGACAGAATTAATTCAATCTGCCCACGGAGAGTCCTCTCCTTCACTGCTTTTGACTGTTCAAATGCTACTTGAGACTCCAACTAGTTTAGAACATAATGGACTCATATAGCCAGCTCTCCATACACAAGACTGGTTTCTCTTCTGCTTTAAGAGAGGCATTTAATAAGTCATCGTTCACGTATCATTACAAGCATATGAAGTCAACTACAGTGTTTCCACAGCCTTTCTAATTGGGAAATCCTTGGAGCAGCCACTGTGTTCTCCCACACTTACACTGACATCCCAGTTTTCTTTCAATAATTTTTTTTTTAAACTACTCATAGATTATACAGAGGATGCCAAGATTACAGTGTAAGGGGAAGACTGTACAAGTCCTGTTGATTAGTCAAAACAGAAGTGTGTTAGGTCTTTCAAGCAGACCTACCAATAGACTTACCAATATTACCAATAAGGCTTTTTACATCAAAACGTTCTTTTTGTTTTTAATTCCTGCCCTTTACTTTCCACCCAACTCTAAAATAAACTAATAGTGTTAACTGAGAACTAGTTAGAGATTTTTCTGCCAAAATAGGTATCCCAGTCATATGCCTCTCCCTTTTTTATTTAATTAGCATAAAAGCATCTCTGGTCATGACGATTTATCTTTAAGAACTGAGAAAAACATCTTTCATGAACTGCACTTCATTTCCTGTATGCATCTTACTGAACAACATTATCTTGCAAGGCCATATACAACTTTTCATGGAAGACTGATCTCACAGATTTAGCTGCTTACTGAGCCAACATGTCTTAGAAGTACAGCAGTGGGCTAATATCCTCAAAAATGCTTAGAGTTGACATAGGCTTTTAGGTCCGTAAGATAGTTAGGTACCATTGTAAACGTCACTCAATTTTTCCTCATGGCAGTCTACAGCTAGTTATATTTTCTTATGTACTTTATTTCCATGCACTATAACCTTACACTTCACAGGCTAATGAGAAGTCTGAAAGAGCTACAACTCATGACATAATTTACACTGAATCCAAAAGACTGCAAAACCTACCAAGCATAGCACAGATGCTGACCTACCTCCCATCCAATTAACCAAAAACAATAAACAGAATTTTATGTTTGTGTTAAAAAAAAAGAAAATGGACAAAAATTAACAGTATGAATTTGCCTGTGGTGTTCAAACACATCTAGTTTGAACACAATATAAAAATCTGAGGCAGAGCCTATGATTTGTAACACATAGAGTGCATTCATTAAGCCTAAGCCAAGACGACTTACCTGTTAAACAGCTCTGACCTAATGGTGATATATGTGGCCTTCATAGAAGTATTACACAAAAACTTTATGCTGAAAAGAACTGCAGGCTGCCATATGTCATCTAATCTACTATAGATTTATTCACTTTACAAGACAGAAAACTCTTAAGCGCTAGACTGAGATCTAGGTCCATTTCACCAGTTTATTTTCATGAGATCATGAACTGGCCCTCTACGTAACTACTTATTTAAACAATTCGGTATATGTATGATTGGTAACAAACTCCAGATGGCTTACTCTTACCTGTGTTGTCTCTGAACTATAGCAAACAAAGATGTATGAAAACGGTTCAACCCTTCTCAACAAAAAACAGGCAAAGCTTACTTGCTTGAGCAGATGTGTATGTATACATACTGCCAGTCTGTGTTGCACATGAGGTTGAGATGTAATAATAAACTTTCTGAGGGCGCTATTCCAGTGTAAGATACATTTAATTCTTATCGCTATTGCCAAGTGGATTAAACAGATCCTTCTTGTGAACCACACTGGAAATTAAAAATGTTTAATTGATCTCTGTATACATTCTACTATAATCAAATGGTTGAATTACAATGATCTAGAGAAATGGGAATACTGAACAGCTGCAGGTACTGTGGTGAGATTGTATTTATAAACAAAATCATATGGGTCAGAAGAAAGTAAAGTATTTCTATAAATAGAAACAGCATTTCTAGTATTTCTGCTTCCTTCAAGTAATTATATTGGCATGTAATTAAACAGCAGGGCATAATGGAAAAGATGTGACATATAAAGACAGAGATTGAAATCCATCAAAGTACTTCTGGCACAAGAAGCAACACAATTTAGGGAAAACTTTAGGATCTCCCTAATTCAGAGAGTTTGAGGGCTATACAAATATAGGTAGTAGTAAGCTCAAGCAATTTGCTTCAACACCTTAAAGTAAAATTTAGGTTACACTGCGTAACTGGAAATAACTGGAAGCTACTGATGTGACATTTTTAATATACCATAATGAATAAAACCTTAGTTGAACTGGCATAGTGGCCCTGCAAAATACAACAGGTCAGACTGATCGACCTCAATAGTCTTTCCTATCCTTATTATCTCATTAAACTAAGATATTTATAATACCTACTTTACCTGAAAAACATCCCTAAATCACATGAAAAATTAACATGCTTCTTTTCTCAGTTCATAAATATTTTAGCACTTCCAAGTAAGAAGACACACTATGCAACAAGCAACTAAGCAACTCTGTACAGCAAACTGCTAAGAACAGGTGAGGCCGTTGTATACCTCACTCAGTAACTTGCACTGTTCAGATATTGCAGAATGTTTCTATGACCAAAGATGACATAAGAATCAAGAAAAAGAGTTTCTTTCCCTGCTACCCACACAGCCACTTGGAGAGACAATTTGGATCTACTGCCCAGAAGAGCACTAAACATTGAAGAGCTGTTTTGAACACTAACAGGGGACTATGAGAAGCTATTCAGCTCCAAGAAATGTCTGCAGGGCCTTTAAGGCCCACAGTGCTTTTTACAGTGAAATAATCAATAGATACAGGCCCATGTCTCAGGATACCACAGATTTTACTCATGTAATAAATCAATTCTCTTGATGTGCAAGCTTTTGAAAAGCTTAACAGTAAGTGAATCGTATGTGTGTGTGTATATATATATCTGAGACCCATTTTATGTAATGACATACGTCACTTCATGGTGTGAAACTATTTTTTGCCACATCTGACTACACTATCAATCATCAGTGAAATTGTTTACGTGCAAATTTTAAGTTGAAAAATCACTGGTGCAGTCAAGAGTTCTCTTGACATAAGAGTGTTCGTATTACCAGACATGATTTTTGTTGCCAAGCTGATACAGACATATTTAACAGTTTAAATCATACGTGCTGTATTGGGAGCCCTGCAGAAGATGTTGTATTCGAGGAGTTAGTGATCTTGAACAGGCCGTGTCTGCTCTACTGCGCTTGAGAAGCCTGTATCTTATCAATGTAATCTATAATTTATAATGTCTTTGGGAAAGGTAAACTGTAGGTGGATCAAGGAGTGGAATGTATTGATCCTGACCAAGAGACCGTTGCATGTTTAGGAGTTAGTGATCCACGTAACACTTAACCCGAATAGGCACAGGCCTGTGCTGTGCTGCACAAATTCCTTGGCTGCAGAATAAACTCACACAGCTCACTGTAACAGAGGAGCCTGCAGGCAGCTCCCACTTGGTACCTGTGATTACGCTACCTGCACGGCCTTGCCTGTACCTCAAAGTGCAGCAAGAAGCTCTCATGAGAACATCCTTTACAAATGGAGTTGTTTTCTTGTGACAGAATTATATACTAGGTCAAAGGCCAAAAAGGGAGAGCCTCTCTCCACAGACAGGATCTGCTCTGCACAGGGCACTGTGAGAAAATCAACCTGGGCTCCACTGGATGCTGCATGAACAGGGGATGTCCAGCATCTGAAGGCGTGTAAGATTTACTATCTACATTCCTCTTCTTATTCTGTTTTATTAAATAGTTACCTTATTAAACCAATTTTGTTGTTGAGCCTTTCTTATTGAGATCCAGAAAGAATGTGTAGCGGCTCTTTCTCCTCACACAGAGCTTTATGCATCAAGGTTCTCATAATCTAAACTTGTGTAGCTAATGCTTGAACTGCACCATTTTACCTGCAGCCAAAACAAGGCCTTGAAAAGCTGCAGCAAAAAATATCCGATTGTTCTGTAGGTTCCAAACAAACGGTTTCCTTACTTCTCATCAACTTGGGAAACAACTTTTTCAAAGACAGTCCAGAAAACTGCTAACAATCCAAAAGTAATACTCAGCACTTCAGGTGTGTTCACAGTATGAAAGCCACCTTCACTTCCAAATATTACAGAAAAAGACACAGTTAAATACTGAAGTTCTAAGGTACTTAGAAGTAGAATTCCACTTATTAAAAAAACAAAGCAGGGGAAAAAAAAAACAACTTACTTGTATGAGGTCTAAAATGCCAAGCTCACTTTCTGAAGAATCCACACAGAAGACAAAATACAAGGTGGCATAGTGTCGGTAAATTAGTTTGTTATCAGATCCACCTATTAATCTAAACAGGAAAGAAAACAGGAAAGCTTAGTTAGCATCTCAGGATAAGCTAGGCAAATCCTCGCACTTACTTCAGTTAATAGGAGGCCTGATGTTAATGGCTGGCTGGAGCTTTCCCAAATCCAACTGTATCACAACTTTTATTTTGTGATATAATTACAATGGAAGAACACTAAGTACCAAGACAGCCCAAGTTACATTTACCACACAAGCACAGTTATTGTTATCCATATGGATAATAATTACATCAACATATGCACCTTTTTATTAAAATCAATTCAAACGGATCATGCAGTTTCATCAAAAAATGGGTATTAAATGTAATTCCGTGACACACTCCTGGGCACTGTACAGGGATTAATCTGCTTTACAGATTAACAGAGCATCTGCCTATGAATCCTTCGCTGCCCTTCTTAGAGGAGCATCAACAGAAAGAGAAAACTGTAATGCAGACTGGCATTTGGATTACAGAAAAAGCCTTAAGTGGGGTTTATAATCCACTTAACAAAGAACATGCAACACTTGTGCTACAAAGTATTTGATATCTTGAGAAATAAGACTGTACTACAACCAATAGTTTGTGATGCAATGTTAAAGTCACAGAAGCAATTAAATTTTTATGGACTCACTAATCATCAAGTTACTGAACAAGAAGAGAAGAGGTCTACACAAGTATTTCCTTCCACTCTTCTGCTATAGCCTTCCCAAAGAAGGTACATAAATCATAAGAAGATATGTTCTTCAGATCACTGACAATTGCTTTTGCGCAGGAGGCCCACTCAGATAGAAATTAAAATATTTTGTAGCCTGAACTTACATGGCTATGAACATCATAATTCTCCCTTAATTCTGTACCAGAACTGAATCACCTGTTTGGTGTATCATAACTCATCCCTTCAGTTTCTGCCTTTATCACAGGGAGAGAATACATAAACAAAAAGAACAAGAAATCTTTTAGGTCACTTTTGCTTAAGCACATTTCTTTGCATTAATGCTTGGGTGGGGGGAGGGGGAACCCTTTGTTCCTGAAGAGCAGGAACTACATTTAAGAAATATCAGACAAAAATGTGAAAGTAGAAAGAAATGCCAATTAAAGTTTCCTCTTTTATACTTTATTTACCCAATTCTTTCAAGTACTTCAGTACACAGAGTTAGTATATATAAACAGTTGAGGCCTTTGGGTAAACTGCAAACTATAAAGTGATCCCTGTCCTGAAAAAAAAAATACTGAAAAAATATATTGAAATGGTAACTCCAGAATTGAGCAGTAGGAAGAAAGCCAGAATTGTGTCTGGTTTAGTTTCTTTTTGTTGCACAGCTGTGATGTTTTTAAAAGGCTCCAAATGGCTTCTGTCTTTCACTTACAGAATTCAAGCCAGCATGTTTTCAGCATGAAATCACCTCCAAGAACCTAACGATAGAATCATCAGTTGAGTAGTCGGAAGAGAACGATTTTAGTTTAAAAAATAATAAAATAAAAAAAAAAATCAGGAATCATCTTGATCAGGAAAAAGACATCATAGCTGACATGATACAGCTAAGCATTTAAATGACTCCGCACACAGAAAATTTAGGCATTAACATACTAACTTTCAGTAATCAGAAATTTCCATAATTACAATATTTAACAGGCTATGACAATCTCTGTGTTTAGACTGGCAATCATGAGCTTACTCCATCAATTATGATCCCTTTTCCTAGAAGGTGGCTTTGTTACTATTTACTCTTGATGACTAATATCTCAAAATAAAACACTTTTGCATTTCAGAATTTCTTCTCTTCAACTAAGGCAAGACCACATTAAAAAAAAAACAACCGAGATGATTCAAGAAAGAATATTTTGTGCATGTCTTCTGGAGACAGAAGACGTAAGTCTGGCTTTCCTACTACCTTGCTCTGCCCATATCAATAAAAAAATCTTGGTTGAAACTGCATTAGTTAGCACATTTAAAACCTTTTTTTTTTTTCTTCCTGGTTTATATAGCAAGCCTGAACCCAGATAAAAAGGCTGAGGAATCCTACTATCAGAGGCTGTCCACTCAAATTTTAGGAGCTCAAGCCAAAGCACCAGCTACAAAATATTTTAATTTTCTCAATGGGTATGGCAAATGCAAATGCCTCTTCAAATGAGACCAGAAATCTTTAGCTTGATTATAGGGAAACTGGTTAGGTATCATCTGCCTGTTCCCCATCTTGTATCTGAAACAATTATAGCCCTAGATATGGCACTGTGTCAGTTACAGCACTAGAAAAAATTAGTTTTATTGCCTAACTCATTTTGATACATATATATATGTATGCTTCAGTTAGTAAAGAATATGTATACCTGGTGCAACATAATATTATTTGTTGTGTATTAAAATATCTCAAGTGACATGGCATTTACATTACAACTGTAAAAACAGTTATATTACAATCAGCAGTAATAATATTTGCTAGCCAATAAGTATTGGGCATTTATTTCAAACTTGATACTTACAATCCTCCTTCTAGGAAATTACAGACATTTTCATCACGTTTTGATACTAAATGGAAAGTTTCTCTGATAATTTGTTGCTGCGTATCTTCACTCTATGAAAGAAAACATATTTTGCTATCAAGCTAAAATGGATTAAAAAACAATGCACAGCACACAGAGCTAATAAATAGAACACAAAGTATATAAGCACCCTCAAACTACCTAATTCTGAAGATTTAAATCTGCCAATTAAGAAGCTGCATATTGTTTTTGTCATTTCAACACAAAAAGACATTTTTACAAACTAAGTTGCAGAATACATTACTGAGAAACAACTGTGAAAAAAGTGATTGTTTTTAAGAAATATGTAAAAAAAAAAATCTAAAAATAGTTTCTTCAAGTAAACAGGAAGGCTTCTCAAGTATTCTGAATTTTCTGTGTCTCTACCGTAGCCCGAACAGCTACAGACATGCTTTGGAACTACCTTCACCCATGAACAGGAGGAAAACAAAGTCTCAAAAGTTTGAAGGGTGTGGGAAAGTTAAAAATCGCACAATGCATAACTCTTTCAGAAATAGCTTAAAATGCAACGGCATCATGAGCAACAGCTTCTCCTAAGCCTTTAACTTTCCTTCTAGCAGATCAAAACATCACTTCCGAGTTTGAATTCACTTGACTCTTCTTGAGATCCCACCACGACTCTAAAAGCACACTTGCTTTTGTTACCTTTCTGTAAGAGCAGACTCATTTTTAACAAGTCTCTATGTTCATAGTCAAAAAATTTAGATAAAACTCCTAAAACCCTGCATTTGTTTTATAGCACAGATCCCTGAAGTTATCAAGCATAGAGAGCCCCCACCCCTGCCCAAGCGTGTAAGTCAGCATTTTAAACCATTATAAGAACAAACACTCTAAGCAAAACCGGTGCATGTATCTTAAAAGTGATTTCAGCTAAAGAGTGCAGTACCCTGCATGACGGCTAAGCAAACAAAGCCTAGCACCGGTGTGATTTGCATCCATCACCTTAAATTCATGTGTTATTTTACACACAACCTCTAGAATCCACAAAGACATCAGCAAAAAGCTCCAGCAGAAGTAAATTGCTCCATAAAACAAAGAACAAGAAAGTGCAGGTTCCTCTGCTTCTATAGTTTGCGTTCCTTAAATCGTGCCTGCCTTAATCCACTGCAGTTATTTCAGTTACTTCCATCATATTTTCTATGGTAGCAGGAAAGAGACCTGCCTTTTTTCCTTAAGAAACTGAGATACTGAGTATTTAAAATAACTTTTGTTTTCAGAATCTGCCCTTAGTCACAAAGTTGTTCAGAAACTTATTTTTAACTTTGAAATTATGGCCACAGGTCTATATTCTGAAACATAAAACCACGGCACACTTGTCTTCCTATTTAATCGCCATGAATTATTATTTTGCTACCTAACTGCAGAAGATTATTAACTTCTTTTTATGCAGTAGAAACTCTTTCCATTCTCATATATATCAGGGAAAAAAGGTTACACATGTTTTATAAGTTTTGGTATCATGAAGCAAACAAATACTTCCTTCACAGAGCTGACCGAAGTAATCTCTCTAGAAAGCACGAGATGCTTCCACTTGTAGAAAAAAACTGAGATTTGCCTCCAGTACTGGTTCAATCGATATTAAAGTATGCATAAGTTTCAAAAAGTCCATAAATAAACCTGTCTTATTGAAGTCACACACAAAAAGATAACCAAGACAATTGCACCTGTTTCTGTGCACCACGAAGCTTTAGGGAAATCGCCTAACCACATAATTTCTTAGTTTCCTTTGCTATTCGTGTTCTCAAAATTTCAAGGCATTCTGTTTATACAGACCATACTTTAAGCATTGAGGATTTGTTCTAATTCCAGTTATGAAAGTAGCAGAGCAGAGTGGAGTTGACAAGAAAAATCCAGTATCCTCCTGCCATTCACTCCTCCCCTTCCCCTGCTTCTTCTCCCTCCCAGGACTTTCATTACACAACAGTAACAGAAGACACAAAAAGATAATTACATTTGGATGGAAAATGAAAATGGAAGTTAACTTTCACATTAATGCAAGTTTTGTATACCTTTCCAAAATCTTTCATCTACTTATTTATTACCTCCACACTGACAGGAAAAAAAGAAAAGAAACAAAAAAGCCTTCTTTAGTAAGTTAATGTAGTTCTGCAATAGAAGTTATCAAGAAGAGACTGGGAATGCACAGAGGGGGAATGCTTATCAATATGCATAGGTGAGAATATTCCATTTTAATTTTTAAGTCAGAAATGGCAAGTGAAAGACATCTGCTTGGTAACCCAGAATTGATGAGAAAGAAGAAAACGTGTTCGCAAACACGTATTAGAATTCCCCGATATCGCCCTTCTAAGGGGAGGGATCAGATTCAGTCATCCATAGCAATGACCTGTACTAGTTACACTCCTTTGATTAAAAGCCTGACAGTGCAAACTGAAGTGTCACAGTCATCATTTCTGCTCTCAGATGTAGAAGTAAGACACATCTCTTTCAGTAAAGTTAAATATGACTTCCATGATAGCCAGAATTGCAAATAAGTGGCCACAAATCCACGTAAGTAATAGCATTACTGGAAAAGAATACTTTGTTTACATAACTCTGGGAAGCATCAGTTGTTTTCTTGTGTGTTAATGTCCAAGGTCAGCCCAAGCAGAGCTTAGCCCATTTGCTACGAAATACAGCACGTGATCAAAACGTTACTTTAAAATCTCTTATCCTTGAATTAAATCAACTGTTCCCACACTGTTTCTTAACTCCCTGTGGCTGCACTTTCTTTTCATTCAGATCAAGTGCTTGTGCTGCATTTTCAGAGCTGCTTTGCTACTTGCCTTCTCCCATGTAAAAGAACATACTCGTCTGTTTCATTACACTCCTTTTTCATGTCAACTGTATTTTTATAATACTCAGAAAGTTTCCAAAGGAAAACCTATGAGTCCCACAAGACTCATCTTCCCAATTCTGCCACCTCTGCCACAGCACGGAGACGCGCAGCACTACCTCAGAGACGCCGAAAGCCAGGCTAAAAACCACGGCAGAGTTCAGAGTAGCGCTTCCACAAATAAGCTCAGAGAGCCGAGCCCGCCGTTGAACAAGACTCCCTTCCTTCACTCTCAGTACTGCTAAAGGGCAATTTCCAGTGGCAAGAACGCTGGCTGCGACGAACCCCGTCCTCCTTACGGACGGCTCTTACAAGGCCTCAGCGCCCTCCATCTTCCCACGCCCTCGGCCCACGCCGCCGCCTTAAGCGCAGAGCGGCAGGCGGG
>NW_008824185.1:1262879-1263607 GCF_000699105.1 Pygoscelis adeliae
TCATGAAGACCAAGAAGTGGGCCGTGGAGCGGACCCGGACCATCCAGGGCCTCGTTGACTTCATCAAGAAGTTCCTCAAACTGATGGCCTCCGAGCAGCTGGTAGGGGCAGGCGTTCCTGGCGGCCTGGCCCGGCCCGGCGTGCCCCGCGCGTCGCGGGGGAGGCCGGGAGCCCGCCGCGGCAGGGGGGCCCGCTCACCCTGGGGCCAAGCTGTCACACCTTGCAGGGAGGCTGTCTGAATCTAGGCTGCGGCTTTTAGCAGGAGGCTCGGCGTAGGGGCCCCAGTAAAACTCCTCAAAGCACGCACCGCAGCGTAACGTTGCAATGAACCGTAACGCTGCGGTTTGGATGCGCTCGGGTGCTCGGCTCCAGCCTTTCCGCTTTTTGCAGCGCCTCCGTTTCTTCGTGTCTGATGCTGACGTGCAGAGCTGTGTGCATGTTGTGCAGCGATGTATTTTGGTGAAATATTCATATGCACAGCGTAACTGTAGAAGTCAGGTATGCGGAAGGAGTATTTGGGAAAAAGTCTAAAGCGTTTGGCGTTGACTTTCTGAATATTAGTGTTTGTTTCAGAACTTACTTCTCAGTAATTACAGTTACAATTAACAGTTTAATTACTGTCATAGGACTGATCTCTCTATTAAAATGTGTAGCTTGGAAACGTTCATAGCTTGGCAGCGTTCATAGCTTGGCAGCACATTACCAGTACTGTTTTTCTGTTCTTTCCT
>NW_008824185.1:1263649-1275358 GCF_000699105.1 Pygoscelis adeliae
ACAGATTCAGAAATATGATTGCACTAATTTTGCGATTAGCAGTAAACTCTTAACATCTGTACACTTCAAAGTTTTCATTTAAGATATAAAGTTAAAGCTAGACTCATTAAAATAGTCAAACGTGTAGCTAAAGTATAGATGAAATCACTCTGTTCTTGGTCTCGGGGTCTTATTTAAACATACAGGCATAAACGGTTTCACTAACCTTCTCTTTCAGCTGGAAATCATGAAGGGTTTCTTTTTCCCAAGGCTTAATGTCTCAAAGAAGAGTAATAGTTCAGGTATTTACTGTTCATGGGTGTTCTCAACAGTTTAATTCATTAACTGCCATCTCATTGTCTCAGGAAAAAAATACAGGAGCATGGAGTCTTCTGGTGTGGTTTAAGCTTAAGGCTGTGCTTCAGGAACAATGCCCTAGGAATTTTATGACTCTTCTTTGGAAATAGTACATGATACCCTACTACACGTCGCCATCTCACACTGCAAATCCCAAGGCCCTCTTTGGCATTATGGACTAGCTACTGTATGCATTCATATGTTTGGAGCAGGAAGTGAGAAGGATGACTTTAAAAATAACAAAATAATTCTAATTTCTGTGACTGCTGTTCTAATTGAGCAAATTTGGAATAGTGGGAATGGTTCGGATACTTGAAATAAGAGCAAGAACTAAACCAGTGAGTTCACTTTTCGCTGCTGTGTGGGAGACTAATGGGTCAACTTGCAGGAGAAGGCAGTCAGCGCATTTGCTTTGGCTTGGCCTGGTTGGCCAGTCGGAGGTGACTCCTGGAAGTCATGTTGCCCCTCCACACGGAAGTGAAAATACTAATTCATGGTATTTTGGTGTGGACTGTAAAGATTACGAAATAAATGGTGAACAGAGGTCAGATTTACCCACTTCTGGCTGCAGAATGTTTCTTCTATGTGTTCTGTGATCTATAAGATCTATGAGAGATCTCCGTCTTCTGTTTTCTTTCGTTGCAGTTCATATATGTAAATCAGTCTTTTGCTCCATCTCCAGACCAAGAAGTTGGGACCCTCTATGAGGTGACTTTCATCTTAAATATTCTTTCTCAATGTGCTTAGCAGAGTTTGTCAGTACATTTCTGGCACTTGAAGTCTGTTACTGCCCCTAGCTATGCTGATAATATCTTGCATTTAATGTAATGTAGTTGATATTCACAGATCTGTATGAATATGATTTAAAGAGACATGACTTCATACAATCTCTGGAAATGCATTCCTTCACACGCAGTATGTTGTCGTGCCTTCCATTATGATGGAGAGCTTTGTTATCAGTAACAGTATTCCATGACAGTTATCTGGTGGGGGGGGTTGTTCGTTTTGCTTCGTGTATATGCTAGCCCATGAATAATCTAACAGCACTTGTTTTGTTTTTTTTTCTTGCAGTGTTTTGGAAGTGATGGCAAGCTGGTACTGCATTATTGCAAAACTCAGGCATGGGGATGAACGACAAGCAATACAGTTGTTTAGGTGTTGTCTTCAAAGATGGAAAAGGGACTAACTTTCTTAAACTCAACCTGTAAACACACAGAAAGAAGGATTTCTGCATTTCTGTTTATGACTGTACATCTATAAAAACAATGCAGATGAATAGCATAAAAGAAGAGCTACTTAGGCTGTCTGATCATGTAGCTTTTTTCTGATGTACATCTGGGGTACAGAAAAAAATCTGCATCTGCCATCTATAGAGTAGAGCCTGCTATTTCATAGTTGTCTGGAGGACTGGGCAGCTCTGTCACTCTATATGCTGTACTGAAGATAAAAGTTCCTTTTTATTAAAAGGGATGTTTATTGTACATGTAGCGTCGGATTCAGTTACTTCTGACATGTTGTACATCTGTTATGTGTGTTCTATTCTTTGTGAAGGCTTCATCTTGAACGTGCATTATCTCATGTAATTTCAAGACAGTATTTTGATTTTTTCTCATAATTAATATGTAGGTATTGGTATATAATCTAATTACTTCACCCTGTGACTTCTCGTATTGGTAGTGTAAGTATTTGTTGAAGGCTGAATGCTTCAGCAGTTGCAAAGGTGTTTCTTCTGGCACTGTTTAATGACTAGCATCGTTAGCTAAATGATGCAACTAGCTATTGCATCTTTCAGTTAATGAACAAATAGACACGGGGTGCTAAAAACCTGCTCTATGTATTCTCCCTTTGGCTGCTGTTACTCTCCCGTTTCACCAGCTGCATGTTCCATCAACAAAACTGAATGCACTTTATATCCTGCTAAGTCATAACATAATGAGGATTTTTATTTCATCCTGGAGAGGACTGGGTACCTTGACTAGGGTACTGACCTTTGCTTTTATTTATTGGAGGGTTGGGGTGTGGGGGTGTTTTTTGTGGGTTTGTTTTAAATGTCTGTTGTACGATCTTTTATGTTTGTTTAAGCTGTACTAAATTAAATGTTCGCTGTTTGCTTGCAGAGTGTTCTTATGCTGGGTGACAGTTTTGGTCGCTGACGTAATCCACTTCTTCAGCACATAGAGGAAAAACAGCCTGTGCTAGTTTCAAGCATGCTTGTACCATAGTCTTGAGCTGTTCATTGCTGTTTTGTGTATAAGTGGCTCTTACGTGGTCTCTGCAACTCGTGTATTGGGTTGTTTCCACCCTTAGAGGACTTCGGGAGAACTAGTACCTCGGCTTAACTTACTGACGTTGCTGCGGTTTGCATGCAGCCTGCATATATGGCACAGTAACACGGGCACATGCCCTGAATGCCTCCTGTGTGAATAGCTTGATGTATTCTACCACTTTTTAAGTGGAAAACCTGGATTCATGGGATTAAGCTAACAAGGCAGAATTGGTTGTAAACTTAAGCACTTCAAATAATCCATACTTGTGCCTGCTTAGAACCCTGATCTCGTGAATCTTTGTCTATTTATGAGAACTATTGCAGAGGTGAGAACTCCGGTTGTGTCTTCTTAGGGAAAGGGCCTGCTCAGTTACGGTGAGGGCAGCGTAACCTTGCACAGCCACTAGAGGGTACGCAAGGACAAAGGTATTTGCATAGTTCTTCCTAGATTTTTTTTCCAGTCTTTTTTGTAACATGTCCACTTGCCAGCCTTACAAATACAAGTAGTTTGTTCTCCTGTGTGGCAGTATGTTTACCTAAGATAAGCTACTAGTCTGGCTCTCTTTAAAGAATGTTCTATTGGTGCCTTTTACCTCATTTGATCTTAACAAATGAAACTACTGATATACTGCAAATGTGCTCTTCAGAAGTGATGCAAGAAGGTTGGTTTGTGTGTGTGTGTGGTTTGGGGGGGGTGTGGGGTTGTGTTTTGTTTTGTTTTTTTTTAAAAAAGAACAAATAAAAACCTACTAGGATCTCGGGGTGAAGGAGGACTGTAGGCCATTGTGTCTTGCCAGCTAATGGTAGGTTGTCCTTCATGTTGAATCTGTAGATAATTTTTAACCTCTGAAGTTTGAAAAAAAAAAAAAAAATCTGCCTCCATCCCTTCAAAGGTAATAGTCCAGTAGCATAAAACCCACAGTAACGGTTTGGATTTCTTTTATTCACCACGTGCATTTTTGAACATGGATAACTTATTAATGCAGATTTGAATTATTCATTTATTTAGGATTCAGCTTATTCATTGAACAATATTTATTTATTACTTTTGCTCCAGCATTTTTTTCTGCTTTTAATTTTTCTCCAACCCCAACTAATTCTTTCTCGGGCCCTAGTTTACCAATATACAGCAACTACTTACCTGATCCAGCTCTTGCTTTTTGTTTCCTGAATACTCTTAAGTGGCTGCCTTTATTCTGTTCCTTTCCTTTCAACGACTACCAGTTCAAATTCTGCTAATTCCACCCTGTAGCTTCTGTACCCTCTTTATGGAGAGACTTCTCCTTTTTGCCACTTTTCCCTGTAGTTTTCTAGCTTTTCGCATCAGGGAGGTAGTCAGCGCTTGTTTATCTCTGCTAACTCCTTAAGGATGATGGGTTTGCTCCGTCTGGAGTCAGGGTGTGACTGTTTTAAGTGGCAGAAACTTTTCCTTGTGCATATTCTGAAATAACAGACTAGACTGCAAACATGTCAAGTAGATTATGTGTTGGGTGAACAAATAAGTGATTGGCAACACATTGCTTGTAGAATTTTCAAAAGACAAAGCTTGCAAAAGACATGTTAAATCTCATCTTTTAAAAAGTGACAGTTATAGCATCTACAATCATAGATGATCCTGAAATGCTTTAAAATGTATGTACTTATCTCTTTAAAAAGAATAATTCCAGTAAATTGGAAACATCGGAAGCTTAAGCAGAACGTGAAATGTGTCCTCTGTATTCAGTATGCCTTGAGCAAAAGTGTTGACTATAGTTTAAGTGACTTCAGTTGCTACAGGGGAAGGAATAAGCATATGAAAGTAAGGGTTGACCTTTTGGGCAAGTCTGTGAGAGTGGTACAAGACCAAAAAATAGTGTAGACTTGGAAGAGTATTGTGTTCCACCCAAAGATGCTACGGTACTGAGCTACCAATATATGTAGTATAATTTAATTCACTTGATTCTATGTAATTGAATTAACAGAATAGGCAAATTCAGTAAAAAAACTAATTTTTAAAGACGGAGAAATAAGTATTGAAAAGGAAAATTATTATACGGGTTTTATGAAAGGTTTAGTACTTCACAACACCCCGATAGTAAAAAACAGTGCTATGCAAAATTCAGTTACCCTATTTCCAAGGTAACAATCACCAAGTTCAAACCCTCTAACCTAGGAGGCATTATTTATATGAATTATTATTCAGATAATGGTTTAGAGACTAGCATTAATTGTAAATTTCTAATTTGTAGCTTGAACTAGTCTTAAAAGCACACAGAAAACATGAAGGAGCTAAGTGAAACTAAAGTTACCTGGAGAGTGAAATGATAAAATACATAGTCATGTCGCCTATGTGCATATTGAGCAAATGTCATCTTTACTTTTAAGTCTTGAAGAATTACTGCTAAGGTATTAACAGAAGATGTCTCTCTGTTAATTATCCCCACAACATAATCTTGAATGTACTGATCTACAGTAAAATGAAGGTGGTGGGTGGAAATTCACACATCCATTCTGCAAACTCCTTCTCAACTCTAAAGCAGCTTCAGTTTATCCATTGCTGCTGTTCACGCTCATTTTGCACATCAAATTCTGCTTTAATTGCACAAGCTTTTGGCTTACGCTGTTCTTGACTATCCTGAAGTCTTAATTACTCTTCAGGGATGTTGTACAAAGGTTACTCAAGGCATTATTGTACTATAACATCTTCATACTTGGAGATGAGACAAAAAAGGGGGGAAGATGCCTTTAACTCTGGGTTTTTCGTGATGATTTTATACAAGCTTATTACAAGCTTGTATAAAATGCCATGTGCATTAAAAAGACAAAAAGTGTTTTCAGCCTTGTTTTGTATTGGATCATCAAGAGAACAAAAACATTTGACAGGAAAGCACGTTAAATGTGTTCGTTCTTATTTGCAGAGACCATGCTTCAGCTTTGCTAGCATCATAGTTAATATGCTCCCAAGGCTAAACATCATAAAATCCTACATATTTTTCTTGTCCCTGCTTTGCACTTGCTTCAATAGCCGTAATATGTCAGGTGCATCTCACTGTATTTTAGTCGGAAAACTTTTGACTTGATGCCAAAATATCTAGCGAGATAAAAACTCATTTAGAGGTTGTTTCATCTGAAAGTAGGTGGTTAAGAAAGGTTGAATGAATCATATTATTGACTAAAGAGAGACCAAAATAAGTACGTTAAAAGCTTAACATTAAGCCAGTCACGCTACATCTATGTCTCTAGACTCAGTAGTGCCAGGAAATTTTCTGGGGCACTGTAGCTCAGTCATCTGTACAGTTAGTTGGTAGAACAGTTGCTGGCAGATTTTGGCCTGTGCACAATTCAGGAGTTGGCAAGGCGTAACTTCTCGTGGGCACTTTGGATGTGACCAGCCTGTTCTGGAGGTTAAAAGGTAAATAATGTGGATGCAAACTGTTCTTTGCAAGTTGGCCTCTGTGCCAGAGGGCAGTCCTTGGGATATTTGTTAGTGGACACACAGTCCCAATTTCAGGTGAGATTTGATCCCTTGTATGCACATTGAGAAGAATTAAACTTTGGGGAGAAAAACATTGTCCCTGTTTGAACTTCAGGAGCAATCTCAGAACTTTTTTTAAATGGTTCTCCAGCTTTCCCTCCTTGTAATCATCACATATATGCTTGCTCTGAATACCTACCAATAACTAGCTTCTGCAACATTTTTTTTAAGGATGCAGATTATAGATGGTGAGGAAGTACTACTCATACATCCCAATTCACTTATAGTTCTCCTTATTAGAAGTAGATGATGATCATTAATTAGTAAGATTTAGGAAAAAGTATGGGTGTCTCAGTATTCTTGCTCTGTATCTTCTCATGGAATAATTCCACATGAAAATTATTTATATATATAATACATATATAAAAATATATATCCGTTGGGCTGGGTGAATATAGCGTTAAAATATAATTGCATGGAGGGCTTAAGCATTAAAAAAAAAAAAACCACAACAAAAAAAACAGAGGTTTGCTTTACATGTTCCAGCTGCAAAAATCAGTATATGACGCTAAAGCAGACAAAAATGTCTTTCCCTCAGACCCAGTTTGGTAACAGAACTAATACCGTAGCAACTCTCGGGAACTAAAACACATTAAGAGCTCTTCAGCTCTGAAACAGGAAACCTCAAAGAAGAGAAGGGCTCCAAACAGAAAACTGCACAGTAAATATTATCAGTGCAGGGAAGACTAGCCAGCACTTTAGCTTTCTTATATAAATACCACAAATTGAAAGACACAGAAACTTGCTTTGAAGTGTTTTTCTCACAGAGACAAATGTCAATATTTTATATTTTATTTATAACGTGCATAATGTACTAACCTCCCACCAAAAGTGGATCAAACTTATTTCTTCCAAGAGTCCTTTCTTGTGCTGTGCAGTTTATTTTTTTCCTTCAGCAGAGCACATGCTGCTTAGTAGCTGTTAGCGTTTTCAATGTATGGCGTGACTTCATATGTGGTGCCCTCGTTTCACTCATCGATTACTGCATTTTGTAGTCTGATGATGTTTCACTGCATGTTCTATGTTTGATATGATTCATTCTCAGGCTTTTTTTTTTAATCACCGTGCAGGTTCTCATGCAAAATCTGTTGTGTACTGAGGGATCAATCTCACTTTCCAGGTTATATGACTGAGGAACAGCTGCAGTGCTGTTCCACAGCCCCAGAAGGAGTCATCCCACTTGGATGTAGGGCTCCATAATCATTTAGCTTGGTCTCCCAGATCAGTTTGGGAACTGTTGCTTTGCTTTAGATGGTGTATTGCTTCCAAATACCAATCTGAGTGACGTCTGCAACAAACATTTACTTACGTTTCCTCCTGATTATAATCCAAAAGGTCTCTTCTGTGCAATTGGTATCCTTCCAAGAATTTGAAGACCTTCATGTGAAATAAAAGGGACTGAGGCACTTCAGGTTTTCAGATGCAGGATGCAGTCCTTCTTAAATCATACAAAGCTTAAAGGAAAAGGCAGTAACCCTTTTGTACTGCTTTGGGACTACACAGCACAATGTTGTATTTCAGTGAGGTGAGTTTCCTTGGCACAGGTTATTAACCTTTTATCTGTATTATGATCTGTGTAACAAAATGTTCCCATAAGCCTCCTCAGAGAGGTATTGCCATTGAGTCACGTAGCCCCAAAACTTGCACTACAGCTGCAGATCCAGATTTTCTCTTAAAAAAAGCCCTCTCTACAAACATAAAGAAGCTTAGGTGAACAGAGACTTAATACCATTGGTAAAGGGGTAAGAGTCATAGTGTCTGGAGGAGGAGATGCTTATTATTGGGTTGAAGTGCTGTTATCTGTCCAGGCTAACAGACCAAAGAGACACAGTATAGTTGTTTGCTGCAACAGCCTGAGGATTCAGACACCTTGGATCCCACTTTTGACTTGCCCACAATTTTTATTTGGAATGGCAAGATGCATCATAAAATCTTCAATCCCAAGCTACGTATTCAGGCCCAATACATGGTGCGCAGTGTCTAACACTGGAGTTCATTAATTCCATCAATCTTAATTGAAGATTTTCCTCAATAAGTCAGGAGAAAAACCCTGTGAGCTGCACCCCAACAGGAGATGTGGTGTCAATATATGCTCAGGCACTTCAGCTGGTAAGTCTGTCTTGGAGTTAGATATCATGTCCAATGATTGCTTGAACTGCTTACACCTGTCTTCTGGATAATAGCTGAGTGGTTGGGCATTTGTCCGTAAAGCAAAGTTTCTGTGGTTAAAGCCCAAACTCCCATTTTCCAAAACAAGGTTTTAACTGTCAGGGTATCAGTTTATTGGTCTCCTCTCTGCCTCTCAATGAAGTTGTGTCATGAAGAATGCAAGAACGATTCACTTTCTGTGTGAACCCCCTGAGGTTCTAGGATTTTCACAAGGACTGCATAATGTGAAATACAGGAGAAAACCTTAGACCTTTATGCTTCTTCCCTGAAGCTACATGCTTGCTCTTTCTCTGTAGCTCAAAGAATATATATCCACTTCAGGGACTGTGATATTTGAACATGAATATGAAGAAGCCGTGTGTCATCCTACAGATGTCATAGCATCATACAGATTCAAGAGAACCAGATGTAGTTACATATCCTCCAAGAAACACCAAGGTGTGCCATAATTAAGCAAAGCTCAATAGCTTATTTATCAGAGAAACAAGATACGAGACCCTGATTACAGAAACTAGCAAACGTAATTCTTGCAGAATTATTTAATGGGAATATAGTACTAAGTACCTGCTAATCATGAAAAGCCAAGGACTGAGTGAACCGGTGCTATGCAAAGACAGGGTGAGAGACCTCATTTGTGAGGCATGTTGGTACAGTGGAGTTCTGATGAAAAATGGTTGTTTCTGTAGTTTTTTAACCTTCATTGATGTGTGACTATCCATGATACCATTACCGGTGTGCAGTCCAGCTCCTGAGGAACTGAACACCAGTTGCAGTGTTGCATCCTGCATTGTAAGATACCTAGATGTGAATCACTGTGCCATTTGCCTCAACTTTGGACTTATTTTTCAAATAAGCTTTAAGGAATTGGTCTTGAAAGGAACCTAAGCTTTTTGCTATAGAGTTGAAAGTCACAACATGCCTCACAAAGCCTCCCACAGACAGCATATTATTCTATAATAATAGAACAGTTGAGAAATATGTGCAATAGTTAATTTCTACAGGGGTATGAATATATGATTTTCAGAAATAAAAAGAAATGGGTAAAATTCTGTACACTCCTTTATAAGAAACACAACTGAGAATGTGAAGACAATTCACATGCTGTGTGGATCACAATGCTTTTTTTTTTTCTTTTTTTTCAAATTTTCAGTGACAGATACCCTCAGTGACTGAGGCTAGAATCTGTTAACTGCTGTATGTGCTCAGATCCTTGCGCCATTTCTGTCAATGGGGTAGTAGCAAAAACGCAAGCTGGAGAGCCATAAATATTGTTCCTAGTGATTTTCATGCAATCAAGTAATCAAATCCTATAGAAGTTTTCAGGATCAACAATTAATTTTGAAGGATTCAAAATGAAACACTGTGTAAACACTTTTGAATAGGAACAAACAAAAGTATAACATTTTCTATTACTACTAGAGAAATTCAAGTTTTTGGTAATCAAGGAAAAAACTTTGACAAACTGGTACAGTAATATAGGTGAGCTATAATAAACAACAACAGCAGTTTGAAACTGCAGTAGCCTGATCTCATAGTTGTAACAGAGGAAGGTTTAAAATGTCCTTTTGCTTCTACTAGCAGTATTTAAAGGCATCACTAATGATCCCATCAACATTGTGGCAAAGGAATCAAAGTTCTGATAATTCATATTCAATTATATCCCAAAGCATAATTCAATTTGGGAGGGGATTTAAATGCCAAAACATCACCAAACACATAGGTGTATAAATAAGCAGAGAGACATTATAGCTGCTGGAAAATAATTTAAATCAGATCCTGGGAATATCAGAATAAAACAAAAAAATGTTTGAAAGCTTATCTCGCTGTTCATTTCACAACCCATTTTGGTGATCCTTACAACAACTTACTCTTGTAATATATTTTATTCCTTTGGGCAGTGTTTCCAACAACCTCTAAAATTATGTGAATTCTGCCTTTGAAATAAATGGCATAGGGTGTTTCGCACTAATTCTAACTCTTTGCAACCTACAGCAGTTTTAATGCTGCCCATATGAGAAGGCTCAAGCAAGTACTGCAAAGAAGTGCTACTTGCCCGTACAATCCTTTGACACCAACCAATAGCTGAAATGGACCTGAGGCAAATTTTATTAAGAAATAAGGCACTCGTTCTTAACTGTGAGTTTGAACAAGTTACCAAGGGAAGTGATGTATTTGTTCATTACTTGTGGTTCTCCCAGGAAGACTGGATGTTTTCTTCTTCAACCACACAACGGCTGTTGATATCAGTGCCGGGGTATCCTGGTTGCGTTTCAGAGATTCAAGGTGTTCTTAGGTTCTTTCAGACCTTGAAAAGTCTGCCTGAAATCATCGCAGTTCTCTCTCACACACGCACACACACACACACACACAAACACAACTTGTTAAAATGATAGCGATAAGGTTGGGTCTGCTTTCTGTGTGCCAGGAGGGGTTCTGGGCTGATGCCTGACAATGTACCTATTCAGCACGTTCATTCATATTTCACTCCAACGCACTAGACCCCAGCCTCATTTAAATCTATGGGAATGTATTCCCAGCTGCAGCGGAGCCAGAAATTCATCCAGCCTCTCAAGTTGTAGCTACTGTATTAATGGTGCTTCTTTTTCTCACACCTACTTGATGCACAGGTCAGGAAGAGGAGAGGGAAAGCAGGCACCCTAGAAATCCCTCAGTGTAACTGTCTCTAAGAGAGATCGCAAGCTGCCAGTATTGTGAGCACCTCTACGCCTCAAAGCTACAGCAGACCACAACACCGATCTGCTTACTTCCAGCCCCACAACCGTCAGGCAGACCTAAATAGCTGAACTCTTTTTTTTTTAGAAAGAAAAGATGGACTTTTTAAAACACAATTCTATGACATGTAGTGAATTCCATTGCCAGAATTCATGACTAATAAACAGCCTATTAACAGTTGAACTGGAAATGAAGACAGCTGGCATGGCATCTGCTCGCTCTGCAGCCAGTATATAGGTTTGGCAGACTGAGGAGTGCAAGGATGGCCTGTCATCTTAACCCGGCCTCCTTTGTCCCGTTCATCACATTTTCTAGGTGTCATGCTGAGTGCTAATGTGCACAGCAGCCCTAAATGTGACTGCAGAGTGCATGGTTTTCAAGGAACAGCACTTTCAACAGGCAGGCTGTATTGATGTAACCTCCAGCAGCAATTTCCTGTGTGAATTAGATAGCGTGTTTTGGTTTGCTTTTAAATAGAGCTTCTAGATGTATTTTTGTGAGGCCAGCCTCAAATTAACATTTCTTTGCTGCAGCTTATCTGCCTGGAAGCTTCTTCCTCTGCGATATAAGTAACGGAGGCACCGGCGGGCCACGCTTTGTAAGCCGCAGACCTCGTCCAAAGGGGATGAAGATGCGCGCACAAAGAGGCCTGGCCGGGAGAGGGAGAGCCGCGTGGAGGCTGCTGGCTGGA
>NW_008824185.1:1276318-1298303 GCF_000699105.1 Pygoscelis adeliae
AGAAGCGTGTCGGCAGCGGGGGCTGCGCGGCGTGCTGGGGCGGGGGAGCGGACCGCTCCGAAGCGGGTGTTCCGTTTCGGTGGAGGAGCCGGTGCGTGCGTTCCCTGCCTGACGGGTGGGTAAGCCGCCGGCCCCCCTCGCTTCAGCCCCTTCCTCCCCCGGGGTAGTGCAGGTCGAGGGTTTTTGCTGCTTGCCAGGTGGAAGGAAAATACCTCTTGGGGTTTTGAATCGCTCCTACTTCGCTGACAACTCATTTTTTCCTGCCATCGGTGGCTTCCCTGTCTTAAATTGCAATATAAATACATTTTATTTGAGCACTTCCTTTAAACAAACAAACAAAAAACCTCAAGACCCAAAACTTTTCCTTTTAACCTTGCTATCCTGAAAGCATCCTCCTGGCTTGACTTTCTTTAGCCTCCTTTCACCTTGCGTTGACTATCCTCCATTCAGAACAAATCACAAAATTTGTAACAGAACATAGGAAACTAAGAATCAGAAAAACAAAGTGTGCTAACATTAGAAGTATGCATGGCAGCCTTCGGGGTTGGTTTTTTTTTTTTTTGGCCAGCCAGACCTGCTGTACAGAAATAACAGCACTTGAAAAGTTCAGTCAAATGCCAGCATTGATTGCTTATGTTCTGACATCATAGGAAAAATATGTCTACCTAATATATGCACAAATTGTGGATGCAGTGAGAGGCATCATATAGATATACATGTTATGCTTTGAAAGTAATTCATTATAAGCATCCTATCTTGATTAAAATAGAGTGGTTTTATGGGGAAACTAATTAAAAAACGTTCAGTTGACATCAGTGCACTTTCTGTGTGTCCCGGCTTGCATCTTTTAGGCAAGAGTGAGGCGTCCTGTCATTGGCATAAATACTTGCTTTACTTGGCAAAGTGCGAATAGTCATGACTAAAGCTAAAATGAAACCAAGAAACCCAGTCCCACTGGGTTGCTTGCACCATAATGGCTAGAAGCACCAGCCCCGGATCAGAAGAGCCCCACTATGGAAAGTAATGTATAGAGCAAAATCCCAGTCCCCTCTCTAATGAATTCTTCAATAGGACAAGACAAGCGGCAGCTCGGGGAGGCTTGCAGAAGAGTACAAGGAAACAAACATAAGATGTTCCTATTAAAGATGTTTTCAAGCCCTGAGAGCAAATCACAGTCTAGAACGCACATATCGATAAAAAGCCTTTAGGAGCAAGCTTAGTCTTTGCCACCTATAACTTAGCACATGAAAAAATCTTAAGAAATCTTGCTCTGATAAATTTTGTTTAGAAGTAGATGCTGGCAGAAATTACCCTACAGGTGTTTTATCCACACATGAATGCTACAGTACAAGATGCAGAACTTTCAGGGACGGAGTAGGAGGACCATGTATGGAAAGGCTGACATCTTATTTCTTTGGGTTTTTTGGCTTTGTACAAATGAGTGCTGCATAACAGAAGGAAAGCCAAGAATATCTGAAAAGGAACTGCAGAAGAATGTAACCATGTATTTTTCTTGTTTCATTGCAGTCCTCTGTTTCTAATTATAAGCCAGCTGCTGAAGTGACTTCATTCAATAACTATTTTGATTTGATCCTGTCTACCACATTAGTCTCAGACTCACAGTTCCCAAACTCCAGTCATCTATGTAATTCAAAAGCAATATGATTATAAAATATTAAATATGTCAATTTTTTTTCTTCTCAGAAAAAGAACTCTTACAAAAAAAAAGGCTGAAACATACAATTTCATTTTTTTCCAAGTAAAACTTGGCTTTCAGGAAAAATAAAAATCTTTTTCTTCTATGTCACAACCTTTCTGCATAAACATTTTGGTATAATTTTGTCTTTTATAGGCACATCAGTACAGTAAAAAGCAAACACTTTGTATTTCAGGTATACGAGAAATCTTGTGGACAATGGAAATGGAAAGTTCAACTTGATGATCTTGTGCTGGGGTGAAGGGCATGGCAGGTTCGTATCCAAAGACTATGGTTTTAGCAGATGGATATAAAGCCACTGTATCTTTCACTGTCATACAAAAAGACACAAATAATCAGCCCTATGTGAGCTATCAGAAAGTGTCTGGAAACTAAGCAGTACAGAGCTTCTATTGGCACAGCAGTCCTGAATATTTGCTGTATCTTTTGCAAGTTTCATGGACATTTTTAGAGCACTCTTTTAAAAATACTCTGTTTTTCTACCAAATCTAAGCTTCCCTTCTGTCAGATGAAGTTTTTAGTCCCAGAGATACAGCAGGTCCTGTGGGCGGGATATGTGTATATGTGTCCCACATACAACACTTGGTTGCAGAAGCAGGACTTGGTGCAGTTTAAATAGTCTTTGTTCTCTCATGGTGTTTAAATCCCACCTCTCTGACAAGATGAGAAAAGTACGTTTGGGTTAGGACTGCGGGCTGTGAGGAGGGATCCCCTTTCCAGGAGTACTTGGCTTTCTTTAGGTTCATGCATCCCATCTCCTCCCTCAAAATGGACCACACTGCTGATGCGGCCTCTGGAGTCGTGTACACAGGCTGTACACTCGATCGTGTAGTCCTACAAATGTAAGGGCAGGATCTGTCCCTTGGAGGGTCTTTCACAAAACGTTGGCTAAAACAAAATACCGAATAAAAAAACCTTGCAGGTTTCGACTGATTATTCTCACATATGCATAGAAAACCGAAGGAGATGTCAGAGCTGTTTTTTGTTTGTTTTAATTGAGCATGCAATTGAACATTTACAGTATTCTCTAGGGGATGGCATGACGTTATACTCAGAGGGATATAGGAACCAAGCCCACCACCTCTACTCCTTCCAGGCTATTTCCACAAAGCCTGTAATTTATGTCAAACTGTGTTTGAGTTGGATGAGCGTTTGCTAGAGCTAGTCAAGTTGTTTTTGCTTCCTACATGAGGAGGATCAGATTGTTCTCATGGCTTGTGGAAGGAGCGTGACAACGTGGCATTTGTGAACTGTTCTGTGCCTGAAGCAAGCTCTGCTCTCTTGGCATCTCAGTTAGTAAGAAACCCTGACATTTGTTTACTGAAAACAGTAACGTGCAATACCAAGTTTTTGACTGAAACTCATTAGCACTGTACTTCCAGGAGGGCCAAATTCCCCTTTCTCCCTTGCCCCCGATGAGTGGAGAACTCTGTCCTAATCCCATTGACTTCTGTAACAGTTGGCCCTCTATTTAAAAAAAAATAAAACCAAAACTAAACTACATATCTAGCCCATATGTCTCCATATGTAGCAATTAAAACATACTTCAGAGCAAGGACACAGATCTAGCAAGCAGACAAATCATACCAGATCCTGCTGTTTTGTTCATGTTTTGCCAAGCTAGTGACGTTAACAGCTTACTGAAACTGGTTGCACTTAGTACTATCAGAGTGAGTTTTTCTTCGACAAATGCCTGTGCACCCCAGCAGTAAAGAGACCATAGAAATTAAACAGAAGTAGCTCATTTCTCCCATGTTTCAGGAGCGAGCATGGTGGATCTGCAAATATCAGGTATACTTGCAAATTTATATCAGCCTCTGCCTGGGGTCACTGTGGAAAGCGTCGTTTTGTTTCTTGACCCACAAGAGTTTTTGTGTTCTGAAGAATTTTTCTGTCCCCCTCCCTCCTCCAGCCTTCCTTTGTATTCCTCTGTGGCAAAGTCAGAGGTTGATCAATATCTGATCTTTCTCCAAGTCCTGCTGTATGTGAGCTTATCCCAATAAATTTCTAAAGTGGCAGTTTTAAGTAGGAATACCTTAGTCACTGTGAATTTTTTTTTTCCTAAGACTCTTGTGCAATGGCATTTCATTCTAGGGCTATGTCCAGATACAATATGTTATGCCATCCGTCCTATTTGCTGTACTGAAATTAAATATGTATATTGCACTGAGTTTGGTTATTCTTTTTACATATATAGCAGCATCCATGATCACACTGACTCTCACTGCTTCATGAAGATCCTACAGGGAAATCTAAAGGAGACTCTGTTTGAATGGCCTGAGAAAAAAGGGAATGGTGAAATGACTAAGAAATCAGAACGAGTTTTGAGAGAAAATCAATGTGCCTACATTAATGGTAAGCTATTAAGCTTGTTTTGACAACCACCCATCCATGAGTATTATTCCTAACATAAGAGTTCATCTGCTTTCTAGTCTCCTACCTTTAACAGTATAATACTAATGGCTTTATGCACGGTTTTAAGAACATGGCTCTCTAGATTCTGCACAAACCTGTATTTAGATTCAGTAAAACAAACAATAAAAAAATATGCTTTTAACTCACTCTTAAGACATTGCAGCAATTGCTTGATACTTAAGTATGCCGGATATCTACTCTAGACCAAGCAGCCTTCAGCACTGTGTCCATAATGACTATCTGAAATTGCTTGTAAACATAGACCTTGAATAGTATTTTGTGAGAAATAAGGGAACCAAGGTTTAGATAGCTTAATCACCTCGATTTTTTTCAAAGAAATAATCCTTTTAGTCAGTCATGGAAATCCTAGGGCAAAAATGTAAAAGCTGTCTAAGGAATAAATTGACCAGCCGGGAGCAGAGGCCCCGATCCTCAGTGCTACTTCTTGTCCAAATCAACGAAAGACTGTAGTGCTGAAGTGCAGTGTCAGAGTTGAAATGCTCAAGTCTACCCAATCTACAAAAAAAATTGCCTGACTGCACAGATGCTGAGAGACCACTAAGTCTCCACCAGTAAGGCTCCCTAGGTACCTAAATCCATGCCATTACACGTATCTGTAACTATCACCATCTTGTGCTATGCTGGAGGCCATCCTGGAGTGGCCAGCTGGGTGTAACATACTCTGATGCTATGAAAGACATTGCACATCATGCTGAACAGCAATGAGTTCAGCAGAACAAAGGCAAAGCGTCAGAGAAGGGGGCCGTCTGCCTTTTATGTGATGAGTTAAAAACTGGAGCACACACCTTGTGGGGCTGAGCTTGGGAACTCCCCGGTTGGAGGGAGCCTCATGTTGGGTTATGGACTAAGCCAGGGTGAGGGGCATTGGGGAAGAAAGACTCCTGCTCTGCAGCCCTCTGTTGAAGGTATGCCACATTAAGTGAAAATCCATAGGACAGGAAATGCAAGAAGGAGCTTGACACGTCTGCTGGTGCTCCCATGCCAGCGACATGGATTCTCAGACTCAGTCAGGTTTTCCTACCTATGCGGTTCTTTCTGATGCAAGCAATTGCACCCTGGGTGCATCTGATCCAAAGCTTCCTTGGTTGTGTTAAACAAATTTGATATCCAATTCTCTGAGGCAGTTTGGATCTCTGCCATGTTTCATAACAGATGTTTTGGCTTAAAAGAAACAGGTAAAACAAGTAGAAGGAAAACACTGACAATGTGTTGATTGCACTAACTACTTCAATAGTGAGTGACCTTCATGTTTCTATTGTGTGCTTCTTGGTTGCTCTTGTACTTTATTTTTAAGGCTAGAACCCACTAAACAGAGTTTATTTGAGTTTCCCATTAGATGACACAGATCTAGGACATTTCTTTCCCGACATCCTCTATTTAGATAAACTATGTTAACGACACTTAAGGCTTACACTTCAAATGTATCAGAGTTAAGAGTGTACTCATGATTCTCAGGGTATCATGCCTATGTTGCACAATACAGGTCTAGGTACTGTATAACATTAATTCAAGTACAAAGGCCTGAGTTGTTTTTACAGCAGGGTCATAAATTTAAATTCAAGGTCTCTTTTAAGTAGCCCAAAACCTCCACTTTAGTGTAGAATGGAAACGTTTTGTTTCGTGGATGTGATTCTTCATACCTTACGTTTTTACGCAATAGCTTGATTTCTACTCCACTGCCGCAGAAAGTGCCGTTACTTCATTAGTAACCACCCAAGAGACAGCGCCTTGTTTTATTATGTGTTCAATTATGCTTACTATTCAATTAAGGTTGGAAGTATGCCAATCACTACTAATTTGTCACCTTAGTCAAAAGAGCAGATAAATGAAAAGCCTGTTCTCCAAACTAATAAATTGGAAGGATTAATTAGGAAACAGATGCCTGCAGCAGAAGACAACTATGTCTCTGTCCGTAAGACAGTGGCCCACATACACATAGCTGACCTTTAATGTGACTGATATCCTTGTGACAGGGCTGTGAATTAGCAATACAAAAACTTTTTCCCTGTAAAATGTCTTGCTAATTTTTAGAAACGCAAACCTTCCTGCTTCTGCAGCGCCTATAACAACAGCATCTCCTAGGAAAGTAAATAACCTTTGGGAATGATAGCTAGAAAATTACTGACAGCATGGCCTTCCTTAGGTTTCTCTGGTTTTCTATTGGCCTTTATCCTGTAGCAGATAATCCAGAAGTTACATGAAGTGTGGAAGGCAATAAGGTATTTTGAATTACCAGTGTATTTAGGAATCTGTGCTAGAGAACAGCAGTCAAATTCCCTGTACCAAGTTACTTGTTGCCCATAAAAGTGCGGGCATGCCTAACTGGCTTGCTCATGAATTTTGGTTTAGAAAGCATTTTTCCAGGCATCTGAGATCTCGTTAAATCTTCCTGCTAACACAACCTCTCATTTCATGCCCTCGCTGGTGTAGACTCCATTGGCCTGCACCGTGTGGAGAACATAAGCCACACAGAGTCTGCTGTTAGCCTGCATTTGTACAGCCCACCCTTTGACAGCTGTAACACCTTTGATCAGAGGACTGGACACAAGCACAAAGTCAAGATGACCTTCTACAGCCAGTTTGGAGAAAGGACTCTCTGCGTAAGTATGGGATAACACGCTCCCCGCCCGGCCCTGGTCTGTGAGCCCTCAGCCCCTGCGGGGACAGGCACGAGGGGCTGCCCTCTTCCCTGCGCAGGGCAGAGCGCCGGTGCCCCAGGACAGGCAGGAGGTCCAGCAGCCTCGCCTTTGCCAGGGCATCCCTGTCTAGGACCAGGATAAAACCTGTTTCCAAATCCTACTCGATTTGTCGATTTGCACTTCCCTCGTGTAGAGTTCCCTGCTTTGTAGCTTGCCTCCCCTTCACCAGCAGGAGATCAGTTCTGAGCAGTGAGGAGGATTAATGAGAACTTTGCTACTAGCTAAGCATCTTCAGACAGCAAATTATGGTAAATGCAACCTAGTCAATGGAAAACTGTGAAGCAGCTACATTGTTTTGGCCAACTTAAGTCATGTGTAACATTTCCTGCCTAAAATGTTCTGCCAAAAAGCATTACATTTCAAGTCAGTTGTTTTAAACCTTGTAGCTTACTGTAAAGTAAAGAATTCTTTAATAAAGTTAATTTAAGTCTTTAAAATCAAAACTTTGACACAGAAAGACTTGCTCTGAGAGTGAGAGTAGGCTGGTTGGCTGTTGTCTGCATTCTTGAGCAATGGCATGAGATTTTATTTGGATAGAAAAGAAATCTTAAGATCAGCTTTGGGGGACCAAGCTAGGACATCTGGGAGAGTTTAATAGGGTTCCTTTTAGTGCTCTTCCATGCATTGGGAACATAACTACTTATACGGGGAGAAAAGACAGATTCTTGATGTTGAGCCACAGAGTTCAAAGTCTGTTTGGTTTTGTTAGATACAGAACACTTTCACCTTTCACTGAAGCCAGAAATTCAGTGCTCAGGAGTTTCCCGGAGTGAGCACTTAGTAAGATCCAGTTAAAGTTTTATATAATGGACAAGTACCATGTAAATTATTTCTTTGAAGCTTGTCACATTACGTGATTACAACTTTAGCAAACAGCTGAAACACAAACTTTGACCTTCCTGAGTTTGAAAGGTCTTTGAGAAAGTAAATTTATAATTCAGATTTTGAAGGGAAATAAACATGGAAAAATGTTGAGCAAAATTCACGCAAGAATTCAGTATTTGCTTGCTTTCTTTTTGTTTTAAGAGTGTATTGAATATGAAGTATGTAAGATAACAAGCAAGTCTAGATGTTTTGACTTGGACTATTTTCCTACCCTTGATCTGTAACTATTGGGGAGTGTTTGTACCTTTTGTGAGAAACTGGATCTGGCTTACAGGAGAGAGGTAAATCTTAATCATTGAGTCTCTTTCATGAATTCCTGTAAATGCAGTTCAAGTAATGGGGAAAGTGGTAGCACGTTTGGGCCATCCAGCTGCCTGAAATGTCTTCATGCTACAAACCTTCTGGTCTCAGTGAGGGTTTCTGGAAAGCTGACTGGAAAATCAAACTTTCTTCTGCTTCCCAGATCTCAAAAAGACATAGAAAGACAGAGAGCTATAAGTTAAAAACACTAAAAGAGCAATGTAAAGTATACTTGTCTGTCTTTTATGAGTGAGAAGAACTGCCTAGCTAAAGCATATTCAGTGCTTCCTCTTTGTCTTAATTTCTTCTGCAGGTAAAACACACGGGTAAATCCCTAGTGGCTTCTGGCCATGATGAAGTCTTAATTAACTAAATCTCCAGTAAATACATAATAAGTTATATAGGCCTAATAGTTAAAACAGTATGTAGTATGTCCAAAGACTTGCCCGTAGAAACAACTATTTACCCAGTTCAGGTAAAACCATGAGAATACTGATGCGAAAGTTCTCTGAGGGAAAACTGATTTTCTCTTGGGTGTCACAGCACATCAGTTCCTGCTGCCAGGAATTTTGCTGGGGGAAGTGATTTCTCTTTGCAGCCTGTCTTCCAAGCTGGACTTTCAAGCAGTTTCTGTCAAAACAAAGTAGAGCAGAATATCGGGGAGAAAAGACAGCCCGAAGGAGGAAGAACTCCTCAGCTGTCCCTTCTGCTGTGGGCTTGCTCCACAGAGCCAATAGACAGGGTGATTTTGTGAGGTGCACAGTGCCCTCTACAAAATTCTGACAAGGAGTACTGAAAATAAATACGCTAAGTATTTTAAGGTGCTGAGCTACTCCAGGAATAAAGGCCCGTGCTGAGAACATGAAGTAGGTGGTGACTCTCTCTTTCCTCAAAACAGCAACCTCTCCTGTTTCCTTTTAGGCAACAGCAGTGCCGCAGGAGAACAACTGAGAAGCACCAGCACGCATTTGCATAAGACCTGCTGAATGTTTAACCAGGGACAGAAGACTTGCATGGCTAAGGCCGACAGCCAGCTGTATTTCTATACCTTGTACATAGAAGTACACTAGGGCACCTTCCAGGCCACCCTCAGTTCCCCCGAGCAAATGCCGATTATGGGACACTAAGCTAGTGCCATAAACTACTTCAGAGGTTAGATGCCTTTTCTTAGGCTCCTGTCAGAATTAAGTAGTTTGTTTTCTGATTCTGGCCTCCTTTTAATTCCACTTCTGATATCACACTGAGAATATCAGAAATAGGGTTTTTAAACATCATCTGACACTACTTAACAGGCCTATGTGTATGTATGCTCTCAATGTAATTAATAACTATATGAACTTCTAAGCTTCCAGTCATTTGTACCTATGGGTAGTACACTAGATACAACTAACAGCAGCTCTTTTTTTTTTTTTTATTAAGTCTTTTAGGTTTTAACGCTCTAGGCCATTTTGATAATTTTGTGCATTTTTTACTTTTTATTTTTTACAATTTCATTTGTCAGATGATTGTTTTAAATAGGAGCAGCGAAATGCTTCATGCACAATGATCTTCAAAACTGATTGGGCAGAGATTTGGGTTTAGAATAAGACTAATCATACTTAATTCAGCTAATGTCCAGTTTCCAAAGTATTCTGTGTAGCTACTGAAGAAGGTAACTGAAATAAAACTGGATTTGTGCACAGATTTCAAAGTTTTCAGCCTTTTTCTCCTGGTAACTAAAATGTTCATCACACTTCACCAAAATCCACATTCCTCATGAACATCTAAGTCTTTTCCAAGCAATGCACTATTAGAAAAGGCTTTAAAAAGTTGAAAATATTTCAAACATGCGGAGAATCCTGATCCAAATTAAGTTGGTGGGAGTTCTGCCATTGAGTTCACTGATGCTTAGTTTTATCCTCCAGATTTAGTTGCAAGGAGAGAACCATCTTGAAAAAAGTTAACTCTAATTAAACATATCAAAACCAGCAAAGCTGCCCACACTGAGGCTATCCCATTCCTTTAATGCAGTTAGTACATAAGACAAGTAGAGAATGTATAGCAAGTCTAGTCTGGCAGGTGACTGCTGGTTACTGAGGCAGCAGTTTAACAGTATCCTTTTTACATAAGTCACATATTTCCCTCCATATTGACAGGCCCAGAAAATATTTACTTTATGAGACCCTGTTTCCAGAGAGGCTGTGTCAAATTTCAAAAAATGTTTGAGCGGTGTAACAGTTTTTAAACGAACTTTTGCCCTTGGGCTCCAATTACTCCTTGAGGGCCAGTGGGAAAAAGCAGTAGGTGCTTTGCAATTTTTTTTTTTTTTTTTGGGGGGGGGGGAGGGGCAGGGAGAAGGAAGAAAGGGGGCATGGAAGGAGAAGGAAAAAAATTGAAAGATAAAGCAGGCCTAAAGGCAATAGAAGGGGGATAAGCATCTGCAGTAAGTGGGGACTGTCTGCATGAGGTGGACCTGGAAGCTGTGCTAAAGGGGTCAAGGGAACATGCAGCCCAAAACTGGAAGAAGCATTAGGAGCAATGACACTGCAGGCGTGAAGAATCCCCTATGCTTTTCCTGGGCTCCAGCATACCCCAGACATTACCATGTTTCTTTCCCGTTCACTATGAACCAATTCCTGAAAAATCTTGTCAAGCCAGATACTGGGCTTGAGCATCTTAATTTGGCATGGCTCAAGTTGTTGTGAGAGTGTCCAGCACCAGAGATGAGCTGAGGCTGGCAGTCCAGCCGCCCTGCTCATGCAGGGACTCCGAGAACAGGTAGCTCAGGGCTACGTCCAGTTGGGTTTTGAGTATCTCCACAGATGGAGGCACCACAGCCTCTCTGGACAAACTCTTCCAGTGTTTGACCACCCTCAGAAAGCCTTACATTTAGACAAAATGTCTTGCATTTCAGTTTGCACCCACTGCTTCTTGTCCTCCTCCCCCTTCTCACAGGACATGAGCAGTTTCACTTCACTGACTTCAAATATAGCATATTCATCATGCTTTTGCTTACTAGGTAAAATTAAAGGACAAACCCAACAGCTTGTAGATCATGGGTTCAGTCAGGTCAGAGGAACGGGAAAGATCAGAGAGACAGCCAAGAAGCACAGCAGCGATGACAGCAGCTAGCTGTACCAAGATCCATTGATATAGAAACTTAGGCGGTACTCCAGCTAGCCACACACATGCCTAGCAAGTGAGGCAGTGGAAATATAAGCAGAAAAGGTAACAACTATCTACTCAAGTTGTCCCAAACACTGTTTAGCCACAGTAAACATGCTATCAAACATTGCATAAAATAATACAGGAATTTCAGTGTTTCAGAACAAGGTACTTACCAGGCACTTATGCCCACCATACAAGAAACATAAGGGGGTAGCCTATCCAACATAAAGGGCACTAATACAGGAAACTTCAAGATACATTATTAATTGGGTCCAGAGTTCTTAGAACACATACCACAGCTGCCACCTTTGCTACTTCCTAAGCACTAGCTATGCATCTTGTGCTCTGTATGGCACAAGCATAAAGCTAATACTTACCAAAAGCAATATTTAATCAATAAAAATCAAGTGATATAATGAGAAATAGAGTTACCTTTTCACTTACACAAATATGTTCATGTAACCTGCGCTGGCTTAAAACGTAGAAACCAATAACAACAAAATAGTATTTGCACATTATTATGGCTGAACAGCCAAGGTATTAAACCTTCTAGCATATGAAAGTACTTGAGCTTTGGAGTAGCGCGAACTGGCCAGTTGACGATGTAGCAATATGCTGTAGGCTGACAATTAGCTTTCATTGGATAATGAACAGATGTTTAGCATTTCATATGCTTTCATCTGGGAAGGTGCTATTGAGCAGTGTCACTGTAAATTGAAGAGAGTTTAACATTTACCTGGGTTACACTTAAGATCCTTAAGTGGTAAGAGATACTGTCCTAAATCATTAATACTACTAAATCATTCAGGCTGGCAACAGCAGGAGGAACTCAGTCTAACTATAGTTTGGTGCATTAATTAAGATTTCAGTGAAGGAACTTCAACAGAAAGACATAGGGAGGCAAAGTAATGCCAGGAGTGGAATGAAGTGCAATATTTACATGAATTCAGCAAATTGCAAGGGTTTGGTGTTTTTTTTGTTGTTTTGGAGAGTCATTATTAGGAATTTTGCAAGAAGAAAAGTTGTTTATCAAACACATGCTTTACATGGGAAGGCTCTGTAGCAAAGAGTGCCTGGGAAGGCATATGCCATATGCAAGGGAAAAGCTGACAACAGGGACTCTTCCAGGAATGGAAATGCTGCTCCTGTCTGTGTGGCTGTGGCTGATGAGGACTAGATTCACAGAAGCTCAGGACGTGTGTTCTGGGAGTTTCCACCTATGTACAACCAGCAGGTGAGCAGCTCTTTTTCTTCTCATGCCGAGGTGTGGGAGCTCTGAAGCCTCTAACAGGAATTTTTGCTGGAAGAGGGTCCCTTGCTGTGTAAACACAGTTTCTTAATGTTCTTGTGGATAATTGAGTCTAGAGTTACTTTCTGTCTAACTCACTACAAAATCTTATCATACACGAATTAGTTCAGTTCGTTATTTAAACCTGGGTGACACTTACTTAAGTCTCTTGATGTTTGAGCATTATTCATCTTCTTCCATTGTTGATATATAGAGGAACACAGCAGAAATTAAAATCCACCCTATATGTAACCCTGCTTCCATTATAAAGTTTTTTCCCTAAACCACAAAGATAAAAGATGTGCTATTCACTAGCTAATCCTTATAGTTATTTTTCTACAATCCTCTCATGGCCAAGAGAAAGCTGTGTTGCAAGAATATAGCCTTCCCAAGCTTAAAAGAGGTGACCTGCCTACAGTGACTCTTTGCAGAGACAAGCAGAACGACATGAAGCTCGGTACTTTTCAACCATACTATATATTCTGCTCCTGACGGTTTAGCTCATGAAAGACTTTGCTGTCCTTAAATGTCAGAGAGTCTTATGTTCCAGTTATGGACAGTAGCTCCAGCCTCTCTGGTTGGTAAAGGAAGCAAAACCACCATGGACTAATTGTGCAGGCCTTCAAGACTAGTTCTGACTCTTGTAGCTCATATGAAGCTTTATTCAACAAATAGATCTCAAATCTTTGAATCCTGTGCATACTTTACACTACATTGTATTTCTTCAGGGATGAATGACCCCCAAAATAGGGATAGACAAACTCTTCTAACCTAATTGATCATTCCTGCATGCTACACGAGAAATGTTTGGGGGTTTTTTAATAAATAATGAAACATCTTATGTCTTTTGCTCTTTGCTTTGACTCTCCAATTCACTGAAAACCTTTGGTACAGACAGATGAGTACATTATTTTCTCTTAAAGCCTAACTTCTTGACATCTGAGGTGTGCCTCCTTCCTGTCTCATTGTAGGTTCAGAGGAACACATGATGTTAAAATCAACTCTATTTGCACTTCATTTCCCAGTAGGAAAAAAAATCCTTTTCTGAACCACAAAGATAAAGTGTATATGCTGTTCACTGGCTCATGCTTTGGTTTATTTTTCATGCCCATCCTGCTCTTGGTTTTAGATTTATATTCTTTCAGGGCCCTGTGCTTTCCTAGATTTAGTTTAGCTAGCTGGCTGGCCTATGGCCAATGGTGGTGAAGAACATTTTAAAACATGATGATTAAATGTGAATTAATGCATTAATTAGGGGATGAAACTTCATTAGCCTGCTTCCTTAATTCATAATAATTAGACAAATGACATAAGAGGATTGTGTGGCACGTGCTACTCTGATCTGGCCAGTGTCCCTGAGATCCACATGAATCACAAAGCTACCATGAGCAAAACATATTCCCTGACTAGAAAGCAAAACTTCTGCTTCACAAGACAGCTACATCCCGTTATTTGCTCCCACTCAGTATTCAGACGCCGACCCTCAGTATCTCTGGTTTTTCATTTTTGTTTGTTTTTTAAAGCACATCGGGAATGCAAAGTGTTTGATTTTCTTTGTAAGTCACTGTCTCAGGAAGCTCTGAGAGGAGCAGCCAGAAAAATGAACCTCCTCTTCCCTCCCTAGTGGAAAAAGATGCCCCTGCAACATATCATCTGTTTGCAGTCAGCTCTCTGATCAAATAAGCATGCTGAAAAATGTTTCTTCTTTTGTTTCTATCTGCAGGCAGGCACAAAGCTCTGCCCTTAAGAGAACTGCAAAACAGCTGTGTGAGTGCTTGGCGTTAGGTGCAGAGACCTCCTGTTGTCACTCACTTAGAGAATGGCCCTGAAAGTGCGTGTCCTAAGCATAAGAACAGGCAATCCTGAGGAGCAGAATAGCTCTGGAGATTAGAGAACTACACTGTAAATGCTGAGGGTCTGTTGCTACTGCAAACACCAAGTTCATTTGAGGTCTGGTTACATATGGTTATAGAAGCCCTGGTTTGAACCTTACACTGAAATATTGAAAAACCTGCTGGGAGGCACTCGGACCTGTGGCATATAGCTATTCCTTTGTTGTAACTAAGGCTCTGAATGGGCCTGAGGTTGCTTGTATGAGAATATTTACCGAGCACGTTCACAGGGAAGAAAACAGTATTTGTAAAAGCTTGCTTCAAAGGAAATGTGCAAAATAGCCCTGTTTAAACTCAGAGGCTGGAGGAAGCCTTATCACCTTTTTGGGCTAGATCTTTATTCAGTATAGGTTGGAATATCAATGCTGTCATCAACCAACTTACAATGTTTTACATTGGTTGAAACAATGGTTCTTATTTTAAGCCTTTACTGGGACTGAGTGCTTAATTCTGGTTACATTTATTACTTGAGACTTCAAACTGTGGCCCTCCCTGTACATGGTTACTTTTGAGTGAAAAGGTACTCCCTCACCGCTTGAGAAAAGCTTTAACATCCAGTGTTTCGTGTTGGCCAGGAGTATTCAGGATAAGAATCTCTGGACAAAAGGCAAGTGCAAGAGGAAAAGCCTCTTCCCACATCATTGCATCAGTTAAAACAAGTAGTACACCTGTCTGCTTTTGCACTTCACTTCATTGCTTCATTGCAACATAAACTCAGATTAAGGAGGTCCTTTCATTTGTAGTACCCACTTTGGAGTTCTGTTATCTTGGAAAAATAAAACCCTTGGGTTAGAGTTTATGGTCTGAATTCTGGCCCCAGCTCTGTTGGCACAAAGCACTTGAAAAAACAGCTTAAGTCATCTGCAGACTCCCTAAACTTAGAATTTTTGTTATCACAGTGGTTAGGGCATTTTGCAGAGCAGTGCAATATTCCGATTGTAAACTTCCTTAAACCAGGTGAGAAAAGTACTCAAGGTTCTCAATGAAAATGAAATGCATAAGGTACAAGAATGTAAATTATTATTGCCTTCTTACATGCAATGTGATATCACTAGTGCCGTTCCTCCATGGATTGTGGAACTATGTTATAGGTAATAGAGAATTAGACTCTGATGCACCAAATGAGCTAATTTATGCCTAAGTAACTTGCATAGCCTCAATTGCTGCAGCATCTGAGCTCCTAAAAATATTTATTCCATCAAGCCTGTGGCAGGTGAGTAACATTAAGTTCTTTAATAATAAGGGATTGAGGCACAGTGAAATTGGTGACCTTCTGTTAGACAGGGCAGATAGCTCTACAAAAGTGTTGCAAACCCCATGCTAGTTTCCAAACCATTTAGCTAGTCTGTACTTCTGTTGCTGCCTAAAAAAACCCCATCTTCCATGGAGAGCTAAAATATAAGGAGGGTAAATGTTTTTATAGAGCATTTATAATTCAGTTACCTTGCATTTCTATTGTAAGATTAAAAAGTTGAACTAAGACCTAGAAATACCAGATGTTCCTTTACAGGGAAAGCCTACCCCCAAAAGAAATAACACTAGATATTTTGTAGTAGTCTTTCACTCTGAAGTCATAATCGTAACATTCAATAAAAGCATCTTTCATAATCAAAAACTCCCAAACACTTGTGCAGGTCTTTTCCACAGAGCTGAAAATGATTCAAAACAAATGGAAAATTCTTTCCATAGACTCATACTAAAATAAAGGTGGGGTTTTGGAAACCAGTTAGTTCTAAACAAAACAAGACATGAATATTGACTTGCCTTTGGAATTCCCTTATTTGCACCTGTGGAGCGGCTAGTAAGAGGATCCCAAGTAAATGAGTGAGTCACGGAGTCACTGCAACATTAAATGCTTACCTTAATTGTAAGCCATTTCTTTGAAACAGTTGCTTCTCTCTATTGTTTCAATAGCTGTAAGTGATATCTCACTGTCACTTGAGAAAAAACAAGTGATTGCAAATAACTGCATGTTCACAGTGCCACTAGCGCTTGGGCTTGCAACCCCTGTTGAGAGCCAGCTATACCATATGACAGAGAGATTCCAAAGCTCAGGCTTTGCCATGGGCTGCAGGCTCCTTGGGATTAACTGTGTGAAGACATTTGTAGAGTTCAGTGAGGAACACTCAGGACCAAGGCTCACCAGTGATTTAAAAAGGACAGGCCAAGTAGTTGCTACATCCAGCCACCTATCTGCCCATTTCTTTTCCGAAGACTGGAGCCTCATAGCAGGCTGAAGCTGCTTCTGAGCTACCACAGTCTGCAGCTTTGCATATTAAGACACACTGAAATTGGTGCCAGATTTGTTAGATGCAGAGCCGCAAACCACCAGAGTTCATGAGGAGCTACACATATTTTTGGCTGTCCTTGGTGCAAGGTGGAAAGGGAAGTGTGGCAGTCAGGCCACATTCAATAAAGCAGCAACCACTTCAACTGTCAGCTACCTCCTTCAGATTTAGGATGGGAAGAAAGAAAATATTTTGCTGTTGTACCAGGTCTACTCACTGACATGACAGCTTGGAACTACTAGCAGTTGCTTTAACCCTCTACACGGATGCTCTAACCTTGTTAAAGAAATACAGTGGTCTGAAGCAGCTTCAGCTTGCTCTTTCTCATGGCTTTCTTTTTCTAATGAAAAGCAGCAGCACATTGTTAGCACACCTATGTACTACCCCACACTGGGTTCATGGAAGTGATCCCATGTTCAAATAAACAGAATTTAAACAGCCATGCATGAGGAAACATGCAGCAAAGAAGGAAAGATGATGACCTTGCACCAAGCAGTTCCACTGGCAGTAATCATGAGGTTCTAAGACCAGAGTTGCCTACAGAAACCAGATCTCACATGAATTTTTTACAGAAGTCTTCAATCAACTCACAGTCTTTGCTTCCTAAGATCACATAAGATGTCCCCATGTAAGATTCCCTTGAGGACTCTGGGGAAAATGTTCCTTTAGAAAAGGTCTGGAATTATTGTTTTGTGAAAGGGCAATGAGTTAGCAGTTAAAAGCAGTGCTGATTTTTCAATGTTATTGCTACTCACGTTACTGTGATGCAAATAACTTATACCAAACACTAAGAGTGCTGAGAAGAGATTTATTTTTGTTTAGTGAGTACATGAAGTTCCTATTAGGGGCCAAAGTCCATGGCCTTGTTTACAAGGTTGTGGACATCATGGGTTATAGGAGTCAGTATCACCATCTCATTTGAATGAATCATGGGTATATCTGGACTTGTTCTTTTTTGCAGATTGATAGAGATCTGCTGCAGCACGCTCACTGGACCACTGTTCTGGGGTACACACTGGGCACTTAAATGCTTTTGGGATGCTGCAGCTCTGTTGGCATTTCCCCTAAGCACAGATTCTTTACTAGCTACCTGTATGTTGACACAGGACCTCACAGGCCAGCAACCTTCTCAGGTTCCTTCTCAGGTAACTTCTCAGGTTACTGCTGTGTGCTGGTTTTGGCTGGGATAGAGTTAATTTTCTTCACGGTAGCTAGTATGGGGACGTGTTTTGGATTGGTGCTGAAAACAGTGTTGATATTTCAGGGATGTTTTCGTTACTGCTGAGCAGTGCTTACACACAGTCAAGGCCTTTTCTGCTTCTCACACCGCCCCACCAGTGAGTAGCCTGGGGGTGCACAAGAAGCTGGGAGGGCACACAGCTGGGACAGCTGACCCCAACTGACCACAGGGATATTCCATACCATATGACGTCATGCTCAGTATATAAAGCTGGGGGAAGAAGGTGGAAGGGGAGGATGTTCAGAGTGATGGCGTTTGTCTTCCCAAGTCACCGTTACGCGTGATGGAGCCCTGCTTTCCTGGAGATGGCTGAACATCTGCCAGCTGGTGAGAAGCAGTGAATGAATTCCTTGTTTTGCTTTGCTTGCGTGCGCGGCTTTTGCTTTACTTGTTAAACTGTCTTTATCTCAACCCACGAGTTTTCTCACTTTTACCCTTCTGATTCTCTCCCCCATCCCACCGGGGGGGAGTGAGGGAGCGGCTGTGTGGGGCTTGGTTGCTGGCTGGGGTTAAACCACGACACACTGGCACTTCCAGATTTGTCAGTGTTTTCCATGCACTCATCCTTTGGCATCACATTTCTGGATGAGGCACAGAAATTACTTGCGGATGATCACTATGGGGGGTCTTTGCGATAGGGTGGGCCTTGTAACTAATTTTTAGGATTCATAACTTAGTAAGAACAATGCCCCAGAGACCTATACAAAATAAAACATTACTTCTTTCCACAAGCATCATTAGACCAGCTAGTACAATTAAGAAAGATGGACAAGTTTCAGGCACATACAACCTTTTCCTGCATGGAGGCAATGAGCACATATGATTTCATCTCAGACGAAATTTATGTCTAAGTTGGCAATCCGCTGGTTTACAGGAAGGTTCCTGATGGAGTTGGGATTCTTCTATAGAAGGGTAATATCAACACACACACACACCAAAAAAAGGCAATAAAATGTGATTTGCAAAATAAGACAATGGCTAAGTTCAGAAAAGCTTTTCAGACAAGTGCTTTTGTAATAAATCTTGAGTTTTACCATTGACTCCCACAGAAGTAGAACTGGATTCAGTGGTTTGATCTCTATCCTAATGATGTAATGGTGAGTTTTTGCAGTTATGGGGTTGGAAAGGGCAGCACCAATGCTGTAATGTTTTTTATACCTGTTAGTTCACCTTCAGCAGAGGCAGCTATCATTTATAAATTCCTGTGAACTCTCCTGGGTTGAACAGGAGACAAACTGTTCTTCCAAGAGGTGCCTAGCACCAGAAATGCCTGGGCTAGCTGGGATCTGAGACTCTGTGGTGGTTTTTGTCATGTTCTGGCATCAAATCCCTTGTTTTCTTTACTTTCCAATTACTTTTCATTGCAGGGCACGGTGTTAGTTCATCTCACAGGAATTTGTTTACTGTTTCTCACTGTTCCAAGCCTCTTTCCTGGTTACTTTTCAACTCGGAAATTACGTTTTCTACACAGACACATTTTTTCCCCTACAGTTCTGATTAGATACTTCCTTTTTTCAACTTTTTGCCTTACTCTGGTAAGTAGCATTACTAATCACTGGAGAACATTGGTTGGTCTGCAGCTATATTTTTCAGTATGGATGAAGGTTTTCTCAAGTTCAGAGGGTGTCTTCTTTGCTGGATGCTAACCAGTAGTATGTCACTGGAGTAAAAGCAGTGAAAATAAGCCAAGCATTTTAAAGCACAGTCTTCATGTGGTTTGTAACTTATTTTTCATTAGCTTGGGTCTGTGGGAATGTAGTGTTAGCTCACAATCTGTTTTTATTTCCTCCTTTTTTCCTCTTTCCATCTTGTTTTCTCTCCTTTTTCCTCCTGACTTTCTATCCTAGTTTCTTCCCCGCCATCTTATTTTGTATGCATCATGGGCTACAGCCAGGATAGGGAATTTGATTATGTGGAGAAGCTCTGACGAAGCAGAGCGCATGGTTTAAATGGATAGGCAAAGCAACACATCTAGTGTGGAAGATGTATAGATTTTTTTTCTACCCTTCTACCATATTCTTTTCAAACATCTTCAAACTATATCTTATTTCAGAGCTTGAACCTGCTAAATAAATGTACCAAATTGACAGGATTCTCTGTCTTGCCTCTCTCCCTTCTAGTCCGTGGTGGTTATACCAAGGCTAACAGGCCTCTGCGCATTAGAGGTATCTGTTTCCTTAGGGACCTCATATTTGCTAGCATTAAGGCTTCCTGCTTTAAGTCAAATAGATAGGATGTTGCACTTACAATTGGGGCATTGAAGGAGAAGGATATTGAAATAACAAAGAAATTGTCATTTCAGGATGAAAAGTCACCATAATCTGCAAGACCTTTTCTTGGGAGTTCTTCTAACGCTTAAGATCAAACTCTCAAAGGTTGTATATGGCTAAGGGAAGCAGGAAGAAAGAATTCAAGAGCCAGATCTGCTGTCTGTGCAAACAAAATGCTCAGTACCTTCTGGAGGAGCCCTGGTAGATGTCTTCATTGCTGTGCCATGTTGATGGTGTATCATCACACTAGTGTGACCCTGATGGAGTAGGGAAGTGCAACCATGCCCCACATCATTCCCAGAACAGCTCAAGGTTAAATGTAACATAAACCCTAGCAGCCAACAGGAAAGGCTCTGCTGGTATGTTGCACAGTAGCAGCTGGAAGACAGTTTTATTACTGCTGGCTCTTACTCTAAGCCTGGCTTGTTTAAGATCTGAGTGCTTCTCCTTTAGTAGTAAAATATTTTAAATCGTAATACAGTTTAAAATAGCGCACATATTATGTCACACCATAATACACAATCTCCACTTCCACTTGGGAAGACCAAAACTTAAAAAATGTTTCATAATATGCAAACACTTCGGATTTATTTAACATTTTATACTTTCCTTGGCTGTACTAGTTTTCTACTTTCTAAATATATAAACTCAGCCAAACTGAATATTCACAGAAAAGCAAATTGGGAGGGTTCTGGGGGGTATTTTTCCTCTTCTAAGAATGTAAATTGAATAGTGCATCCCAAATGGATGAGGAAGATTCTTTGCCAAAAGTTTTTTCTAATAAAAATAATTACAATGACATATGTGCCAGTTTAGGACAGGTTGTTATACACGACCAACTGTATCTATGTGTATATAACCAACCAACTCTAAACAACTGTATCTATATCTGTATGTATGGATTGTATATATGCCGGTTTCTAAACTAGGAAATAGGAATTATTTATTCAAGAACTAAATTTAAATAGCAGTTCCTGCCCGGCTGCCTTCACAGGACGCACAGAAGTGTGACCAGAGATGGAGCAGATGTCCTGCATGGCTTCTGCTGGAATGGAGTTAGAACTGCCCTGTACTTCAGACCCTGCATTGCTAAGAGCAGACAGCCTGGGGGTTTAACTCATGCTGTACGTCAGAGCCTGCGCTTCATACAGTCATCTTGCTAAGGGACAGCCAAGACAGAGTGTAGAATGAAAACTGTGATGCTCTGGAAGGAGAAGATTCATTGTAGTCTGACGCCATGGCAGGCACAGATGAAACAGACGATGCAAAGTTAGTTCAAGGCAGTAGGAGTCTCAAAAGGGAAAATGCTGCTCTCTTCAGTGGCAGAAGGACTGGAGAACTGTTTGCGTACTTTTCTCTTGGATCCAACTGGAAGTGTCCAGCTCTCATCAGCACTTAAGGATAAAGATTGCTTGCTGTACTTTAAACTTGTGCGCCGTAGTTGAGGTGACATGTTTGACTTAAATCCATCCATCAGCCTCTTCTCCTTCTGCAGCTTTAATGTCTGGTTTCTTAGCACGTCTCTCATTCCTTCAGATTTACTGTCTTGCACTCAGAATAATTAAGCTACACTCTGATAAATGGCTGGGGTTTTTACATTTTGTACAGCAAGGCATTCATTTGGTTTACACTGACTTTCATTTCCTTGGACTGCCATTTATTTAAATAAAGATCTGTATCTTTACTTAAACATGAAATGCATTAATCAGTGATATAATGGCTACTTTATTACGCTTAGGTGGAGCTGGTGAAGTCACATGGTTATATTGATCTGAGCTCAAATCAGGGTTCAGTTCTGACCTTCGATATACTCACATAGAGTT
>NW_008824185.1:1298362-1308159 GCF_000699105.1 Pygoscelis adeliae
GATTACAATGAGAGCCAAGCATATGCAGCCAAGGCTCAGCATTTGGCCTTCAGTCAGAATATGTATTAGGTTTTGCTTTTCTTTTGATGTAGAGGATATATCAAAAACATCGTCCATTTTAAACTTGTTTTTCTTTTCTTTTCTTTCGCTTGTCTAAAGTGAGACATAAGTTCCCGTCATCCAACCCTAAGTGAAAGTCACAAAGCTAACTTCTAACTTTGCCAACTGTAGTTCTCCAAACTTGCCAGTACTTTTGCATCGATGATGAGGACAGGTCATATCGACCTGTTGACGCAAACATATGCCTCTGCAGCACAGCCCAGGGATGACACAGGTGACCCTGCCTGTCTGTTTCACAAGCAGAGGTATTACGTCAGTTCTTATTGGAAATTCCCTAGCCAGGCACCTTGTGAAAAACGGTGTTTTAGCTGTTTAGATTGTAACTAGTTGTGTTTATACAGGAACTCTGAAACTAATTTAGCAATAACATATTTAAAACTACCATCTTGCACAATGAGAAAAAGCTGAAAACAGCCAAAAGTAATGTTAGTTTGAATGGCCTCAACAGAACTGGCCAAATATTTTTAGCGCTTACGTTAGTGTCATTCCAAGAGAGTGCACAAAAAGTTGAAGGTGAGACAGAGTTTTCTCATTCTGGTTCCAGTCAAAGACACAGAAGAAGTTTCCTGCACCAGGAGCTTACAATGTCTGAAGATAAAAATAGGAAAAATTTTTGGGGAAAGGAAGTATTACTACACAGTTTCTGCGACAAAAACCTTAGGCAAAGAAAGAAGAATCATTTGCTCAAAGCTACCAGAGGTGTGATGTTCTGAGGAACTGCACTCACTGCTCCTGGACGAGGCACTGGAGTATTTTTCCACTCCATTTTGCTCTTTGGGGTGATATTTAACATCATGCATGGCAGAGCATAAATATACAAAATAACAAATCAAAGTAGTTCAGATCAGCTGGTGGTTTATGTCTACACATAGTGTGTCTATGTCTTCAATAATGCAGGTAAAAAAAGCTGTCCAGAAGGATAACCTTGATCAAACTTTTAGGTAGTTCTAGAAGCAGAACTGCGACAGACACGGGGAAGAGGGGAATCAATTTTACTGGCAAAAAGAGACTATGAGGCTTTAGATGAAGTTCTAAGACAGCCTTGCTCCCCTGACCACAGCTACTGCTGGGGTGAAAGCACCACAGAATAGGTCTATTTAAAATACTCTAATGCTTGTGGCAGAGCCCACGTTATGCTGATAAAACAGGTATGCATTTCTGAAGCCATTTTGTGCAGTTTACTATGGATTTTTAAGGCTCTTGTAGTGAATTTTGGCAGTGCGCTTCTGATGTTAGAATAGTCCTTTCCTGCAGCAACCTGGGAGTCAAGTTTTGGAATAGATGGAATTTCAAAAAAGGTTAGGGAAAATTGAGTTTGAAAGAATGTTGATGCCTATACACACATCTAAGTATTTAGGTACGTATGTACAAGACTTAGGTGCGTATAAAGTAGAAAGAAAGGATTGTAAGGCAATATTAATTTAAGGACGTAGGGCTGGAAGAGGCTTCCTTTTATACACAGGGAAAGAATTTCCTTTCTGAATTCTTAAGAAGTTTTGTGGGGTTGCTTTTTTTTTTTTTTTTTTTGAGTCTTGGGTTACTTCATGTACACGGGCCCTACCAAAGTGATGGCTGCAAATCTCAGGCACAGTTCTCATTTTATTTTGGCAGGATCACTTTCCTGATTTTCCTCTGAAAGCATTTAAAATAGTTCTCCATTATAAGATTCGCTGGTTTAAGTTTATGTAAGAAAAAGTTTAAAAGTGGAAGACAAAACTGCTATTTAAATCTATTCCTTCTACTCAAAGTTCTTTTCTTCTACCATTGGGCTCCCAAAATCTTGTCTATAAGATGTCAGCAAATGGTCATTGATTTTTTTTCAAGCGTGAAATCACTAATTGGAGAAATGTAGTCTTTAAGTTCATGATAAAAGGCTGATAGAACAATATAAAATAGCAGTTTCAACTGAAAGCTTGACGGTAAGGTTGCAAAGAGATCCATAGACATGCTGACTGCTGAGAGGCTGATGACACAAGCAGCTTTACTAAAGTAATGGGAGAAAACACCTCCTTTATTAGGATAGACTCTGTGAAAAGCTGACGTAAGGCTCCTCTGCCTGACTGCCACAGTCATCTTCTCTCTGATGTGTTTTGAAGTGTAAAAGAATGTGAAGAGCAAGAAAGTCTGTTCTGTGTCAAGTAATGGAGGAATACCTGAATAGGTGAAAATTCTTGAGACAAAGGTGACTTTCAGAGTTTACACGCTTACGAGTGTGGCAAAAGTATTGGGTGCCCAGAGAATAAAATCTCACACAAAATTTTGTCAAAATGCTGGATAGGAAATGTGCATTTATTAATAGCTTGCTATTCTCTTTTTGCTGCTTTTCTCCTCTTTTTACTGTCTTTCTTTTTAAAAATAATCAGCTTGATATTTCTGTTGACTCAGTTATTTCACATGTGTTTGATGTGTCAGAGTATTCTGAAACATTAAATTATATAAATGTTTCTCGTACCAGAGAGACAATTAAAATGCTGATGTAGATGTAGACTCCTTATTCCTGGTATATTCTTATATTGTAGAATATTAGGGCTGATTCTGTCTCACTTGCTGTATGAGCACTCAAAAATTCCACCTCTGAAATGGAAACTCTTCTAAGTATCTTGGCCCATGCAAATGCCAAGTTGTTTCCATGTATTTGAAAGACAAAGTCCAGCATATTTGTCTTGCAATACTTGGCTGAGTGTTTTAAAATGGGAGATTTAAAAATGAACTCTCACAATAGTAGAAAAAGGTAAAAGTGGCAGCTGTTTTATGGAAACTTTGCTGAATTTCTTTTAGTAGACAGTTGTGTGTCGATACTGCTTAAAAACATTGAAATCACTTTTTGATAAAAGTTGTGAAGCAAAAAATACACACCTACTTCTTCAGTTTTTAACTCATGCCTTGAAAAGGCAAAGTTTCCAGTGACATGTACAGAAAACAAGGTCTCATTACTTAACAAGGTCTATTTCTTCAACTTTTCTTTTTTTCTTCCATAGATATTTTAAAAATAAGAACAGCCAGCATTTTTAACTTTGTCCTTCTTTCATTGAACTGATGTAGGAGGAAACAAAACACCTGACAGAAGCTAACAACCTCTTGTCAGATGGCATGCTGATGAGGGTGGTAGAAATATCTACCCTGAGTTCAGGGGTCAGAGTTGGACTATGAAGCAATAAGCACAAGGAAAGAACTGAAAAAAGAATTATTTTCCTTTCTTGCCTGGCTTTTTGAAACTCAGTACTCTTTCAACAAAAGTCTCTTTAGATTTGCAGATATTTGGGATTGAGGAAGAGGTGTTCAATTTCATTGTTGGCTCCTTCCAGCCAAAGCTATACTTCAGCAAGCTTTCACCAGCACGCAGAAGAAGAGTTGTCAATCAACAGTTAAATACTGACATGAATAGTGCCTTTGTAAATATTTCTGTTGTGCCTTTGAAAGCACACAAGCCAAAACAAAAAATCTTTTTCACAGTGTGTGAAAAACAAAACTGAAATGCTTCAACAGCCTTTCACAGCTAGAAAGCTGGCCATATAAACTCTTTAAAATTGAATGCTCTTTGTCAGGCAGAGGAAAGCTTGTGTTCTGAGATTTGACCATCAGGCAGCCCAACAGTGCAGCTGTACGCCTTAGAAAAGCATTTCTTAGCTGTGTGAGTTGGTTGGCTGAATTTTTATTCACATTCATGAAGCATTTGCAGTCGTCATTGTATTCATCTTGAACGAGTTTCCCTTTTAAAGGCATTAGCAAGACACTAAGCAATTTCCACACCTTCTGTCAGATCTGATATATTGTAAGTTCTGCCATACAGATCCCCAAGTTGAGTGATTTCCTTACCTGAAAGATTCAGGGTTTGGGTTTGTGTTGTTTCCTTTTTTAAATGCTGATTGCACTTGGTGTCACAGGCTCAGCCTCTTTGGTAGCACCAGCAGAAAGCAGTAGGTAAATCAGGCTTAGATAAAGTCTTTGTCTGTGTAATGTCCCAATTCAATTAAGTCATATAAGCATATCCCTGACTTTAAATACAGGGATGATTGGAACTATTAATAGGTTTAAAGAGAGAAAAACAAATTGCTGAACTGCTGGCCAGTTTCTGAGGTGTTTTTCTTGTACTTCATGTGTGGCTCCACTGAAGCTGTTACTCCTGCAGTAACGTCTTTCTGAACGTGAAGTGCAGAAAGCAGTGATGGAGGCAAAGAAAGAGAAGCAGGTTTTTTTAAGAGGCAGTAGGAAAAGAAGAGCCTTGCATACACAAAGAAAATATTTTTCATACGTATAAGTTCATAATAATCTGTATAGGATAGTCTCAATGATGTGTGTTGTGGAAAACATTGCAGGTGGTGACTAACTAAAGAGCAGTGGGACAGAAGTGGAGCAGTTATCTTGAGTTGCACAATCACACTTGCAAAATTGAATATTCAGACTTGTTTGGATTAAAGGGCACATTGGCTAAAGCTGCCAATTTATCTGCTGCTTTTATTATGACTTGTCTTGTATTTTAACTTCCACCAGAGATGGCAGGAGAATTGTTAGTACCTCATCCAAAATCTAGCAGACTCAAGAGCAGCACCACTGCTGTCAGTCTGCTCAGAGGTGGCTGGGAGTCCAAATTCACTCATGATAACTAAGCCTGAGACTCTGTGTCCTAGGCCCTGTGTTTGTGGGATTTGGTGTGTTTGGTTTTTTTACAGGATAAACTGCTTCGTGCTCATATACAACAATTTGGGTTGTTTGGGTTGTTTTTTTTTTTTAAGTCATCTGGCACCTTTTGCACACCAGTTAATCCCCTTTGGAAGGGCATAAGTCTATTGTAGAATTGTTATGTTTTCAGGAAAATAATTTTTAGCAGTTACCTAGATCAACAGTTCCCCTTCGGACAGTCATCCCGTTGCTATGCCATTCTGCACAGATTTACAGCTGAATTAACCTGTGCCTTTTATCTGTAAGTCCTCTAAGGTCAGTTCAGCTGAGTGTAACCTTCCACTTAGATTTTAAAATTCAACTAGCCCCAGTAAAATTCCAGTTTATGTATACTCAACAATATTCCCTTTATTGCAGTCATGTTGCCTACCTCCAGGTGCACTTGATAGGAAGGTCTGCAATTCTTTGGTCACTGGGAAAAGAAAGAAATTCTCTGAAATGCCAAGACCTAGCAGCACTGAAGATGCAGGAGATGGCTGGAACCCCAGTATCTTTGAAAAATGGTGAATGGGGAAGGCATCTAAGTAACTGCAGGTGCCAGGGAGGGATCTCTTTCCCAAACAGAAAGAGATTCTTCCAGGTAGATTCTTTTTCAGCATATCAATCTCCATTTAGAAATAGGATCTGGAAATTTAAGATACAAATGTGAATCTTTAGGTGGAGAACTAGCTTGCAGCTTCCGCTGAGGGGAATACCGCTAGCTAGAACACAGGCTGGGATAAACCTCCTTAAAATTATGAGGTATAACTCATGTTCTTAATTTAAAGCAGATCAATGCAAGATTGTTCAAACAGGAGGAAACAAATGTAAACTTCTGAGACAGAAATAATTTCTAAATACTGCCTGAGCTGAGAATATATGCATGTGGATAGATGGAGGGACACATACAGAAACATCTAGCACCCAAAGGGAAGCCTAAAGTGTAGGGTTTTGGCTCACGTTCTGTGGAGCTGTGTGGGATGGAGCTGTGGTTTCCCGTGGCTCTCACCTGGGCACCAGGGATCCTTCCAGCCCATCCTCACTAACATAGTAAAACTGGAGGCTTGGAATGATGAGCAGAAAATAGCTGGGTGGATCTTGTTATTTGTCCTGGCATAGCATCCTTATTGTAGTCATTAAAATCTATCCTTGAGTTTTGAATTTGCAGACAGTGCTTATAGCAAAATAGGTTTTGTCTAGATCTTCATCTGGGATGTGTAGTTACTTTGTCCACTGAAGTCAATGGAGTAACAATGACCTAAATCATCTGAGCCTTATTCCTGCCTGTAGCTGGAAGCTCTGGCTCTTGGTGTTTCCCTCACATGCTTTGCAGTAGCAGAAGAAAAAGCATTAGGGAGAAGTGACATTTCTGTTTGGAACAAAAAAACATTTCTTTTGGTTTGCTTTGTTTGGGTTTTTTTTTTCATTTATTAGTTTATTTATGAATTAGTCAACACCTACCAAAGGTGGTACTCCCGTTGAAAATCTAATGGATGGTAATTAATTGAATATCAGAGATCATTTGGGCTGTGCATATATTGACAAGTAGGGTAACACAGTAGGAATGGATCTGTAGAGTAAAACAATTGGTGCTGAGGACTGGTTATTCCACAATGTATTAATTTCAGTAGGTTTTATTTCAGTCTGTTTCTGGTCTGACCTGTGAATGGAAAACTCATTAGTGGTTGGAGCACTCCAGGGGCACATCGTCTGGGTTAGTGTTATCTGCAGGTAATCCAGATAACATGCTTCAAGACTTCTCTGCAGTGTGGTATGTGGGAAAAATCAGGAGGTTTGCTTCGAAGTTGCACTGTTGGTCTCACCTAAAATGCAATGTAGAAGCATGGTATTTCACTCTGTCCTGAAGACAGGTCATTGGTTGTACATCCTGTAATAAGTACACAGTCTGGGTATGGTCTTGTGAGTTCTTCCCTTGTTAAAAGTCTTCCTACTGGATTAGAGGTAAGCTTGCTTGCAAAAGGATTATTTCTGAGCTGAAGTAAAACATATCTGGTGTATAGCATATGACTACGGCATTGATTACACTCTTCTGAGGCTTGCCAGAGAACAGCTGTTTCTTATTTTTCAAGTGTAGTGAAAAGGAGACAGATCTGTCAGGAAAACTCAGACAGGGGGTGGTAGTAGCTTAGAATTTGTGCTCCCTTCTTCAGGCAAGGTGTTTGACTCAAAGAACTGAAACTGGACCTTGGCAAGCTCCCCGAGGCAATACAGACACAAATTCCACAGTGATTTCAACAACCAAAGATCTGACCAATAAATTTTTACCCGGAGAGGAAATTACCGAGATATAAGCCTCCCTGCTGAAGTCTTAAACCTCTTGAGTCATACACTTTCATTTTTGGTGTGCCCAAATGACGAATGACACTTTATTTTTCACAAAGTAATAACTCCACAGGTCAGAGGACAGACAATAAGAGATTGGTTTGAAGTCATTAAAGCAATTCATCAGTATGCTTATTTGACGATAATGCTTCCTGAAATAAGTCTGAAACCACTGTTAGCACCAATATCGCAGCTGGTGAGAACACTTTCTAGAGGGTAGCTGGAGGTGGCCCTGACAGCTGCTCTGAATTGTCATGTTGCACATTCCACGGTTTAAACAGTAATTTATTTTGCAATCTCTGCATCGTCAGTTCTGGGGTCTTTGTCCGTAATGTTTAATGTTTAAAGAGGTCAATATTTAAAGAGATCTGTGACAGCAAACAAAACCTCTAGGTTGCTTGAAAGTTAATATGTCACACACTGATGGTGATACAGAACAAGAACTGTCACTGACAAAGTGTCAGTGCCTCTATTAAGACAAGACATTACGGTGCCAAGAGAACCACCAGTGAGAAAGACTATTTAAAACTTCTGACGCAGTTTCTGAGTATCTTAGTAAAGTTCACCGGAGCTTAAAGGAAAAACTCTATTTGTTAATCCTATTCAAGACATGCAGGGGAACAAAACAGTGTGAGTAGTACAAAACAGGGTATATAGGATTTGCCAACATGGAGAAATGAACGTCCCTGCTTCTCTGCCTCCTTCTCCAAGCCAGCGTGGGAAAAAACAGGCATGTGTATTGGCAGACTGTGAGATACACTACTGCTCTCAGTAATGCCTGTAAGAATAGCCACAATATCTTCCTGCAGGATCACTGCCTTGAAGTAGCACAGTCATACTTTTGGCATTGAGGTTCCCAAAGTGATGCTGGAATAACCAAAGTAGCAAACTTGTGGGTTGTGCTGCCCATAGGAGAAGATGACGGCAATAAAAGCCGGTACTACGTGCACTGAAATCAGTGTACGTGACTGGTAATACAAGCAAAGAAGGAAAGGGCCAGTGGAATCCTTTCACATGCCGGTGACCCGAGGTTAGCAGGCTTTGCCTCTGCTAACCCTGCTGCTTCTAGATCACCCCCTCTGCCTGACAGGGCTTTCTGCAGCAAAAGTCTGTGGCAGCAATGCTGGGAAGCACAACCTGCCCTCCCTCTCCTTCCACACACAGTTTGGAGTGAGAGGAGGACTGCTGCCTTAAATAGCAGATGGGCAAAAGACCTCTGAGCAAAATCAGGAATTATCAGAATCTCAAAGATACTTTTGCTGCTGTTAACTTAAACTTTTAGAAAGAGGGTTATTTGAGCAGTGAGAGGACTGCTGATTTTAATATATATATATATATAAAAATAATATTTTCATCTCACTTGGGAAAACTCATACCTGCAAGCACAAGGAAAATTACTCCACTGAATTGGAAAAGCACCTCTTGAATCTAAAATTACTTTGGTTGAAGCATCAGGTTAAGCATTATGATGTAGTGTATTTGTTGTGCAAACACAAAATAAATAATTAAATAAACATTCTTATATTTTTACTTTTTCTAATTTTTTAGGAGCTGTGTCCATTTGTTTCCAGATACTCTAAGCAGTTCTGATATTTCTGGGAGAGGGGAAGGTGTTAAAATTCCTGTCTCTTAACAAGGATGTTTGGTGTTTCAAGCTGGAAAGATAGCTCATTTCCTGAAAATCACATCTGATAATATCTTTCCTTGACAAGAAATATTTTTTGTATTAAGGGAGCACAAAATACAGTTTAATACTTCTAAATACCACTTTTAAAGGAATGGGGGATGTGGTTTGTTTCCCTAACCTGACCCTTGCAAGTTAGGTCCTCCATAGTCCCAAAAGGCATGAATAGTTTTCAAAGGGAAACAGAAACAAGAGTTCTAAAATCTTCTGAATACTCAGGTCTCTGCTCCCTCCCTCCCTCCCTCTCTCTCTGCTTGCTCTCTCTGTCTCCAGACCTAAAAATGCTATGAAGTCGAGGCAAACTGCCAAGAGTTTCACACCCAGTGCTGAACTGGCATAAAGTCAAAGGTTGCTAGTTGCATTTGGATGCCAAAGCATTAGCACGGCTCTCACTACTGGCTCTTACGCATCCTTCTTCAAAGCTAGATACTTTGTAATTTTTGCCTCTTCTATAAGCTTTCATTGCTTGCTTTTCCAAGTTCTCCTTGGGCGCTAATCTTGCTGCTGGTAAGAAAGGATCTTGCATGCCAAAAGTTTCCTCTTCAGCGGTACCTGTTGATGGAGGTCCCTCTTCTGCAATGGGAAGCACACGCATCGAGTGTTGCATGCCCTGGATACATCTGCAGTATCAGTTCAGTGCAGTTCAAGCCTGCTCTTTGGTCCGGATTTGCCAGTCAGCCACACTGCAACCCCCAAAGTCCCACTGAGAGGCTGCCTCAGCCTGAGCTCCACAGACATGTTCGGAGGGGGACAGCCTGCCCTTTTTGAGATCCCCAAAATATGTCCAAACTTCCACTCACAAATGGAGCATGTTAAGTTTGAGTGCAATACTGCCCTGTCAGTGATATCCCAAGCCTGACCCTTGTTAACACTGTGTCCTGGTTTCGGCAGGGATAGAGTTAATTTCCTTCCTAGTAGCTGGTACAGTGCTGTGGTTTGGATTTAGGAGGAGAACAATGTTGGTAACACACCGATGTTTTAGTTGTTGCTA
>NW_008824185.1:1308481-1318545 GCF_000699105.1 Pygoscelis adeliae
ATTATTTCAATTATTAAACTGTTCTTATCTCAACCCATGAGTTTTCTCACTTTTACTCTTCTGATTCTACCTCCCATCCCACCGGGGGAGGGGAGAGTGAGCGAGTGGCTGTGTGGTGCTCAGTTGCCGGCTGAGGTTAAACCACACACTCTGTATGAATGCACTCAGTGACTAACCACTGCAATTTGAAAAGTCACGGGCTGCACCAGCTGGGATCTGCCCTAGATCCCTGGTCTTTACCCCACAACTAATGTCTACCCTCAGAGGGTACCACACTGGAACAGCAGTAGGTTTGACCCATAACTTGCAAGCATATTCTTGGGACATAGGCTTTTATTTACCATGTACTCAGATAGACACCAATATGCAACTAATAAATCACAAACTTCACTTCAAGCTCAGAATTGTTCCCACTGAACTCAGTGGGAGTATTCACATGTTAAATGCTCTGGGATCAGCCACCTGAGGCTATGAGCTCCCAGGTCTGCTTAAAGTCCCCTGCTGTTATAAACATGTATGTGTATCAAAGCATCTGACAAAATTGCAGATTGACACCCTTACAATATTTGATATTGTAGCACTTTAAACCAAGGCTCTGCTCTCCGGGAAAAGCAAGGGCTCCAATCACAGAAAACTCTGTGTTACATTATTTCTTTGTGAACATTCAAGTGGCTGGCAGAAAGAACCAATAAAACTGAGCAGATGCCTTCTTGCACCAGGGCAGGGTTAACTCTGGCATGGAGGGAAAACAACCACAGCCTATAGGAAAGTATTTAATCTCTGTTCTGTGCAATTCTTGGCAGCGCAGTAAAAGGAACACACACTACAATTAATGATTTACATATTTATAACCCAATCCTATTGACCTTTGTTAGCCAAAACACCTGAGTAAACCAGTCTGCATGCTTAAATTTCTTGTAACAGCTGGGAATGTTAATGTGGCAAATGCTTTTAAAAAAAGTGGGCAGGAAGGATAATTGTTTTGGTTTTTTTTAAGGTAACACAAAGCAGGAATACAGAAATGGTAAGATGGAGTTTAACAGTAAGACAACAAGTGGTAACTGTTAAAAACAGAATATAAAAAGCTATTTTGCTTGTGCAGTTGCACACTTCAATTTTGCAATGATAAGAAGTTGCTTGTTTATCTCATCCAGGCAACTGTTTCCTCATTTCACATCACAGCAAATAGTTGACTAGGTGAAAAAGGTTGATCAGTAATTTTGAGGATTATAGCTAAATCATTGCATGGTTTCAAGTTAATGGTCATAAAAATTTCGTATTAGCTTTGTAGCAGTTCTTTGAACAGAACACAGTATTTTTGACTATTTCCAATTCTTAGGATGGCAGGCACATCCTAAAGGAATATTTTAAAAATATACGTACCCTTTTTGATGACTACCTCTTTTGGCTGCATCCACCCAATGAAATGAATGAAATCTGAAAGTAAACTTTATGCCCTTGAATAAGGGCAGGATTCCTTTTCTGAGTATGTCTCACTGAAGCTCCTACAGCTTCCAGTCAGTGTTTAATTTTGAGTTGAGGCGGACAGGGATGCTTGTCAATTTTGTAGTTACATGTGGCATAATGATAACTTAGAAGCGTATTTTTGTCAGACTAGCAAGGGAAGGTCATATGAAGAAGCAAAATTGTTAGGAGGAAGAACACATCTCTCGCTCTCAGGAACTAAATGCTCTGTTAGTGTCAGTGAAGAAATTCCTGCCATAGGAATCACCCTTAGCATACTGCTTTAGAGGCCAAAAGTAAACCAAGATCCATAAGCACTATGGATTCCTTTAGCTCTACCTAATATCTGTAGTTGACAGATCAAAGCTTTTAACTGAGTAAACCGATCTACGCTTCTGTATGTCAAATATGCTTGATTGTGCATACCCTGCTGATAAAAAACAGTGCTTAATCAGAATAAGTGCATGCTTTGTGTGCAAGAGAACAGCGTTTCATTGGAAACAGATTGGAGAGCTTTAGCTGGGGAAAGTGGCTGTTGTCCAGATCACCAGCAATTTGGGAGGTCGTTTTTCTGTGGACGCGTTAGGTACACATGGAGCACCAGACACACGGAGCACTAGAAGGCAATGACTGTTGGCTGATATTGCATCCATACGGCTGCAGAGGGGGTCAGAAAATTAATTGTTAGAGAGGTTTTAAATGGGAATGGAAGGATGTTTGTTATTCCACCCTGAAAAGCGTAAGATATAAACACTGGACTTGGGAGCTTGCTCAACAATTACTCAGAAGAAAAAAGAATATCACCACGAATTCCTAAGTACAGACACAATGTTGATAAGTCCCCCCCTGAAATTTTCATTACAATAATTTGTTATTGAAGACAAATAACAATTAGTAAACAAAAACCAAAAACAAACCAAAAACAATCCTCCCCCAAAAAACCCCAACATTTTGAATAACCTAACAAAGGTTATTTTTCTCTTCCTAAATCAATTTTTGCCCTTCTCCATTGTGGAGTCGCTATTGCCTTTGTTCTTCATGCTCAGGACTCAAAAAGTAAAGAGGATCTTAATTTCTGAAGTGAAATAATGCAGATGATATAGGCTAATTTACAAACAAATTTTGTGGCTTCTCTCAAGCCTGGTGCTGTAGGACACAAGAACCTAGCGTTCTTCACTTACAGGATCGAGAAGCAGGAAAGAAAAGAAAGGAAAAACTCTCTTTAATTTTACATACGTATTACTTGTGTATTTCCTTAAATAGAAGGTAAGCAATCTAACCTAAAGCACTACAAAAACCTTTTCTTTGACCTTAATTGGCTGGCAGAGGTGCAGCTATACTACAGGTGATCCTTTGTTTGACAAGCAGATAAAATCAAAGTTTGAGTTAAGGCTTTTAACTAACCCGAGTCTCAGTGCTGTGCTCTAATCTGTCCCTGCAACGCTGTAACTGCTGCTTTGTTACTGCAGCGAACACCTAAAGGCATTATGTCTCAAGTTACCTACTGGGTATTTAGGGAGAAAATCTGTCCTAAGGGTCTCAGTGGGAATTTTGCCACTGACTTCATTCATAGCCTGGATTTCACCCACAGCTTGTTGAATCACTGGGATTTTTTTTACTGAGCTTTCCAAACTATATGGTACCAGATAGCCCTCGTACTTTATTTTCAGGACTATTGCTTTTTTTTAATTAAACATCTCTGTTGATCTGCCTAAATGGGCCTAAAAAAAAAGGGGGAGAACAAGGTTTTTAAAGTTTTGAAAGAAAGCTTCGTACATCTTTTCTAGGTATGGAGCAACAATTGCAAAACTTATATCAACAGGATGGAAGAGCATCATTTCAGGACGATGAGCAACTAACCCTCAGAGGCCTTGCACCTGATAGATTGGAAGACTAGCGGAATGGTATAGCTAAGCTGTAGAGGAATTTCAGGAAGGTAAATATTATATATGAATAGGTATATAAATAAATATGTAAGGTATAAATATACCTCACATATTCAAATATACCTTCTTTTGAAATGCATCTCTTCACAGGTGAAACTGATCTGCTTAAGTGAGTCTCAGAACAAGTGATCTTCTGTGTTTTTCCATTAAAGTAAATAATCATCCTCTTTTCTAGCTGTACTAATGATTTCTGTTGTCCAAAAAGACAGTGGTTCTTTCTCTCTCTCTGTAGGGGGGAAGGCGGGAGGGAATACTCTCTTAACATTAGAAGCATGCGTATTAGTATGTTGTAACACAAATTAAGAGAGAGACCTTCTTCAGGCACACCAGTCTATAATATCACTGCTCCCAGCCAATTAATTTTAAAAGAAATGAGTAATGCAGGATCCTCCTTTGCCCAAACTCACCATTTCTGATTACATCTATTTCCCAGTCTTTTATTAGTATTTCCATTTTGCGAGGCAAGCATAAACCTGCTCTGTTTTGCACTCCCTTTGCACAGGTGCAAATGATTTAGCAATTGCAAACACATATGTGCCATTATATAACCGCGTATGCTTCCTATTTTAATCAGTGTGGCAAATGACTAATTGTATAAATGTGCAACTTAAAAACTTGCTAATATGAAAACAAGATAGAGAACATCTTTGTTTTTGAGACACCGCTACCCTGCGGCTGAATATATCATGTTCAGTGCTATAATTCTTGTCTGTAATGACACTCTACCCAGTTAGCTGGTTCACCTTTTTACTCTCTAAGAAATGTGCTGAGTTGTAACATTTGTGTCCCACTGCAGAAGTAACAGAGGACAGAATGTAATGCCCTCAGCTGGGTGACCTGTAGGTGCAGCTGCACAGATGATCAGGCAGCCGCATTAGGGGTATTACGTATTGACCCACGGTAGACTTTGGATATCTCTGCACTCAAATAGGTGATCCTGTTGGACCGGGAAGAACTGATCTCACAGTGAAAGGGTTAGCTCTTTCCAGAGAAAGAAAAAGGAATGTTTATTTTCCCTCCTTGTATTCCTTTATTTTCTTGGATAGATGAGTTCAGGACTAAATAGTTTCCTCTACTCTCTGTGTAACACCGATAAAATAGGAAAGTCTTGTTGAAAACAGCCATGCTGGATTCCTCTTCTCCTTAAGTTACAGCTAATATTCTGAATAGATGAACACAAGGAAGAAATGCGTATATGTCCTTTGACACACACAGAAAGTTAAGAATGATCAACAGCTAGCGATAATCTGCGGAGATATAGCAATATGTTTAAAAAGGAAAAGGGCGTATATATTGGGAAAAAAAATCCAGTAATTTTATAAAGGTTTCCTCTCCAATTTGTAAACTTACTGTTATGAAAAGTATTACTCATAGTCTCAGTTTTATTTTTATCACTTGTCCAAGCCTGAAGTTGCTTCAAGAATGCAAATACACAACATGCCTACTGTTCCAGGAAGGAAACAGAGCATTTTTATTTTCTCATGTTCTCCCACTTTTTGCAACCTCTAGTATATTAAAAATGTACAAACACAAAGGGTATCTGTGAATGAAAGAAACTACCTATTCTCTTTGTCACCAGAACTACATGTATTGGTGTCCAGACTTTCAGACTGCAGTAATGATGATTACTATAATTTTTGCAGATGCAGCCCTACAATTTGAAGTCCTCATTAGTTAGTAATAATGTCCACCCAGAGACATAAATTCTAACTTAGAGAAATGAGCAGAATGTATACTCTGAGCATCTAAATTCCAGAAAAAATCATGAACTCATTGTAACCTCCATACAGCCTCATTCTACAAAGTTCGTTAGTATCAACATCAATATTTTGCAATGTAGTAACAGGTACAATTTTTAAAGTCCTCTGGAATTAAAATGCAGGCTCATGTGACTTTCAAAAATGGAATCAGAATTCTAAATTAAGCCCCTGAATCCCTTGAAATACTTTATTTTCTCTGCAGTGTTTCTTCAAACATATTATGACATTAAGCCAGAATCTTGTTTTTCATTTCCATATACAACTTCAATTATTACCTACTTTTACACCATAGTCAGCTTTCAGTCTATCTTATTTTCGTACTGAAAATGTGTAACAGTATCATAAGGTGTAAAAAGAAGTTGAAAAATTAACAACTGCAGTTCCTGGCACCAAGATCTACAAGCGCTCAAGAATGCAGAACAAATACCAGTCCTAGCAGACTGACTTTTGCTACAGCCTCTCACTCATCTTCAATAGTGTCTTAACCTTTCCTCTGCCCATAAGCAAACCTAACTGCTGAAGCAAACCTTTGTGTTCTTGGTCTTGCTTCCCTCCCACAGCCACTTCAAAATTCCCCCGCCTGCTTTAAAACGCCTGTATTACACCAGGCCAGGTTTGACAGATTCTCTGTTTGCCACTTTCTCCAACAAAACAGACTAACTCCTTGCACTGAAAGAACCTGTGAGCTTCTGGGACACAAAGCATGTCGCAAAACTGCCAACAGAAGTCACTGGAAGGATCTTTTGAAGGCAGCCATGGGTATACATTTAATTTTGCAGATTGGCATAAGCTTATCATCTTTCCAAGTCTGTGATTAAGTACCAGCCACCATCAAAGCTTTCAATATGTAATTCAAAACACAAGCATGGAGATGTCTCTGATTTCATAGTCAGAACTGGTATAAACCCTGGTTATCTATTAACCTAGTGATAGTTACCTGTTTTACATCATTGTGATAGGTCCTATGGACTTTATAGTATCCCTTATAAAGACAAACAATAAACAATTCAAGTTTAGGTGGATTATCTAAGCAAATACTTTGAAAATATTTTTTCAAGAGCCAGATGAGATGATTGCCAGAGAAATTACAGGATGTTGAAACAGAAACTATGATTCTGGAATAGAAGCCTTAAGAGGAAAAAAGTGAGCAGGTTTTATCGTGCATCAGTGTTACTATTTCCCTGTGCCCAAGGTAAAGAACTGCAACAGTAACTATCAATCCATAAAAACATGGCATCCTTGTTGTTTCTTTCAAAGAAAATTTCCCCCCAGTTGCCTGTTGGATGTCCTCATTCATCCCAGTGCATTAATTTTTATGACAGGACTTGCATTACTGTTTTCATCTAGCAGAACAGCAGGACTTGGTAAAGAGTGCAGCAGATGCTGATCGCAATATTGCCTCCAATACCAGCTGTCTCTGTACTCCCTTGCAGGTGTTTGTCTTCCGCGTGGCTGACAGCTGAATTCTGTTCAAAAAGGATGACTAAAGCTGCAATAGGTACAAAGCCAAGTTTCCTCTTGGATTCTCTTCTTCCTCCTGCTGTGCCTCATGTGGCTGGCAGAGCTTTGCCATTGTGGAACAGAGGTTGCTGGAAATAAATTCTTCTTAGGCAGACAGGTTTTTGTTCAGTTTTGACTCCAGGCTCCCAGCCCAAAGTCTTGAGCAATCTGCACTGAGAAAGCTCTGTCCGTCTGTGGTAAGGCTCTTTTTTAGAGCTTTCTACTCTGAGCCAATTTGTAGTAAAGAGAACCATTTTCTGAAAGACTCTGTTCTGGGCAGAGGATCTTCATTATCAGTCTTGTACTAGCATGTTCTCTGAGATTTCCATCAGATTAGGCTTTGGATTTAGATGCAGATAAGATCATTCTTAGGTTCCTATGTCCATATTTATTTATGCAGACTAGTTATGGAACAAATCAGAGAGGCACACTGTATTCTTGTACCTCTTTCCTATTAATTAATTAATCCTTTCCTTTTTCTATATAAATGGGTGAAAGAAACAGTGTGCACGTAAATTTTTCCTTCTGAAAAAGGAACACATGATTCAACAACTTGTTTTCTGTCACAACCATGATTTCATCACATGAAATCCAAGGTTGCTCTGTGCTCTAAAATAGTCAGCACATTACCCATCTTTTTGTGGACATGCAAGAAGCCAAACGATTTTGTGGGCTTTCCTACTCCTTTTCCACTTCTCTTGGTACCAATTCCAGAAGATGGTGTCTGTAATGTCTTTGCAGAAGTCTACAAACTGAGGCACTTTTTAGAAACAAGATTTTTTGGACACATATCAATGTAATGTTTGTGAAGCGTTTTGTGTAACCGTTCACAGAGTGTCCCTCTCTCATTCTCTCAGTGACGATGGTAGACAACCCCTCCTGCCTATCAGTTAGAAGGTGTCATCACCTGTCACCCAAGTTCTGAGCATTTCTAGCCAGTCTTCACCTGCCAGCTATTTTTGTTGAATGCTTTGGTGAATCATATAAAAATTGTATAAGTGTGACTTTAGCTGCAATATGCACTTCACAGACCCTTCACTTCTTTTGCAGCTAAAGAGAGAAGAATGAGGACTATAAAGAGTTCCCATGTTTCTTCATCTAGCTCTAAGTCCCAAAATGCACATTCACGTGTCTGTATCCTGTTCTGCAGAACAGCAAGGCAATTTTACAACAGCTGTGAGCTCCTGGGTAGCAGCTTTGTTGTTGTTCTTTTCAATCCCACCTAAGATGCTTGCTTTTCCCCTTAATCTTGTTTTCCCCATTCTTATTCCACCTCAGCAACACATTTGATTCTCTCTTCTCTGTTATCTACACATGACACTGTTAAATGGGTTTTTTTCCCCCTGGATTTATTTAATGGATGATCTTTGCCTAGGCTTCATCTGTTACAAATTGCCACATCCAGGCTTGGACTCCTATTTTTAAACACCTTGAAAATAAATTGCTTTTCCAGGTGTTTCTATTTTCTGAAAGAATACCTGAATGTACCCATATGTCAAATATCTTAAAAGAAACAAAGCATATAGAACAAATGAGAAAAGCCATAAAATAAAACACCAGCTGATTCACAGCGTACCTGATTATTTTGCTTTCCAGGTTATTAACAACACTGTTGCTGTGTTGGCTATGTCTAAGATGAAATGTGGAAACTCCCTTTGGCTTAGAATACTGATGATACTTAAGATACTAATGTTTATCTGGTATCTTTTAAATATTCAATTTCTTGTGTTCTTTTACCCAAGATTAAGATAGATGGTTTTTGCATCAACAGACTACACTTGGGTAGCCAGTTAGTGTACCAGATGGGTATCCTTATTCACTTATATGAAATTCTGTATTGCTTCCCTCAGGAAATATTAAGAGTAGCATATTTATTAGAGAGCCAGTCACACTAATGGCTTCATTTGCTCAATTGGCTGCTGCTTATAAGCAATAATTACAGCATGACAGAAGGTAACAGACTGACATTCATTTTTGAGTGCATAACTACAGCCTGAGCATGAATAGCTGGGATGACTATGAATGGGGAAGAACCATTTAGGTATATAACAGGAAAGAAAAATATATACCATTATTTTTGCATAAAGGTGTTGTTGGTCTTTTCAAACCTGTCCATTACTTATGAAGCCACAATATTGCTTAAAATGCTTTAATTGAAACAGTTTCTGTAGAGAGAATGATACCTTTTATTAGACCGACTACATATAGTTGTAAAGAGTGCACTATTTTTATTAAGTGTTTTATAGCACATTGTAAGTACCTTAAATCTGAGTGCATAAAAGTGCATATATGAAAGAACAAGTCTTTCTTTCATTAGGTAAGTGTAAGAGCATCAAAATTGAGCCACGACTGGGAGAAAAAACAAAACAAAGCAAAACAAAAGGTGAGCCACTGGGAGGAGTGCTGTGGGAAAGATGCCTGGATTCCCCAGATTCTTCACTTAAAATCGGGCCAGGGCATCGCCTGGGGTTCCTATCTGCTACAGCGCAGCCAACCTTTCATTGTCTGTCTCTTTCTGAGGTTTTTCAGTCTTTCCCCAGATCTCTCCCCCTCACACAGTCCATTGAAGTCCAGGTTCAGCCAGAGAAGAGACGGGAACCAGCCTTTCGCACATCCTGAGCCCTCCAAGTCCTAAAGAAACGGAATTAATGGGGACGGTCCCTACTGCCTCATGCCAGCGCTACATGCTGTGTAACAGGGCTGGTGCAGGCACCTGTCCTGGAGAGGACAGGGGGCTGTGAACGTTAATCAGAGATGAATTCCTGCCTATTGCCGAGAGCAGGCCGCGTTTGCCACGTATGTCAGAACACACTGCCATCTCCCATGGGGCAACATTTCTTCATCTCCTATGGAGCAGCTTTTGCAGCTCCCTGCTCAGGACGTGGCTGCTGGTGAGCCTTGCTGCTGGAGATCTCCGTACGTTGTATATGGGGAGCCCTGGTGCCTGAAGTAACGTGTGGCTTTCACTGCTGAACTGGAAGCCTAACTGATGCGTAAGCCTTGGGTGTTGTAACACATTCCTTAGAGCTATGCCTACATTATGTACAGCCGAGGTTGTCACTATTTTTTTTTTTTTTTTTTTTTTTTTTTTTTTTTTTTTTTTTTTTTTTTTTTTTTTTTTTTTTTTTTTTTTTTTTTTTTTTTTTTTTTTTTTTTTTTTTTTTTTTTTTTTTTTTTTTTTTTTTTTTTTTTTTTTTTTTTTTTTTTTTTTTTTTTTTTTTTTTTAGCTTTCCAGTATCCCTTTATCACTGAATTGAAAGATCCGATTTGAAAGCAAGACAAGCTTAGGCACTTTCAACAAAAATTGAGACGAGCGAAGGAAAGTTGTTACGACCAAGAGCTCCCTCTTGTGTATTACAGAAAGAGCAGGAGGTCCGTGCCTGCACAGGTCCCG
>NW_008824185.1:1318617-1322542 GCF_000699105.1 Pygoscelis adeliae
ACCACCGGCACACCTGTGGAGCCACGGCACCCTGCGGTGGGGGTCCCCGAGCGGCGCCGGGGGATGCAGGAGCCCCCGGCAGCCGCTTCCCGAGCTCTCGGCTTAGCTCTGCTCCGGGTTATGTCCCGAGCTTTCTCGTGGCGGCCTGGAAGTACATTTCCGTAATGTAAAAGCTTTTTGCAACATTTGCAATCATGTTTTTTTCACTAATTCGTCTTAAAAAAAAAATAAAAGAGAGAAAAAAACCCACGGAACTGACAGTTTGAAACAAATTCTTATCCATTTGAACTTACTTACAAATACATTAAAAAAAAATGTTGAAAATCAAAGTGCTATGTTTTCATGAATACAGGTTCACAAAGTCTTCTTGTCGGTAAGACTTGAGACTCTGCAAGGATGCACGTGGGGTATTTCAGAAGGTAACAAGGGTCACAACTTTCCCAATAATCTCCCTTCTTCTGGTTCCATGATGGCCAACTCCTTGTACTGCAGCAGCTCTCAACCTCTTCCTCCGTGAAGCTGTACATGTGGAAATACAGTAAATACTTAGTTTTGGGTGCAGCTAAATTTGTTTTTCATCCAAAACATTTATTTAAATGTGTTACTTTCTTGGGGTGCCCTGTCTGGATGTGTTTTGGCTTTTATGTAATCAACTATCACAAGCATAGACAGTAGTGCACTGACTTTTTAGACACAAACAAACTCATTTCTTGTTCACTGCAGTTTTGAAAACATGAGAACAGAGGTTAGAAAATGCACTGAACCTTAAAAGAAAGGATAAATTCAAGCAGTTTTAAGGTCTGGTGATTTTTTCCTCCACAGCATGACTTTGCACAAATCACACTGAACTGTGGGCTGAAACTGTGTTAGTAGTTAGTCTACTTGACTGCCCTTCAAGTGTTTTGCAGGTGCCAAAGTTGTTCAGGGCTGGTTCTTCAAGTATGAAGGTCAGTGAAAAGGAAGATTAATTTGTATTATAACCTGACCAGCTTATTTTAGTCATTTTAATCTATCAAAAATTGAGCACTGTACTGGCAAGTAAGTAGGAATTAATTTCTGGATATCACTATTTATAGTGATAATATAGTGTCTGCTACTCATGTTAAATCTGTCAAAGCAAGCCCAAAGCAGAGATTTTTAGAGCTGAGGTACTTAAAATGGTGAACCTTTACCATGTTAGGTGAGTCTGAGCAGCAAGATAAAGCATACCATGGAATGTACTTTGAGAATTATATGACAACAATAAAGTGGATTTTTTTAACTGTTAAACACAACTAGATTTCTAGAAAGGTATGATGGCCACAGAGACTAAGGAATTTTATGAAAACACATTTCAAAACCTCCAGTGGGGGGATTGCATACTGAAGGACTGTAGAGGTGAAGGACAGCTTTTTCTGGTTTACTACTCAAATAACAGGAAATGTTATTTCAGTCATAAGATCTCATTTTATCTGCCTGAAATTACATCCATATGCACAGCCTCTAATATGGGCAAAAGGTCTCTAACTACCTCAGGAGAAAAGATTTGAAACTTGCCTCAGCTACTATGCAGAGAAGAAGAAATACAGACACCTGAGTTTCCTCTACTTTGCAGGTTTCTTCAGCCTTTTTGCAGCCGCTTCCATGTGTGTTTCTGAAGAAATGAACTGCTCGTACCACTATGGCTCATTAGCATTCTTCAGGAGAGCATGTTTTAATTAATGCCTGCACAAGAAATGTTTGCCGTTTGACAATTTTAATTTCCCACAGACAGGAAGTGATACCACACATTTACAAACTTGAAGTCAAACTAATCTAACAGTAAAATGAATCCTTGTTTTTTCTAGTCTTTGACTGAGAACTGTGTTCTAATTTTACACATAAGGTAAAAAAGCACATTAACAAAATTAACTAGCTATGCATATACGTTTGGGGAAGGTTGTAATTCAGAATTCTGCTTGCCAATATTCTGTCATGATAGAGAAAAAATGATAAAGATTTTTCTCAAGCAAGAACTGTGCTGAAGAGAGACTGAAATTGAGCCTCACCGTAATTAAATAGATTGTCCAGTAGGAAAGAAAAATTCTTCATATGACTCCCTCCAAAATATATTTATTGAACTTATTTTGGGTTTAACATTCAAGTGTTATTTGCGCAGTAAGATAATAAAGACAACACGTGAAATTTTATTGTTTCACAAAGAGAAGAGAAGAGACAGAACAACGGAAACTGGGAAGAATCTGGTAACAGCAAGAGCAGCACCAGCAACCTGGAAAATGAGCAACCTGATTAATTTTTTTATTCCTTGTAAGGATTACCAGTTATTAACTGGCTAACTCAAGGAAAACCATAACGAAATCAACAAGTACAAAGGCATATGTAATGTTCTAAAAGAGGAAAGCTCAGATCCTTACTGTTACAAATTAATATATAGTTCCGTATATCATTTAGGGAATTGGATATCACAGTGACTGGCGTGTTTAGGAAATGGACAAATCAAGCCAGTTTCAAGCTTCAGAAGTACGTTCATAAGCAGTTCATGTTGCTAATAGTTCTTAATCACTATCAATCATTATCGCTACGTATACAAAACAAATAGTCCTCAGCAAATCTGTCCTAGATGAGCTGTGAGCACACAACACAGTGGAGCTGACGCTCGGTAGTTAGTGCTGATGGTCACGCCCCTTGCTGGTCCTTAGTCACCAGGGCCAAGGTGATCAGGCTTGAGAGCTCCTTGCAGGCAGTTTGCCATCTTTCTTCCTTACTCAGCTGATGTTTAATACTCTCTGTCCCCGATCCAAAGGAAAAGGAAGTGATCTCATCTGCTCTTGATGACTTATTTTGGGGATCAGGACATGTTCTGGGTTTTGCTTATTCTGCAGGTGCCACCGGACACCTTTCTTGCCTGCTCTGCAGGATTATCTTGGTTTTACCAGGCATCTTTCCCCTTCTGCTTTGTTGTTTGGTTATTTGGTGACAGGTAAGCTTGATTTTGCCTATTTAGTGAGGCTTTAACAAAATAGCCGGAAAATTGAACTAGGAAGCCATAAGCTGTACAGGACCACTTCAGTGGCTGTGAAAAATCACAGAGTGAGCCTTCCTGAAACGTGTTTCTTGCCACATGAAGGAGGTGGTGATTGGGAACACTCTGCACAAGCATACAGGTCCTACAAGCCTGTAGTCACCAATTTAAGTAAAATGGCTGAAGCTGCCTCCTATGGCACAGACACATGATCTGCTTTTGAGCCACCTCAACTATCAGCCAACACTTAAATGCGACCCGAAATAAAACCAGGGTGTTTAAATGAAAACAGCAGAGATCCGAGGGATAATTGTAGGTGGATAATGCCCGCCTCAGAGGTGGGGTGGATAATTGGTAAAGCATCTGCCACCTCACTTTAATCCACACCTGCAGATCTATCAGAGCCTTCAACGTACGAATTTGGGGTACCTCTGTCCTGTGAAATCCACAGTCCTCAAACAGATGCCCAGGACTTCTCCTACAGTGCCGAGAATGAAATTCACAGGCTCCACAAGCTAGCTCGGGGGTCACCTCCTCGAGGCTAGAGGGTTACGAAGTGGCACCCCAGTGCGGTGCCTCTTTCGGCATTAGGTACTTCATGCAGGTCAGCCCCCTCTTCAGGGGAGCACAGTGGGAGCTCAGACCTGCCCCATTGCAAGTTCGTTCCCCGGCCTGGGAGACTGGAGCCGAGTTTTCCTTTTTCCTACTCTGCCTGATTTAGCACAGAACTTACAATGAATATAAGGATGAGGGTTATCTGATTTCTTCTTTCGCGCCTGTTCTACTTTGTAAAAACAAGCGAGTATTTACTGGAGTAACGCGTAAAGCCGGCGTTGCTGCAGTCAGTGCGAGCACGCTAACCGCTGTTTTGTCTCCCCGGAGCAACGGGCGTTTAACGACCTGTGAAGCGGGACTCATTCAGAC
>NW_008824185.1:1323611-1335050 GCF_000699105.1 Pygoscelis adeliae
AGGCGCGAGTTTAGGCCAGAGCCGAGCACGACGCGTGAAGCTGGCCCTGCAAACCGGCAGTATCGCTTGCGCCGGTCACCGTCGTGCGGTGGCCCATCTGAACAGCGTGGAGGATACCCAAGGCGCCCCCGCCCAGCAAGGCGCCGCGAAAGTGTCGTCCTTGCGGTTTGTGAAGCGTTTGCGTGGTGAGCACGGCACAACTTAAGGAGCCAGTGCTTCGCACTTCAGAGCACGGTTCCAGTGGGGGTCGCATAGCAAGCAGTAGGAAAGTGATGGAATAGGTATGCGGTACCAGGAAAGCGTTCCGGGCACACAGCAAGACAGGAGTCTTGCGAAAAAGAAAGCATGCGGGCAACTGACATCTTATGGAAGACTGTGCTTAACGTGCACGTGTTAAGTGAGGCTGCACAGTTTTTCTTACTTCTCCCAGTTTCTAACAGTTTGAACACGCAGCCGTCATGATGGAGCACACTGTGCAGCTTTGAGATGTGTCGAGCAAACAGCCCTGACAGTTTCGGTGCCTCTGAGTGTATCAGCAGGGTTTGAACCTTTCGGTCTGTCACTTCAGCTGGCGAAGTCGCTGGCAGTACAGCAGCAGCATGAGAGAGAAATCATCCTCGACGATGGGAATCGCGGTTACCTTTGAGGGCCTTTGAAGGGGCTGTGTACTTTTATGGTCCAGCTTTCCGTGTTGAGTCCCTTGTTTGTTTTTTTTCCCGGCTGCTGGCCCGCCTTTCATATTTTGGGGGGTGTTGCTGCCAAATATGGGTCCTTGTTACTCTGTCCTACGTGTTCTAATTCTTTCTGAGATACATCTTTTTCCCTACCCAAATGCTTCTTGTCCCTGCCTGTTACTTTCATAGTCTTTTCTGTGCGGTGCTTTCCCCCCTGTTTTGAAGCGGGTATCGTTGGAGGTTGCTGGACAGGTAGGCCTGCTGTTGTCACTTTTGTCAGTGATGGGAACAGGAGTAGCGTTGTTAAAAGTACGGTCTGGATTTGACCAACCGCCGGTAGGTAGACTGAAGTGCTGTGTGCATGTCCTTTGGTGCTGTGTCTCAGGAGCTGAGAGGACGCTCAAGCAAGCTCTGTGGGAAGGAATCCTAGGGGAACTTTAAAGCTCTGGCCAATCTTTACCTTGTATGTGTAAACTGGCCCTTTCAGGGTGTGTGATATAACTGAATGTGAGTGACTTTCATGTAATTAGTGTGTCTGGCTCAGGTATCGACGAATGTGCTTTGGGAGAGTGATGCTTTGAATGGCAGGACTCACAGAGGACCCTGCCTAATCAGGAACCAAAGAATCGGGTAAAAATCAAAAAGCTGGAAGACGTCAGGCTTGTGGAACTACTGGTTTCCTCCCATTTTTCTGCTCCCTGGTCCTCCACAGGAACGATACCTAGATATCTGTAGCAAAAGCAAAACATGATGGGTGAAGGGCTGGGTTCTTCCACTGGTTTCCAATGTGTGAAAAGTGCAATCTTTTCTGATCTCTGAGGCTGATTCTTTATCAGGAGGCCAGTCGTGGGTAAAGCAGATCTGGGAGAACTGCAGATTCTTCAGCGTTATTCTTCTGCTCCAAATATATATCCCACTCTTTGCCTTGACTTGGCCTTATAGCCTTGGAGCTCGCTCGGATGCTGGCTTGCGGCACGGAAATGTCAGCAGTAGGTTTGAGATAGTTACAGTGCCGCGGCGCTCATTGCCATGCTCAAAAGAGAACACAAATTTTTTTGCTCTTTGTATCTTGTCATCACACTTTTTGAAAAACTGTAAAGATGCTGCGTGCCAATGGAATATTTTTAAAACTTCCTGTTTACGGAGCAGCTGCTGCTCAGATCACTTGTTATTTCAGTTGTACCATTAACGCTATCATTTTAATGACTTGATACCTAAATAAACTGATGTGAGTTTAAATAATACTATGTGACTGAAGTGCAGATACGCAGATACTAAAATATTTCAGTGATTTCCGCACACATATAAAAGGGACATGCCTTCAGATATAAGTCTTTTCCTCCTTCAGCATGCTTTATCTTAAAAGCAAAAAGTTTGGAGCAAGGATTAAGTGTAAAACTACTAGTCTTAAGAGTCATCAGAACACCCAAGTTACAAATACCTAAGCTACCGCTTAGTCTTTCTGTAGGGGTGGGATAGCTAGTCTACAGAACAATGTGCTGTAGACCAACAATAATCAAAGCCTGAAAAAACCCTTGAGACAATCACGTGAAGTTTTGAGTCACTTGTAGGCATTATCTGGATGTGCTGGTTTTGGGAAGAAATGCTGTGACTAACTGTGCAGGAGGGAGGCAGCAGACCCTCCGGAACATTGCTCTGTTCACAAGCACATGTGAAGACAGCCAGGTTGATGTTGTTGGTCTACTGGTAGAATGCCATTCCTGCAGCCTAAAGCAGCTTGAGCTAACAGGGTAGTTACACTCTTCTGGCCGAACAGAAAGGAGCCATCTTAGCTGCATGTTAGCAATCTCCTCCAGCTGAATCAATTCCATGGAGGACTTGTGGACACAGCAAATGGTTGATTTGTTACAGTAGTGTCTTTGCTGCCCCATCAAGTTTCACCTATTGTAGCCTTTGCTGTTGTACCATTATTTGTAACAAAGTAACTAAAATTGCTCTCCTAAATGGTTTGAAAATACAGTTGACATTACATATCCTGAACCTAAAGTATTTTGAATGTCTTCTGTCAGAAAGTAATTTTGCAGACTTGCTTTGAAAGATTTTCAAATTAATGCATTATATTTTAAAATATTTGTTAAAGCAAAAATTTTTGCAGTGCCACTTGACAAATCATACTTCTTAGAAGAAATGTATAAATGTCGGTTTTGTTAAAAAGACTATTTCTTGGTTTTTGTTTTCAGGTGATCACTGGAGGTCATTATGATGTTGACTGTCGGTTGGAAGATCCCGATGGCATCGTATTGTACAAAGAGATGAAGAAACAATATGATAGCTTCACATTTACTGCATCCAGAAACGGAACATACAAATTCTGCTTCAGCAACGAATTCTCTACTTTCACCCACAAAACTGTGTACTTTGATTTCCAGGTTGGAGAAGATCCACCACTGTTTCCTAGTGAGAACAGAGTAACTGCACTTACCCAGGTAAAATGCTGTTGCGTTTGCCAGCAGCTGTTAGGTGGAGGTGATGTTTTTTCAAGTTCAGCTGCATTAGATATCTACACTGCTTTTGAAAATCAATGGATTGGAGCTTTTAAAATAATCTGAGTTACTACAAATAAGCTTTCTTTTTGAAGATAGGATTTATAGAACACAGAGCAGAGCTGAGAAGGAATTACCAACTGCTTAAGAGAAAATTAGGGTGGTAACTTAAACCTTAAACTCTAGGCCACTATTTTCTTTTTTTGTTTGGGTTTTTTTTGTTGTTGGGGGTTTTTTTTGCTTACAGGAACTCCCGTTTAATGCCATGGTTCTGTGCCTCTTGAAGTATGGATTTCACAAACTGTAAATATCGGTGGATCAGGGTTTTCAAAATTTCCAAACCTTGGTGAAACTTCGAGAATTGTTTTCATATTTAAAATGGCAGAGTCTTTTTGGGGGGAGGACTTAAGTTGACCTCTCATGTAACTGCCGTTTTTAAAATGGAGAAGAAAATTCCAGCAAAATAAACAAATTAACAAAATCAGACATATTTAGCTGGCTTCTAGATATTTGTGCTTTATAATCACTACAAAGTGTCAGAGCATTATTGTTATATTCTCAGGATCTTACAGTTTTGTACCACCTCTACCCAATCTAAATCCATCAAAACTGCCCTTGGAACACTTGCTTCATGAAGTCCCACTAATGGTCTTACATTATAACCATCACCAAAGCTCACTTTAAACAACCATTAAAGAATGCTGGGCATGGTTGCTATTTTGCTAGTCTGGACTCAGTGGTATAAATACCACTTCCCAAATGCCAATCTTAGTTGAATTTACCTCACATAAGTCTGCAGTAGCTGAGATCAGTAATGAGTAGATGACTTGCTGTGAGTTCAGCTACAGCTCTTACCTCTTTCTTCTTGTCACTCTTCTGCTTTATTTAGTATTCTGATTCTTGATCCTGTATCTTTCCATCTCTTTTCCTTACTTCAGTCTTCATTCTGTTCACTCTGTGTGTTCTGTTACATCTGTTTTTTCTTTTGCTATCTTGGCATCAGCAGAGGGGTTCTGAGAACACGGAACATGCGATTCCTGGATCTAGCATCTCTGCAGCCCCTTGCAGCCTGTGGGAGAAGATATATAAAAAAGTAGTTTATCACTGGTTTGTAGCATATGCAATGCAAATAAGGTGTTTGGGAAAGGGAAAGTTAATTTTCAGAGTACAACACATCTTTGGTAAGAATGTTCTTGTTGCAGTTTTCTTGAGGCTTGCAGCATGACCAAATTTGGGCAGCCTTTCACAGGGACAGTAAAAGGTAAATCCCTAAAACCAGAGTGACTTTGTATTTAAATCCCTTGTGCAGACTAGGAGAGCTCTGTAATTTATCAGTGAGACCAATGGCAGAACTTAGTTTGGAAAACCTCTTCCTGAGTTTTGTTGAGAAGAATATCTTAGTGTTGTTCAGACATCTGTCTTGAAAGTCATCAACTTGAAAAGATGGTTAGACACAGACATAAGTAACTGAGAGTGGTCCTATCAGGTTGTTAAACGTTTCCTTTTATGATATGTCGTGCTGTTCGATCTTCAGGAAATACTGATTTTAAGCCATAAAACAGAAAAACAAACTGTGACTAGAAATTAAGTGTTTTGAAGATCTACTGATTAATCTCTTGGTGATGAAAACACAGTGAGGGGTACTGACTTCTACTTACAGGAGATAAACTGAAAGTGGAAGAAGTTTATGTGAAAAATCATCTAGGGCTTGGAAAACTGGTAATACTTATTTTTTAACGAAAAATGACAAGTTGGGCAATTTGTTAAGTATTTGTTATATGATTGTGTTATGGAGCATTCAGGAACACTGAAAGGTAACAGAATTGTCCTTTCTCTAACGACTTTTTGTCTACATGACTAAGAGAAGGGTCTCTTGCCAAAAGAACATGTTGAGTTCAGTAACGTTGATTTTTAGGATGTTATACAGCTTGAGAATTATGCAATGAAGAATGTCATACTTGTGAAACACAGAAGCATTTAATATATACTATGTGCATCTTAATATTATAAGCAACTGTTTGTTTTCCTGGTATGTGTGGAATTAACAACTGGGAGATCACTGACATTTCAAAAGTGTTTCTTATGTTCATTTTGAACCAAAATATACATGAATTCACGATTTGTTTAGTCGTTCTCAGAGCCCGTTGCTTTTTACTAGATCTACAGTTTTACACGCTTCGGTATTTAATAGTCTGTCACCTTCCTGTGTATAGAGTTTGATCAATGTAATTTAAATTTTACTGCATTTAAAGTATTTCAGTCTGACAATGGACTGAGTTACTCCTTAGCTTGCAAAGTTACATGGATCCTAATTTGAAATATCAAACCACAAATCTTTGGAGAAAAAGCACTAGAAGTGTTCTTAACTCAGTGGTGTGTATTTGTTTGCTTCTCTAGATGGAGTCTGCGTGTGTTTCAATTCATGAAGCTTTGAAGTCTGTCATCGATTATCAGACGCACTTCCGTTTGAGGGAAGCGCAGGGCCGCAGCAGAGCAGAGGATTTAAACACGAGGGTGGCCTACTGGTCAATAGGGGAAGCTATCATTCTTCTTGTCGTTAGTATCGGGCAGGTATTTCTCCTCAAAAGCTTCTTCTCAGATAAAAGAACCACAACAACCCGTGTTGGATCATAACTGGTAGTAGTAATGCTTCAGGTCATTGTCTGCTACTCATCTGTAAAAATTACTGTTCTCCAATTAATTGCAGGTACAAAGGATCTGAATATATGCAACATTCAAATGTGTCTACCCCTCTTCCCTTAAAAAATCACAAAACAAACCCAAAATGTTATGAAAGGGACACGATTTGAAATATTTTAAAAATACTTTGGAACTTAATTTCGTTCTGATTCCTGTATTAAATATCTGGCAGTGACCAGCCTCTTCATTTCTACTGGTTTTAATCCAAACCGAGTTTGATTTTTTCCAGTAAGATTAACCATCTGCAGTATAACACTTTAAAATAACCCAACAGTCTAGTGTCTGATTATCTGAGCCAATATATATGAAAATCTGATTTGATTTTAATTTTCAGGCTGAATGTTTTGGATTATAAAAAGGCAAATGTGATGAACTGTAGTGCACTGTTTTGATTTGCTGTTAAAAAAAAATCCAATGATACCCCTTGCTTATTTGTAAAATTGTTGCAAGCTTGACACTACATCACAGTGCAAATTCTCCATCAGCCTGGTAAGTCTCCACCTTCAAAACTTGCTAAATTGTATACTTGAGTATGTTTGCTTAAACATACGTTCTTCTACGTTGAAATAAATGCATTTCTTCTTTTACAGTGTTTGTTTCACTGAAAAACTTGTAAGCTGAGAATACTCAGGAGATCCACTTTCTGTATTCAAAAATCCAAATCTCCCAAGTTTATTTAAAAAACATGCAATAAATAGGGACTCTTGTAACTTTGTCACTGAAACTGTACAGTTTCTGTGCTCGTTTACGCTGCTACTGCTTTTTGGATTTAAGACCAGAAGTAGCTTGGCTTGTTAAGCAGCACAGCACCAGCACTGGACGAGGTTATACTATTTGTTAGGCACATACAAAGCTTTTTACTAAATTGTTTTCCTATTAAGAGGCCAATTTAATATTGATACTGCATTGCACGAGTGCTGTAAATTTTACTTCCCTGTGTGTGGTGCACTGACACTTGATGGCCTTGTGCATCTAGTTGCCACTCTTTTTAGCTAGTGGTCAGGAAATGTTTTAAATATTTCAGGTTATCTTTTTGGTAGAGTTATAGTTACATTATTTCCACTGCTCATGTCTTTAGTAGCTTACGTACTGTAAAGTCTTGTTTTATTTGGATGTGGAAGGTAGTAAATGTATGTACCTACAAGTAGCTTGAATTGAGCTGGTCATCATAAGGCTAAACTTCAAATGGCTCTGGAGGAATAAGTAGGCTGACCAACTCCTAAGGGCACACAAACTAAACTAAGGTGAAAAAATTTGTGATATATTACTGGCTAATTCAAAAGATGCTTCTTAAACAAGTTCTCAGCAAGCAGAGAAAGAATGCTGAACCCTTATTAATTGCCTGTATTATTTCTAGCAAAAATTTGAAATTATATGTACAGGTGACACTTGAGCAGTCTGAAGAATTGTTCTAAGATGACTTGATTTTAAAATCTTGTGATGGCTGAAAAAAATAAACAAAAGTGCACCTACTCTGTGTTGTGAACTGAATGACTGCTCCTTTGGAAACTGAAGAAAGACCTCAAACAGCTCAAAAATTATTTAAAAGGTCACGGGGGTATTAAAAAGCTTAGTGTATGTAAAATGCAGGATTATATGTAATGTTTTTCTATCCTATACTGAATTTTAAATACTGCAGTCCCATTTTGGGATGTGAGCTTCCCAGAAATAGTTAGACACACAAAGATCAGAAAACAAAAAAAACTAGTGCTTTCTTCTTATGATACAAGTCTATGCCTGCACACAATATTCTTGATTGTACTTATATGCTTTATTCTTGTGTTTCAGCAACTGATGCTCAGAACTTTTTGTGCTGCATTGCACACAATAATGAAGCGAGTGGTACACTTTGGGTGCAAGTGTCGGATGAAAATGTAATTTAATTTTGATAGTGTCCACTATTATCTTTTGGACTTTGAATATCACTTGTGTAGCTTTAATCACAGCAAAAGGATTTGTTTTAAAGATTGAAACATGTTGGGCTTTTTTCCACTGAGTTGTTCCATGTGCTGTCAAAATTGGCAAACAATGGGATAAAACAGGTAACGGTCGGCCATCACGTACATGTCTCTTTACTCTTTCATAATGTTTGAATGTGTGAAGTGGGACTGTTCAGCTCAATATTACTCCCACTGCAGAGGTTTAGTGGACTTGACTTTTGCATTGAAGTTAGGTATCCGAACCAATCCTCTGGTATCCTGCTGCATAATATGCAGCAATAGCTTAAAAATGCCTTTTATTTTTGTGTTATTAAAAACATGGCACAAATACACGTTTAAACATAGCTGTATATAGTTTTTAAAATAAGTGATTGAATAGGATATAATAAAACACATGCTAACACGCAGCGGGTGAAGAAATGCATTGTGACTTTCGGTTAAAGCTGCATCTTTTTAATATATGAAAAGAATAGTTTGGTTAATGGTGTGATACACAAGTAAACACCCTGCGTTAAAGGGGATATAACTGTGTTTTTAATTGCTAAAGGCCCTGGGTTTCAGCTATTCCTTGGATGTTTTATGTTTACAGAACTTCTTTTCATGTCCTGAAATGTCAGTTCTTGTTTTAGTTTGGGGAGGGGGGGAAATGTTTAGTTTGAATAAGACAAAAAGCAGACCCTGTGAATATTGTATGGGAAAATAAAAATTAATATATGAATGTGGTCTGATTGTTTTGTTTGCATGTGGGAGTGGGGAGCATTATTCTTCAAAAAAGCTTTAAATAACAATTTGAGTAGTCCGCTTGTATTTTAACACATTATAGTTAACCGACCGCCTGACACTTGATCATTACTTCTATTGCTGTACATCAAGAAGTGTACCAGTTCCCTGCTGTTCATAATTAGCTGTGCTTTCAGGTCACTGGAAAAACTCAAGTTTCAGCAAGATAGTGTGGTTACTGGCTCTTTGCTCAGCACTCTAGCAGTGCAGGCAGTAATATTCATAAATCTGTTCCTGTTGGAGTGGAATTTGAAGTATTTGACTACAGATGCCAGGAATGATTTGGGACCTACTGCATCTTTTCACATTAATTCTACAGATAAAAGGTTAATATGGGATCAGCTAGACAGGTGCATCCAATTGGTGTTGTCTAATGATGGGATATAAACTTCAAATATTAGATAGTAACTAAATGTTTCATTGGAGATATTTTATATTGTGTAGCTTCTTGCTGAATCTTAGCACAAACCAGTTAAGTTTTAAAAACGGGACAGAGTAGACATCATTGCTTTGTGTGGGCACTTTCCAAAATGGCTTTTTCTTCCCATTTGTGTTTTCTCCTATGTGGGTTGCTGTACATTCAGAATTTTTCAAGAATATTTACAGTACTTGGATTAAAAGAAGCTTTTGTCTAGAAGTATGGGTAAGTTCTGCTCTTCCAGTGATGTGTTACTGTTATGGTCTACTAGTTGTCTGGAGATTTTTTAGGTGCCTGGCACCCAGGATTTGAAAGTAGCTTAAGATAAGTTGTGGTCTGAAGCACTTTTCTACTGAAAGCTGATCATCTTACCAAAAAAAAAAAAAAAAAAAATCAGACGAAGTGAAAAGATGAGTCAGTGGATCAGCTGACTTGTACGATGATGAAGGCTTTTATTGAGGAGGAAGTAGAAACATGCTCTGGACCACTGCAACCCATTTTAAACAGTTTCTCGGACTGCCTGAGGGCACAACTGCAGCAGGGGCACCACAACCTGGATTTTGTATGACTTACACAATGGCAACAATTACTGAAAGAAATTTTTAAAGCCTGACCCTGCAGTTCAGTGGGGAGTTACAGTATAACATCAGTGTGCAGAAAGCTGGTATACTGCACCTCGTTACTCTAAGAGAGGTTCTGTGCTTGTTACGTGAGTGAAGTTCATCAGGTGATACGGATCCAGTTTCCTAAGTAGTGTGGGTTTTTTGCAGCTTATATTATACATTTCTAAAGGAAAGCAAGCTTATTGCATATTATCAAGAACTCAGATTTGCATTGTCTAACACAACTCTGGAGTCATTGCTATTGACTTCAGAGGCTTTTGTGTGGATTTACCTTCAGGTCCCATCGAAGTGTGTCTCCTAATCGTTATTCTTTGTGTGCAAACGTTTCGTGCATTTGCTTTCTGCCTAGTGGGGCTCATCAGAGGAAGAAGCCATGCTCATACTCAAGGAGAAATCCACCAGTAAGGGGATCATCTAGTGCCAATGATTATTTAAAACTAAGTCTTAGCAATCCTCATTACCATTGCTGAGTAATTTCCCTCAGCCACTGAGGTAGTCTCTATGCATTTACAGCTGATACGTGCTAATTCTGCTTGTCAGTAAGACCATGGACACGTCCCTTGAAGTGATCAAAATCTTCCAACATCACCTGATTTCTTGTTAAAAACAGATTAAAGTCCTTTTTCTGTATAGCTCAGTGGAGGAACGGTCCTCCAGGGGTGAGGTGAAACCAAGAGTTTAACACTGGCCCTAAATGAGACAGATGCAAAGTCTTTCTCTCACATTCCTCCCCTTGACGTCCACGGTTATCGAATCAAGTTTCAGAAAAGTCATGTTAGGTTGTGTGCATACTGAGGATGCTACTGATCTTGAGCGAGTAAGTGTTGTGAGACACCAGGGGAAGCTGCGACTCGTCTCAGCTTAGGAAATACTCCAGTTACCCACCAGTAGCAGCTCTCAAAATGTTCATTATTTGTATTAAAAAGTCCATGTTACGAACCTCAGGGGAAGATCTTACGTAAGCATAAGGTGGTTTTACTTTGTGATACTTCTAAGCAGATTGATTTGACCCACTTGCGACTTCTCCCCCACCTGCTGACAAGAACCAGGACACGTGCAAGTGGTCTGGTCAGCATCACCGGTGTGCAACGCAGAGATTTTAAGCAATTTGACTGCCTTGTGCATCTGCGTTTTATGTTTCTTGACATTGCAGGCTGTTTTGCTGGTGGGCTAACAGGAAAAGGAGTGACACAGGGGGTATGCTGTAGCCTTGTTGCCATCCTCCTGATGCAGAGTCCTCTGCTGCTGAGACAGCTGTGCTGTGGTTTTGCCAGAGTGCAGAAACTAATCCTGACAGGAACACCATGTTCCTCAATTTCACTGCTGTTAATTGTGTGTTTGGTTAGCAATAGAGGCCATTGAACAGGACTTCCTAAATATTTTCATAGTCTCTATCTCTCACCGTGAGACACTGTCCAGCTCGGAGTGCAGCGAATGAGACGTGGTACAGCAGGATGCCATCCCTTCAACAACCTGCATTTTCAGGTACACGTTTCGTAGCTGAGTGCATTTTGTTGGTGTGCTCCCACCTCCTGCCAGCCATGTGTGACAGGGCATGGTCAGTGATCAGCTGCGTATTTGAGAGGTCCCATGTGGTGGAGTATTCCTGGTTTAAGCAAGAACCTTCTTGTTAGGGAAGTGATCGGTTCCTATCCATGTCTTGGGTATTCTTTCCTTGGGTTAACAGGGGGAGGTCCCGGATGACTGGAGGCTGGCCAATGTGACGCCCATTTACAAGAAGGGCTGGAAGGAGGATCCGGGGAACTACAGGCCTGTCAGCCTGACCTCGGTGCCGGGGAA
>NW_008824185.1:1336175-1343672 GCF_000699105.1 Pygoscelis adeliae
TGCCCAGGGAGTGGTTGAGTCCCCATCCCTGGAGGTATTTAAAAGACGGGTAGATGAGGCGCTTAGGGACATGGTTTAGTGGGCATGGTGGTGTTGGGTTGATGGTTGGACTTGATGATCTTAGAGGTCTTTTCCAACCTTAATGATTCTGTGATTCCTAAGTTTATATACGCAGATTTTCCTGACGCCAAGGACAGCAGATTTGTTCATTTCTTACTACAAATGAGTATTCTTTATAAATTACCTAAAAGAAAGTATGTTGACTTTTTTTATATGCAGGATATCAAGAACTGAGGACCAGCATTTTCTTTCTGGAAGAAATAAAAGATGATGGAAAAGGCTTTGGGCATGTTAATGTATTTATATGAGACAAAAGTTTTTTTGGCACAGCACTGCCTTTTGCTCTGGTGTTCAGAGAACACAATACCACTGGGTGTCAAGGAAGTATCTCAACAGGGACAGAAAGAAGGGGGAAGGAGAGGCAGGAGAGGGGGGGGGAAGAGAAAGAGGAAAAGCAAGGGAGGAAGAAAGGGAAGGAGGGAAGGACCTAAGGAGGGAAGGAAGGAAGGACCTAAGGAAGGAAGGAAGGAAGGGAGGGAGGGAGAGGTTGGGGAGAGCAGCCCATGTGCTGGGTTTGGGAGGCTTGAGGAGTGCCCAGCTTGCTCCCCATGGACAAGAGGTGCTCCCTCTCCTGGGGTGTGGACGGCCTTTGGTGCCTGGTGCCCCCAGCACCGGTCTGCAGCACAATCTGCAGATAGCAGCTGTAATTCACACCGGAATCCACTCTCTCTAACACATATTGGCACACTTATAAAGAGGAATTCAATGAAAATTGCCCCAAGGGAAATTAGAAGAAACATTTGTCAAAGGGTGGATGGAGGTCAGAAGAACAGTAGGTTCTTACGGAAGGGGAATGTGAAGACTAGAGTACGGTAACAACCAGGAGGTGCTGTGACCTGTGAAATGCTCTGCCTCACACCAAGCTGGCCTTTCATCCCACTGATACAAACCCAGAATGACTCTGCAGCTCTCAGTGTCATTGCTCATCTTAAACTGATGTCAGATTGTCAGCTGCCCACTGATTCTGTGCATCCCTTTCACTCACAGTCCAAGATGCGTAAGACATTAAAGGCCTCAATTGGTAACACACCACACTTACTCTTCTCTAGAACAAAAGCCCCAAAAATCTGAAAATTCACAGGGCGGAAAATGAGGCTGTGTTTCATCACTTGTAGAAATCCCTGGGCCAAGCCCCTAGGGGGTTACACCTCATTAAGTGGAGTTATGCAGCAAGGGGAACTTGTAGCCTCTTGCAAATTCCACCTTAGAAAGAAATCCGCTTGCATTTCAAAATATGATCATGATCTTTGAAAAGCACTGGAAAATAATGTTTTTAGTGAAAGTATGTGATGTGTCAGTCTAAATATTGCAATTTAGTTTCCGCTATAAATTGTTATTCTTTACAATACACTGGAACAGAACACATGACAAGACATCTGAAACGATATGTCAAAATGAAGTTTTATCTTGCCAGAATTTCCTTTTTGAAAACACCTTCCTACAGATTACTAGTAAGAATAATAAAAAACCAAAACCTCCTCTTAGTTATACTGTAGAAACCCCAGAGTTGAAAGTTGAGTCTGTACGTAGCCAAAAGTCCTACACCCACTGCAGTCAACAGAAGAGGAAACCACTTGTGGGGGTCCTGGAAGTCAGTAGCGCTCTGTAGGGATGGGCCTGGGATATCTGTTTCCTTCCCATAACATTCTCTCATGACCTTGCATGCATGCAGGACTGCTATAAAATAGGATTGCTTCTGAGCACTTGGCTGTAAGCAGTGATTTTACTGATGCACTTGCTTGGACAAGAGTGGGAAGGAAGAAGTACATTGAATGCACAGAGCTAAAGAAACAGGATGAATGGCACATGTCTGCAAGTGTAAATCAATACACTTCGTGAACGCCAAGACAGAGACGCTGCTGCCTACCTTCAGTTCATCTCTGTGGGATGGAACTTTCTTACTATAAAACCCGACACTAGTGCATGATAAAAGAATCCAATTAATTTCAAAAATTAAATAAAGATACTGAAGTTATGAAAGTCATCCAGCAGTGTTTCATACAGGTGAGGATGATGGATTCAGAGCAGCGATGTTAAACTCATTGGTAACACACCTTGTTCACTGATGCGCAATGAAAACCAATGCCCATGGGTGGCAGGAGCCAGGCTCTGCATTGGAAGGTATTCAGAAATGCTGAAATCGGGACGTCTTGCTGTAATGTCAGAATTTCAACAGCCTGAAATCACCGCAGGAATGGTATTTCTTCCCATCATTTCCATTTACTGACAATCCAAACACTGAATCGTAGTAAGGAGGTCCGTGCTTGGTGAACATAAACTGTCACTTGGCACTCTCACTTACTCTGGATGTTTAGACAGAGAAAGCCCAGAAGAGCTTTTGCCATATTCAAATAGCAATAATGATAATGATAAACCCCTCCATCCTTGTGATACCTATGGTGTATACTGATATAGCCCAAATTCCCAATAAGCTTAGACTAAAAGTAGTTCTAAAGTCATAACGAAAACCCCAGGAGACTGGGGTCTCGGTCCCTGGTACTTGGGCCAGATGGGCCTCCTCCTCTTCAGGCCCTGATCCCTCAAGGGGATCTACGCTTTTCATGGCACACAGAGCCATCCACTTCCCCTGAACTCCTGGGGACTTGGCAAGACAAAAACGGGGATTACCGGCATCACTAAATCTCATCTCCTGCCGATGCATCAACCATGAAATGAGCATTTATTCCAGGAGGGCTCAAAGAACATCCTCCAGCCACTACAGAGGATGCCTTTGGCACTCAATAGCAAATGAATGGCCTGTCATAAAATACAAGCTCCCCAGTCTCAATGAACATTCCTCAGGCAGCAGCCAACAGGAAAAACCTTAACAGATCGGAAACAAAGGTCAGTGATAGAAGATAAAGGGGAAACAAGGGAATTCTGAAAGACTCAGAGCCATCATGCCCCTGAAACTCATGTGCTCAAGTGACTGTTTGGCACTGTGCTGGAAATACCAGACCCTACACAGCTCTGCACACAGATTTGCTCCTCCGTTCTTGCTTTGAGTGGAGTTTCGGGGCTGTTCTCACAATTGTTCTGTGGTGAAAGCAAGGAAGCTCTAGAGCAGGTGCTGTTCCTTGTCTCAAACTCCCCCAGTAGTAGGGGCAATGCCAAGACAAGCCCTGGATTTCAAGATGCACCAGAAGAAAGATCTTCTAGATGAAGGATTGTTCTCACATGACATAGCAAGCATGCAGGTTGATGCAAAGACATTAATTGCCCAGACTTGGACACCCAGATGGTGGTATCAGATGGGAAAAGGAAACAGGTGTATTTGAACAGGTATTTAATTTCCATGTGGCAAGCATTAGCTCCTTTGACATGGTTTTGAAGCAAGAAGTTCTTTTCCCATTTTACCGACAAGGCAGTGGACCAGAGGAGGGCAGATCCTTCTGTCTCAAGTCCTTCAGTGAGCTTGGGGAAGGAACTCCAAGGCAATACCTGAGTTGGGCTATGGAGCAAGGCTTGTTCTTGTTTATGCTTTCAGCCCACGCAGGCCTGCATGGCTGGTATCATGGATTAAATCACTTGGAAGTGGCGGTGAAGGCTCACTGAGGCTAGGGGAGAGGAGAGGGGAGATGCAGCAGATCGCTTCCCAGCACTTTGCCCGGCGCCTGCGGGGATGTGGAGCATCGGGCAACTCAGAGGCAGTGGTGACCAACGATGGTTCAAAACTGTTGCACGGCATCTAGCGCAAGCCTTGAGCCATAGTCGTAGAAGCTAAAACACCATCTAAAGGACAGCAGATGGCAGTGAAAAACCTGTCTGAGGACACCCAGGGATGCCCTCAGGCAGGGCAGGCAGCTGCTGATTAATTCCAGCTCCTCAAAAAGCATGGGGAGTTGGGGCAGGGGAGCGTGTTGCGAAATTGATTGGGAAGGTTTATTTTCAGTATCTTTTTTATCTCCCGATTTGGATGGTAAAAGGCTGTGAGGATTTTCCTTCACCTATTCTTTTCAGGAAATTGCTTTTTAGGTGTGAAAGATACCCCAAATCTTTGGTCTCTAACATTTTTAATGCAGGACAGCAAGTGGATGCTGAGTGATCTACTGATTTTTCTGCCAACATCAAGAGACTTGCAAGAACAACAACTGTTACTAAATGGCTTATGCACCTAGATTTTTGAGATAACACAGCATAATAGCAAACTCCTGAGGCTGAGTAGCTGGGTACTTTGGGGACATCTTTATACTCTCTAGACCAATAAATAATGCTTACTGTGCTCTACCAGGCACTCTGAGTAAAGACACGATCCCATAATTTTTAGGTACCTCTGACTTCAAGCTCCACTTGCGCTCCCTTGCCCTTCCCCCTCAGAACTGGTGTATATGTTGAAGTTGGCTTGGATGTTTCCAAACTACAGTGCCCTCACTTTTGCCTGCCCTGTGGCTGGGCTGTAAGACTTCTGTTGAGAGAGTATTGCTTCGCACTTTTCTACATATACACATAGAGAAAGAAAAAGAAATCTAGCCTTAAAGAACCTGCAGTCTAACTGGGATAAAATAAAGGACTTGGAGGAGGCACACTCGTACCCCCTGTGCAGGCAGGAAGAAAAATGCAGCATTTAAGAACTGAACACACACAATTATTCAGGGCATTCATTGTCATTAACGGAAGTCAGCATCATCTTCCTTTGAAGTCTTGCGGTTATCATAAGGCCAACTGAGGGAAACAGTGGCTGAACAGAGACTGACCCTAGACTCCCTTTACCCCAGCTGTCCGGTAGGGCAGCATCTTCTCCTTCAGGATGCATAGCAGAGAGGGTGAGTGTTTAGCACAATGCATTTAGGCTTCATTACAGAGAGATCATAGCCTTTTCTTGCTCAACCTGTTACAACCCATGTTTGCCAGACGCCGTGGCTATATTGCTCCTCAGTGTTTCTTTTTACAAGGCTGAGAACTTGTAGCCTGCTGGTAGCTCACCTTATTTGCAGGGAAAAAGAATGATATTGATCTGAGCCCTTCCACAAAGGCAAGGCATTAACAAGGAGAGCCAAATCCCTTGGTGCCCTGTAAGTGAAATGTCTTCCTCTTGAACAAGAAAGTAATGACTCTCATAACAGACACAACAAACAGTCTCAGGAGTGTCTGATTGACTGGGTATTGGATATGGGTGTCTGTCCAAAGTCTAGTGAGGATGAATAGCAGACGGAGACAGCAGAAGGAAATGTGAGAGTTAAATCTTCTGGGGCCCTGGTAATGATACCCCCTTACACATCACCTTCTCCTGGAGGAGGCAATCATTCCCAAAGGGTGGAGGAGAGACTCTGGTAATGCCCCAGGTGATGGGATAACTGGAACCTGAAGCCAGTGGGAGGATACGAGAAACCTGGAGAAGCAACAGTATCAGTGATACTAAGTCTTTAGTTCAGTGGAGCAAGTCCTATTCATTCAATGTATCTCAGACTCTGCTGTGAAAGACCAGAAAGCTAAAAAAGGCCTATTTCCCCTTTCAAAAAAGAGCTTTTAAGAAAACGAGCAAAAAGGGAAACGTCTGATTCCTGCCGAAGCTATGTTCTCTTTGTTCTGCTCATCCATTGCCTCCTTATACGGCATTTTGCATACAGCCACATCAGACCATTGGCATGGAGGGGTAAGGGGTCAACATGAAAAGGCCAAGTAATAGGGGTATCTGTTACAGCAAGCAGTAAGGGAAAAACAGTCAGCCTGGATGCACACGTTCAAAGAAGCACCAAACCCTTTTGAAGACCAGGTGTCCTATAAACACTCACGATGAACTTCTTCCTATCCTCTCCTGAGATTTGTTACCCTCTTAAAACCCGAATGGAAGATGATGTGTTTCCATGTGTGGAGCCAAAGGAGATTGCCTTTAGTGTCATTCTCCGAAGTAGAGATGAAGGGACAGTGAACAGGACAGTCTGTGTAGCAGTTTTGTGTAGGGCGGCTGGGAGGATGAAGAGTGCAAGTAAGTATAGGCAGTGTTTAGCTTGCATGGCCAGATCTTTCCCAGGCCCAGGCAAAGGTGAAGGGCAGTAACTGAGCAACGTGGGGAACAGCAGAGAAACTGCTGTGGCCATTCCCACTGGGGAAGGTGCAGAGCTGAAGTGACAGAACTACAGAAGTTCAATTAACACGAGCTTCCCCCAAACAGCACGTTAAGGCACACAAGGAAACAGAAATCCCCCCAAAGGCCAGTGTTACAGGAGTTATTACGCAGGATGCAAAGTGCGTGATTGCTTTACGAGAGGATCTTCTGATGCGGAGAGGACATGTTTGTTCTCTCAGTTGGAGAGTTCTCCACATGGCAGCAGCTGAGAGACGTGGAGAGACCTCAGGGGAGGTGCAGGGCAGTCCCACTTCTATTGCAGCAGTCCTCTGCAAATTATGCCCTCCTTGGAGTGCCCGCGTTTCCTAGGTGAGACTCATCCTACAGCTGGGATCACAGTGCACCTTGGAGGCAGCAGAGAGCGTAAGGGAGAGCAAGAAGCAGCTGGTGCTGGCAGGAAATTCCGTTACTAGACCCGGGTAACTGGGCTCGTGAAATGAAATTACAACGGCTCATGAAATTAAATTACAACCTGCTGCTGGGCACAAAGGCAGCAGGCATCATGCAACGTCTAGATGTGAGGCTCCAGGGTCAGAGCCTGTTATTTTGGTCCATCTTCAGACCATTGATGCAGGTAAATGGAAGAGGCCAAGTTTTGGCTGTCAGGCAGGTGGCTGAGGATCAAGACCTTGCATTCCTTGAAACACTGTCAATTCCACACGTGAAGCCAGGGATACACAGAAATCCAGAGTCTTAGTGCCCGAATGAGATGTAGAGAGGAAGGACTTAGATACGTGAAGCACCAGGAAGCCTTCTGGGACTAGAGGAGCCTGAACAAGAAGAGAAGGCTGCACTTTGACCATAAAGAAGGGAGGCTTCTGGCACTGAAAATCAAAGGCTCCTGGAGGAATATTTAAAGTAGAAGCTGGGGAAAGCACACAGTCTGAGCGCCCAGTTCAGACTGAGGTGATCTAAAAAGTGGATACAGCTACGGTTCAACGCACCGCAGGAAATACCAGAAGGGTAATAGAAAAGAACAATTGCAATAAATAAGGAAAGCAAATTAGACTGCTAATGTCAGCTGACTGGCACATGCAAAATTAAGTGTGGAGTAAGGGCAAAACTTACAGGTGCTGGCACACCCATGCAAGAAGCCTGAAAAAGAAGTTAGGAGGGCTGAAATGGTTGCCTTCATGGAGCACCCTGATACAACAGGCATCTCAGAGAGCTGGGATATGGAGGATCAATGGGATTCAGTGTTACCTGGCTGCAGTTTCCTGTTCGAGAAAGGAGGGAGAAAAGGGGAGAGATCATACTGCGTGCTATTGAAAGACGTTTAACAAACAATGCAATCATCAGGCACAGTCAAC
>NW_008824186.1:0-2604 GCF_000699105.1 Pygoscelis adeliae
TCCTCATAACAACAGCAGCACTCCTCAATACTTTGGCTGTGATAAAGGTCCCTCTCCTCTTCACTGACGCCAGTTACCTCGTCATTTTTCTGCGTTAAACCATGACTGATCCTTCCTATGATGAGATCAGAGAGCAGGATTTCATCGCACAGATACTCCTCATCTTCCATGCCTTCCATTCTTTCTGCCAGGTCTTCTGCAGAGGGCTGGCTCAGGTCAGGATAATCTACATTTCTAATCTACAATCTAAATTTCTATTGGTGATATCTGGGGATTAGAGAGTCTTCTTTCCCGCTGCTCACACTGACAGCATAAACGATGATATTAATTTGTCTTGGAGTTAATGATTGCAAAGTATCTCTAAAAGACTTTCTTATTTGAAACCCCTTTTAAATGCAATGAACAGGGACATCTTCAACTAGAGCAGGTTGCTCAGAGCCCCGTCCAACCTGACCTTGAATGTTTCCAGGGATGGGGCATCCACCACCTCTCTGGGCAACCTGTGCCAGTGTTTCACCACCCTCATTGTACAAAATTTCTTCCTTATATCTAGTCTTAATCTACCCTCTTTTAGTTTAAAACCATTACTCCTTGACCTATCGCAACAGGCCCTAGTCTGTCCCCATCTGTCTTATAAGCCCCCTTTAATAATAAGGGTTAAAAATAAATACTGGAGACATCCCCTTTGTAAATTGGGACATCAGCTATCACCGTTCACCTAAAGTGTATTTGTACACTTGTAGGTGTACAGAAAAGAGCAAGCCTTTATTTGGAAATCAGTTATTACATGTGCATAGACATACAGGATGCTGATTTACTTTTACAATCAATATGAACAATAAATTAGGTCTGGACTGGATAAGCAATGCAGCATGTTGAACCAGACTTCTCAGTGGCAGTTTCAGAACTTTCTCTCTCTCTTTTTCATTTTAACAGCTGTTGTTCTAGCTGTCCTAGCTTTATCTCTGGCCTATCTGGGACCTGGAGACCGAGAGATGCTTCCATTTCTGCTCTTTTCCCACAAATCCCCTGAATATCACGTTTTTTCTTGACACGTATGGCCACGATGGAAAGAAGATAGATTACAAAAGTGAAATTCTTCCTTTCTGCCTGCCCTTAAATCCCCTTTCTGTTTCCTAAAGACAGACAGTCGGACAATTACAATCAACCCAATACACTGTATTGCTGTTTCTCTGTTCTGTCCTTCCTCAATGTTTACCATGTATTTGATGCAGTAAATCCTCAGCACTGGCTCCTAACATCCAGAGATTAACTGAGAAGCCTGCCTTGCTTGCCTGTACCCAGAACGCTTTTCCAGCACTTCATATCTCAGAGAGCCATTCACTGATTGCACTTTGTGATCCAATGGAAAGTTCTTCACACATTTCCTTTGAGTAGGGAGAAAACCCATTTTACTAAAAAAAAAAAAAAAGATTATTTAACTTTCAGTAGTGCAGTGCCACTGCAAAGCAAAAAGTTTTTCTGCCTTCATAGTATATCACTGCAATGTTTTATTTACAATAGATTTGTTCCAGAGATCAGTGATTAAAATTTGCTGTAGGCTAGAGTCATAAATTTTCAGATCTCACCCAACTAGTTTTAAGATGTTATGCGCATTAAATTTTTAATTAAAAAGTAACTCAACTGCAATGTCATAACTTGAACAGTCCAGAAACTTTACAAAGTCCAGCTTGCATTCAATTACACTGAAAACAATACACTGCCTATTTCTATATATGTCTGAATTTGCCTCCAGTTACTCTCAAACTTCTTTTCTTCCAGTTAAATAAATACGCTCGTGATCACAGTCAAACCTGAAAGAAGTCCCAGAACGGCATGTAGCCTCTGAACTCCCAAGTCAACAGAAGCCCTCCCAGTGACTTTAATACACTTTAAATCAGGTCCTATAAGAGACTGTGTTGATAGCTAACTTCTTTTCTTTGCCATAGAGTGGCCCATAGGCCTCTAGAACTAAAGTACTATAAAAAAACCCCAAAACAACACAACTTTATTTTCACATTTATAAGGGATGTATTTTTTCATATATTAAGGCATTTTTAAAGTCATTCATAAATATTTTTTAAGATGCAATTTATCTGACCTTGATAACCGAGTAAATACACGTGTGACAATGCGAAACATTTATGCCTTGGACTGCTATGGTCAATTTATGTCCAGTTATCAACTGCAAAGGAAAAATATTCTCAAGACAGCACCTCCCTATCTCAATGACTTGCACAGCATTTTTCTTTAAGCCTCACTTCTTTAAAACACAGATACACATGCCTAACTTCAGAAAGGCAGGCAGTATAAGGGAAGGCAGCAGTAACATTGTGTTCAGAATCAAATACATGTTTAAGCACTTTTCCAAAAAGGTAGGTCCAGCGGGACCCTACTGATATTTCTAGAAGTTATTTGGATGTCCCGGGAACACTGTGTTCTAAAAGAGACAAACCTCAAAATTCCTCTCCTTTATTTTCATTTAAGGCTGTCTGTCTCTGCTGATGTCACCATTACCATCAGTGGCAGCGATGCAAAATTGTCTTAGTGTCAAAGATTTTCTGAACACGGTGGTGTCCTTCTGTACCATTTTCTAACTCTATC
>NW_008824186.1:2659-6788 GCF_000699105.1 Pygoscelis adeliae
AGACACTTATTCAACAGAAATCTTGGTAGTAAGAAAATTTCTGAATGTTACTAAAATGCCTTAAGGTTTAGAGGGATGATCGCGTACCTAACTTGTTCCAAAACTACAGTGTTATTCCCAGAGCACACCATGTTTCAACATTCAGCAAAATATCAGGAGACGTGAGTTTTCAGAAGCAGCGTGCTAGGTACCAATCACTCCGTGGGCTTTTGAATATTAGTACTTCATTGTAAAGACATTCAGTAGCTGTTTTCTTAACTCACCTAACCATTCCTATGGAAAAACTGCAGAATAATATGGATCCAATATCTGTTTCTGAAGCTTATCTTAAGAACTGAAGAATACGCTGGCTTCTAATCAGCAAAATATATAATAAGCACGGTCCTAACTCTGTCACAGAAGCCTGATAATGTTTTATTGAATCAGATCTAGAGTTAATCTGAGCCAACCTTTGTTCAAGGAGTTACAATAGTGATAGTGCTATGAACAATCTTCAGGCACATAAGAAGCAGAAAGAATGTTTATTAACTTTACTGATATTTGCCTATTTTTGCACTATAAAAATATTCCCACAATGTCGTGGCCCCTCAGTTCTAGAATAGTGAGGAAACACTTCTATAACAATGCTTCCAGAGTGGAATAAATAATATTCATTGCTTAATAACTTCCACTGTTTGATAAATAATGGATAATACTTCATCCGGATTTGATTGCGTGACAGAAAAATCTCATCGGGAACCCTGGTTTGATCCTATTCATTAAGGACCAGAATCTGCTTTCCTTAGCGATGAGTGCAAGTGTTTATTCCTTGATACGTCTCTCTGACTACAGGTAGTCAGAAAGACTATCTGTACTAACTGTACTGCACTGTTTGCATTCAGATACAAAAAAGACACTACTTAGTCCAAGCCAGCATATAGCTCAATTATATTTTACCCTAAAATCAGGCCCATGAGAGTAAATGAATGCCGTTTTCACAATCATCTACTTCACCTTCCGTAGCATGATGCACAGATCCACCTCCCTTTCTCTTGTTCCATGATGTCGACTGGCGAGTAGAGATTGCTGCAAGCGTAGGCCACAGCACAATCTTACTCTTCTCCCCTTCATAGTAACTTAGAAAAACAAAAAGCTATAGCCCACAAAGATATTATTCGTTTCTTTTATTGACTGAAAAGTAAGACACAAGGCGCCTAGCAGCCCCTGCACCACAGGAGAAAAGAGGCTACTAAAATAGATGCAAGGACCAGCGATGAAAAATACTAAGTAATGAAACAAAAGATATAAATTATGGAAAGTAAAGCTAAAAATCAATATGCTGCTTTTCTGAAAAACTGTGTTCAGTTTTAAAAAGAGAGTAGTTTTTGCTGAATGTTTAATTAGCTATAGATTGTTACAGAAGGATTCCAGACCATCTGGAGTCTATTCTGTAACTTGATCTGGAAACCTCAGGCTCAAAAATAATCCCTGTGGGAAGGCACAAATACACATACCACAACCTCATCAGCAAGTTTCTGGTATAGATTTTAGACAAAGATATGCCATCTTTACCTCCTGGGAAATCTGAGATAACAAATAAAAAACAACCATCCCAGTGAAATACCAAAATGCTAGAAACGATCGGAGAAGCAAGGTATTTCTTAAAAGATCAACATGAGAAGAGGAAGGTTTAGACCAAAAAGCTTGATGAGCAGCTTTAGCTTCTAGACACTAAAAGATGCAGTTATTCAACAATGTCAGATAATCACCATAATGATAAAGATACATCTTCTGAGCTTTTATAGAAAGCTTAAAATAAGACTTACAATACCGGCAGAGGAACAGAAGCCCCCATCGCACTGGGGAAAACAAAACAGAGCACCACACAGAAACTGAACAAAAGTTGTCCTAAAATAGAACTTGGAATGATGCCAGAGTTAATAGCTATAAATACAGAACACACTGATGTATTAAACATGGCCTTTAAATACAGTTTTAACCAGAAGGGAAAAAAAGGCAAGTCTTGACACCGATTTTGGTCACCATCAGCAGTAGAAAGAAAACTGAAATAATTCCAGACAGTGACTAGTGAAAGATATTTTTTTTTTTTTTTTAATTATGTTCGATCAGACTCAAAGGCTTCCTCCCTGCTTCTATACTGGGAATGGAAGAATTAACAAGTTGTATCTTAGAACCAGAAATACAATTTATGTACGATATTTGAATTACAGTCCAGCTGGTGCAGTATCTCCAAGGGTGACCGGCACATAATGTTCCCGAGACGGTATAAAAAGCCCTTATTAAGCAGTTGACATACAGTCTGCGTAAGACATCTTTGCTGCTAAGAATCAGAGCAGACCTTTCCAGCGTATATTTTCTGTTTTTCAATAAAGATGGTACTCCAGGAATCTAAAGAATGAGGACTGAAAGCATAAGTGAGCTCATTTTGGCATTGGAAAGGGTTTCCAGAAAGAAAGTAAATTAAAAAAGCTATAAAATACAAACTAACTGCCTAACTATTTAAAAAATAAGATGCAATCTGGAAGTCAGAAATGAAGATGTATCTCTAACTTGGCTCATGACCGAGTGATACGATCAGGCAAAAACCTATCAGAGGGTGTTACAGGCAAACTTTCCATCCTCTTCCTTCCCATCAAGAAGTGCAGCCTGTGCTCATGGCACAAGATACAGATGTGAGTACATATTTTCCCATTTAGACTGGGGCTGCATCTGGCTCTGCACATGGTGACGCAGAGTATTTCAAACATGAAATACATTTCCTTATAACCCTAGGTATGTTGTGAACTATAAATGTGGTATCTGGAGCTGTTCAAGAACTGGGAAAACTGTTTTTAGTAAAACCTTTTGAAAAATTCCCATTTTCACAAAAAATATTGACAACATAATTGATAAATCAATATCCTTATCAAGCCTCTTGCAATGCTTAACACAAATTCCAAACATCCCTGTACTACAGCAATTCACCTGCATCTAAATGACCAGTTTTAAATGGCATACAAATGATCTTTAAGGCATGAGTACGTATGAATAGAAGAATGGAGATGTACAAAGCAGAAAGTGAAAAGAGGGAGGGTTCAAACTATTTCTCCCCCAAGACCCCAGACACTGTTTACACATGTAGGCAAATTTGTCTCAAGATTTTTAATATAAAAAGAGATTTTTGCACTTCCTTCTACAATTTTCCTTAATGTTAAATAAGATTAAATATCTGTCACAGACATCTTTGTAGATTACTTTAGCTTCATTTAACACTTTGCTATGTGTAAGTATGATGCAACAGACCTTACAGGCAAGTTTTTCTATGTTTTATTGATTTGCAAGGATGACACACATTACAATTAATTTATAAAATATTTTTTTCCTAAACGGTTTCATACTAATTCCATTTCCTTGGAAAAGTTCACAGAGCATTACATGGGCCATCCCATAGGGACCCTGTGTTTCCATAGTGCTCTGTGCATCATGTCACTAAGGATTCTCCATTTTACTCATTCTTTAATTTCTTCAGCAGTAACAGTGTCACTGCATCCAACTTCTAAACTCAGAGAATTCAGAGAACAAAAAATTCACAGTATTCAAGTCAGTTACTTACACTACATTTAACTCATAGAGGAGGAGGAAAGGCAGATTACTGTTGGTCTACTAAAATTCAAGAGGAGGGACAGTCACAAGCTATCTCCAAATTTGTACCAGTCTGAGTATCTGTTTGTACAGCATAATACCTCAAGTAGAGAAGTCCCAGCTCTCAGCAGCCCAGTCTCCTTGAGAATTCATGGATTGAGCTTCCTTAAGAGAGCAGTTCTTCATGCATCTTACTTTGACGCCCAAAAGAAACATTTTTGATCTGTGGCACCAATCTGCAGTCCTTCCGTTTTAGCTGACATAATCGGGAACAGTGATCTCTGCATCACTTCAGTTTCACAGGGGCTGTGAAAATTTGTTCTCCCAACTGTTGCAGCTCCCAGACCAATATTTTAATATACAATATCATCAATGGTGGTCTAACTTAATTATTCAGGCTAGGAATGGCAGCAGCCCAGAAGCCCACACATGGCCCTTCTGCCACCTGAGCTACGCAGGCTCCCAGCAGCTTCTGGTGAAGAGCTGGGAAAAATAGCCTTTTAAATAT
>NW_008824186.1:6799-8074 GCF_000699105.1 Pygoscelis adeliae
GCAGGAATGACCAGAGCTCATAAGTGAACACGCCAACACTTCTGACGCACTTCAAGTGCCTTGGGAACAGTCATAAGGAAAACATATCCTCACAGTTAAGCAGTGCTCAGTGTGGAGTCTGCAGATCTACATGTTCAACAAAGGTGCATAAAGTGACAGCCAGATATTCAAGTGGCTGAATCAATGTATATTGGCTTTACTGGGGAGCCAGTAGTGATTTTAATTTTATATTTTTCTCATTTCTGTACTATCTTCTGCAGGAATTGCAATTGCTTACTTTGGCTTTCCAGACACCTACTGGAAAGTTTTCGTGGTTGGAAGGGTTTTGGAGAAACAGAAAGCTTCATTCACATGGTAAAAACCTGTCTATTACCTTAAAAGCTTACCTGTTGCATCCCACAGAACTGAGAACAAAGGCCAGCAGAACTCACCAAGAGCTGTTGCTAGTTTATATTGGCAATGCAGCCATAAATACGGTGCAAAGGAAGCAAACATTGCTCCTTTCTGTCCTAAAAGAGCACTGTCATTAAAAGGAACTCTGAACAGAAAGCTCAAATATTGGAACTAGCCTCGTGTTACAAGGGCCCATGTCACTGGTATTATGAGACACCTGCATGGAAAACAAGTTTGACTATAATTTTTTCTGCATTCACTGTTTCTCTTCCTTTAGCACATTACAGAAAATGTTAATTCAGTAAGATCAAAAAAAGCAATAATAATATTATATATACAATATTTAAATCAGTTTTCATTGTTTCAGAAGGAATTAAAATAATTCAACTTTTTAAAAGCCAGCTGCAAAAAGACAATGCCTACACAAATAACGTAAGGAAAAGAAAACTATGGAAAAAAAGGAGCCTTAGGGCATTGGCTTCTTGACTCACTTTTGAATCTTGGGAGAAACGGTTTGATAATTTTAGAATTTATGTATCTATCTATGTCCTGGTTTCGGCAGGGATAGAGTTAATTTCCTTCCTAGTAGCTGGTACAGTGCTGTGTTTTGGATTTAGGATGGGAACAAAATTGATAAGGCACCGATGTTTTAGTTGTTGCTAGGTAATGCTTACACTGGCCAAGGACTTTCTAGTTTTCCATGCTCTACCGACCGAGAAGGCTGCAGGTGCACAAGAAGCTGGGAGGGGGCACAGCCAAACTGGCCAAAGGGACATTCCACACCATGTGACGTCATGCTCAGTACATAAACTGGGGGAAGCTGGCCGGGGGGGCCGCTGCTCGGGGACTGGCTGGGCATCGGTCGGCGGGTGGTGAGCAATT
>NW_008824186.1:8287-22416 GCF_000699105.1 Pygoscelis adeliae
AGTTGCCGACTGAGGTTAAACCACGACAATCTATCTATCTATCTATCTATCTATCTATCTATATTGCTATTTTAGTAAGCTAAAGTCAAATTGATAAAATCATATGGCTTAAAGCTAAAGTAACACTAGCAAAAACTGCTAAGACAGTAAAATAAAAAAAACCCTAAACTTTTCTCTCAAGGTGAGCCCAGACATTTTCTCCAGCTGCATTTTTTTCTCTAAATTTTTTTTTTATTGATTTCCTATGCTTACAATGGATCTGCTTCTGAAAAACATCGGTCTCTGCAAATACACGTTCTATTCCAAAAGAAAGAAAAATAGAGAGACCAAAAGTCATCACCCAAGTAACAGAAATGTAAAACGCAGATGCAAAAATGTGTGTGAGAGACAAACAATACTATTTTACCTACTTACCCACATCTCTAGTTTTTTCATTATACAAATGACAAATAAGCAAAGGCACTATGACAAACCCAGCAACTGGGAACAATTCACAGCAAATGCTCATGCTTAGAAACATTTAATCACTTGACAGAGGCCAGACATGGGATATTTACTTTTTATTCCTACCACATAAACCTGAGCTTCTACCTGTCTGTGCTTAGGAAGCTGGAGTGAGAAATCCCTCCTTTAAAATGGTGGGTGAAATTTACCGCAGCCAGTTGTGAATTTAAATACTTAAAGTTGTCCATTAAGGTATACTCGAGCACAAGAAAATGTCCACTGCCTTCATTAGGTTCTATTAAATCTTATCTATTTACAAATACATCTCTGTGGCTTCTACAGCTCTGACGTGCGCTGAAAGGGATAGCAATACTCCCATGATCTAAGATCACACTCTCTTTTTCTGTAGTAAAAATAATGGACAAGCAGCCACGTAATGCAAAGATATAATTCTGCCAAAGGTTCTACCAATATAAACCACAAGAACAAAGCCCTGGGAGCGTCATGACAGTTAAGAGTATCTCAGCACTTTTGTGATAAACTCTGATGTATGGTTCAGGCATGCTAAACTGCAAGAGGCACCAACTTCTTCTAAAGGACAGGGCAGATGTAAATCCTTACACACCACAGAAGAGCCACGAATAAATCAGATCGTTTGGAACTGAGTGTTAAACAAAGAACATACAGCTATTTCAAGGACATGGGCTTTGGAGGGAGGGAGAAGCTGCTTCCTCCGGCTGCATACTTCCTGTCGAATGAGGTGTTTTTTTTTTAAAAATGAAATGACAGTTGTTCTGTGCAATTATGTCCACACATACTCCTCAGCAGATGGTCAAGGCATCTGTACTGTTTTAATCTTGCTTCAAAATTTTAACAGGTTCACTTGATGGAACTGCATTCTTCCCTCTCCTTTGGCACACTAATTTAATCACTCCCAGCAATGGTTTTACTGAGCACTTCATAGATGTGCCACAACTTGACAGCTATACAATCTACTCTTACTAACAGCAGAACTAAATGCACTTATGTCCCATTATACTTACCAAAGTCTGTCCTGGCCTGAGATTATACGAGCATTAAAATTTCTATTTTGCTGCAAACTCAAAATTGACTATTTTTCCTTCTTTTAAAAGGATCTTATTTCTGGTGCTTGATTTAAGGACCACTTTTCTTTTGTAAGGCAAGCTGATTGCAGACTAGCATTAACGATTGTTTGGTACAGTGCCTTTCATTGCATTCATCTTACCATTTGTTTTCTTCAGCATGTATAACAAATAAGCCCAAGTCCCGAGTGGGACCTTTGCAACTAAACAACAGCAGCAAATAAAAACAGACCAAGTTCTTTGCAGAATGTGATGATACAGCTCACTAGTGTCAATGGAGCAGCATGCATTTTCATCAGCAGAAAACGTAATCCCATGTTTTTAGCCAGAGGATAGCTACAGGATTGTATATTCAATGGGCTAAATAATTCCGACAGTAATTTTGGCTCATTCTGTGCTGGAAAGGACATTCTTGCAGGGGAAGTCTTCCCAAATCTACTATTCATGCAGATCACCGGGGCAAATATGCACCTCCATTTATTGTATAACAGCAGGTAATGAATAATCTCACATCTTCACTCATTAGGCTCACTGTATTTTGAAATAAAGTCAAAATGGAACAGTAAGAGATAGCCTATCACTCTTATTAACAGTTTTTTCCTGTTTCAATGACAGATATATAAAAAGTGGATGTATCCTGGGAAAAATTTTACTTCTCTCATTTAATCTTAGCACTCTCTCAGCACTTTTTTAAGATATGATCCAAACCCTACTAAACTTAACAGAGAGAATTCCATTGACCTCAGCAAGCTTTGAATCAGACCTGTAAATTAGATTCTGACCCCTTTCAATAGTGTGCATAGTATTTATGGTCTATACAGCCTATCCCTGCAAAATTAGGACATTGTGAACTCAGTGTTTTGTGCATCTTAAAATAACTGCCAACAGATAGTGCAAACTATGCTGTTCATTTAAGCGTATCCTTGAACCCATGGTTATTTGTCTATCTAACGTCACTGTAACTGACCCCTTGCCCCTGATTATGTTTCCTTCATCACAGTAGTTCTAGGCCACCTGTCTTTCTGTCAGGCTATGAAGCGCAGGCATGAGAGAGGAAAAAGAACTATTTGGCCATCTAGTTTCAGATTTATAATTTAAAACGTAGTTTAAGCAATTTTTTCTTATATTACATGAAAGGAAGCAAAAGATGAATGGTTAGCAACAGTCGTCCTTGACTATTATAATATGGAACATCTAGTTAATATTTAAAGACATTCAGATGCAGAGAGAAAAAAATGTTTGAAGTTTAACTGAGTTTTTCCCTAACTCTCCACGGTTCAGCCATAACCTCAATTTATATCATACTCGGTGATATCATACTTCAGACTGAAGTGACCAGTCAAACACATGACATACCAGCGCCTCAGCTTTACTGTTCAGATACTGATTTAAGCAAATACTCCAAACCCACTAATTTTCACAGAGTTAATGTTCTTGCTTTATGATCAGTCTTCAAAGAACAGAAGTCTAAAGGAAAGAGATAAATCATAAGTCTGGAACTTCAAACTATCACGAGGAGAACACTGTAATCCCAGGCTAGGTCCACCTTGAGCAGGAGCAGCTGGTTCAGCACTCCAACCCTGGACCCTCACATGATGACAACAGCCGTTTAGGGAAAACAAACAACCAAAAACCAAAAACAGAACAAAACCCCCTGTGAATCACCGTTGGAAGCCTTTTTCCATTTTGGAGCTTCCTCTGGCAATGAGCAAATTCCTCTTCCACCTGCACTTCTCAGCCATAGTGTTCAATGCCAAGAGAAAAGGTGTGTGACTGAAGAAACATCACATCCCGTTTACAGCCAGCTGACAGGAGAACCACTGGAACGGAGAGCAGCCTTGCAGGCTGGCCAGTGCCAGATGTATGACTTGATATTGTAAAAAGAAGAGGTAACGTTAAGCCATCTTCTAGTAATTCACAGGCAATTCTACAATGTAATATCCTTACTGCAAAAAGGATTACAGCCCCATGCTCCATTGTCACACCTATAAAGTTACTTGCCTCCATGCTACCACCAGTGTGGCCAAACAGATGTTCTGATTTAGTAGCATTTTAAACACTCTGTTTGGAGGCATAAGTGACTCCATAAATAGTGAGGCAGTGAGAAGTCAAGGCTAGCAAACTTATATCAGCATTTCTACAGTTACGGAGAGACTGGTATGTTTTAGCAGGAAGCCAAATTCATGTTCTATTCACTAATGGTATACGGAACCCATAATATACAGTCAGAGAGTTTTGTAGCGCACTCATTCAAGCAAATTTTTTACCATTAATATGATGTCATACTTGGGGAAAAACGTAGACAGAACAGAAATATTGCAAAAGCCACAGTTACTGAAAGAGAAAAAGAATAGCTAAGTACTTGCCGTTTGAGTAGCTATTTGACTGGTGTATTTGATCAACCATGTCATGGGATAAATTTCTATTTGGAAAATAAAACACCTTACTGGATCCAGTTGGTACAATAAGATAATTCAGGTTCTATTTATCTCTACTTGCAAATTACTGACTTGTCAGGGTGACTTTGCTATTATCATAGAATCACAGAATGGTTTGGGTTGGAAGGGACCTTAAAGATCATCTAGTTCCAAGCCCCCTGCCATGGGCAGGGACACCTTCCACTAGACCAGGTTGCTTAAAGCCCCATCCAACCCGGCCTTGAACACTTCCAGGGATGGGGCATCCACAACTTCTCTGGGCAACCTGTTCCAGTACCTCACCACCCTCATAGTGAAGAATTTCTTCCTTATATCTAATCTAAATCCACCTTCTTTCAGTTTAAAACCATTACCCCTTGTCCTACCACTATGTGCCCTTGTAAAAAGTCCCTCTCCAGCTTTTTTGTAGGCCCCCACTTTACCATAGCTGCAGAGATTTTAATTGTTTTGAGCTTTGAAGTTTCCGGAGGGTTGCAGTGAGTTTCGGTATTGGAGGCTCCCATTTGGTGCCTCTAGCTTTTCCACAACGTTTTCTAACAAATAGATCTGATTTTAATTAAGGGAGGTAAAGAAACAGACCAGATGCTCTATAGTTATACAGATCCCTGGTCAAATCTTCTGTCAGAGGACACCCAGTGCAACAAAACATTGGCTTAAAACTCAACAGCAGAACACAAGCAGGATTATAGAGAGGGGGCGAAACATTCTCTTGGTTCACAGAGGTTTGTGATGTATTTTGGTTCTCCTACGTCTCCTTCAGGTAAAAATACTCATTTACTAAAACTCCAGTGATACACGGGATGAATCTTCTTTCACATATGACTTATGCCTACTCTTTTGTAAGGCTCTAGTTAAGAAAGTCAAAAGGCTCTAGTTAAGAAAGTCAAAACTGATGTAGAAGCTGCCCCATACATGCACCTATTTAGCATCTGAGTAACTTGTAGTTAATTACAAGTATATTTGACTAACACAAGCATTGTGATAAACTGATGTATTGTCAGAGTTTATACAAAAAGAATTAATTACAGCTTTCCCAAAAGTAGAACAAGAGCAGGAGAATGATCACATTTAAAATAAATGTTGTAGCAAAAAAAAGGAAATTGAGCCTACAGGGACTTCCTTATAACCAAAGTTTTTAGGCAGTCTTGACAGCTGTCTACTGGTGGGGATTTACTGCTATGTACGTATGGAATGAATCCATGATTTAACATTTATGTTAGTTTACATTTGTTTAAAAGTCCTTCTTCCTACTTGATTGACTGACATGCCCCTTTCCTCAGATCAGCCAGGGAGACATTATTTAATTGAAAACAACCTCAATTTGCAAATTACTTGTATCTAATGGGGTTTTATTTCATTACCATACTGGCTGCAATTCCAAGTCAACATTCATTACTCACATAGTTCCATTTTAATGCAAACAAACATGCATTGCTGAGAAGTTATTTATAATATCCTAAATATTTTACTCTGGGAGAACGTGTGCACTTTTGCCTAGAAAAAAGTAAGAAAAAACCTACACCATTCTGTATTATATAAAGATATGAAAACCTGAATTTAGGACTTCCTTGCCTACAATAATGTAGGACATAAAATTAAAGAGCCATGTATCCAGACAGTGTTATATACAATGAGGATGTATTATTTCACTTACATATCTGCTTCCTCACCGTATCAAGAGCCTATCTAGCCATGAACTTTGGTGACAAACTGTTGTTTGTTTTCTTCCCACTTTCAAGTCCTAAAGAGCCAATTACTGCAGCCTGTCATTAATCCATTTCCAACCTGAGCCATACAAACATTGGAGTTAGAATTCATTTTTTGCACACTGCCATGGGGACGGGTGAGACCAAAGGGAGCACAGTGAGACAAAGTACATCCTTCCACAGATCTGTCTCAAATCCAGTGCTTCTCGAAGTCCAAGTGACACATAACATCCTGCATAACGAACAGGATGACATATTTACTGTTCTTTCATCTGTAAGGACAGTAAAAAATCCACCAACAATAAAACAAAACTAAACAGCTCTATGAAGTTCACTACTATTTGCAACTCCACTGCATTTAGAGGCTGGATATCCAGCCAGCCTAGATAGCTGGCTTCAGGGCTGACTTCCAGATTTCTCTTAGGGATTAAGGTCTCTACATCAACCCAGAATCTGAGATGTGACCAGCCATTTTCCAAATTAGATTTTTGTTCTTTTGGCCTGCTTCCAGCCCTAGAACAGATAAGCATTATAGTTCATTGCTTCCAGTTTTTGTCCTTGTATGGACAGCTCCTGTTTTCCACGTTTAATTGCATCTTTGTGGATTAATGCCCTTCAGCTCATATCCTGGTTCCTCTCTCCAACAACAAACAGAAGCTCAAACCTTACCAGGTTGGTCTGTCCCACCCAAAACAGTTAACTGATAGCAAGAAGGCAGCAAATACAAATTTACAATGTGCTTGATAATCTGTTTGTAGCAGGTCCCTTTCAAAAAATTCTTTAAGATAAGTAATGCAAGTGAAGTACTTAAATTTTAAACCAAACACTGATGATTTCTTAAGAAGTTTTTCTTTTATGGGTCACTGCCCAGCAACTATTAGAAAGTAACCCATCCAATTTATTTTGAATGAGCCTTGGCAAATACTCGGTCAGGAACACTCAAAAATCTCATAGAATGGCTGAGGCTCTTTTCCATTTCCCGTATTTCATACATTTCACCCCTTCCAGAGGATGCTTATTTAAGGATAGGACACCACCTCAAACTGCTTCATCAGGAGCCAACAATTCAGAGACTGAAACTTTAGTGCCAGAATTCTGCAACCAACAAGTTATAAGCCAGGAAATCTGAACTAAATAATTCACACAGTAACAGTGTTAACTTCAGCAAGTGCACAAAATCACCAGAATCCAGATAGGAATTGTTTGCAGCTCTCCATGGTAACAGTGCACCAAGGCCAGCTATCAAAACTCACCCCTCCCCACTAGATGACTTATTTTGCAGGAATAAACAGAATATCAACAACCCTCTTCCTAGCCCCCTTTTAATTCTAAAACAGATTTCAGTACCATGCTTTGGAAATAACATGTAGGTTGCTTGTGGTGTTTTGTTTTGTTTTTTAATTTCTCTTTCTGTGCTTAATTGAAACACTGAAGAGCCCTCTGTGTAGCCCCTATTTAGATCAGAAATAGGCCAAGCCTGCTCCCATTGATGTTAACAGAACCTTGCGATTGACTTCAAGGGGGAAGAGAATCAAGCCCTGTAGAGTGCGGTAATATGTTGATAAGCACAATAATATTTGTTTCACCTTCACCGGTTTTAACCTCTTCAAAGCTTTAAATTTATGGGCAACAGTATCTGCTCCTCTCAAAGGGGTTTTGCAAACGCATAGCACTAATATATCACTTGATTTTCCACTTGAGCTAGTATACACAATGAGGCAAACAGAAGCAGTAAGGTATGTTGGTAATGACTCCCACGGATAAATCCATACATATTTTACATTGGAGTGTGACCCCTACACAGATTAGGCTCTTACTGCCACAAAAGCTGATTTGCATCTAGTTGGCTTCCTTCCAGATGGTGACCAGGAAGTGCACCAGGGAGACTGACACAGGACACTCTCAACATTATAATAACCTCAGTATGGCTTTTGGATTTATGACCAAATCATCCCATTAGTATACAGCTCTACTGTAATACAACTGTAAATGTAATTACGTGAGATAAAGGCTATCCTTCAGCAAGGACAGCTGTATAGCACTAGCAGTTTATTCTTACCTGATTCAGCGTATGTTATTTTATTCACATATTTTGAAATAGGAAACAAGAAAAATGTCTGTGTCACATCACAGTATACATTAAACATCTGCTACACATTTTCTCTCATGAGTCTTCTTGCTCCGAGTCCATACTTATCTTTCAGCTTTACCTTATAAATACTTTTGATGTAGTCATTTATTAGGAAAAAATATCTCTACGACATCACATTTCTTTCTGATGTCACATCATCAAAGATGAAAGCAATAAAACAGGTTCAAGAATTGCATCCTTTTCTGCATCTATACACAGAATCTGTACTTGCTGCAAGCTGTACTTTCAAAATGCATTATAGTGATTCTAGTTCAAGCATGTTTAAAGTAATGCATCCATTAACGCTCAGGTATAGTTTTTCTGTAGGTAAGTCAAATAAAACAACTTCTCTGGTTTGCCAGGGAAATGGCTGAGAAATATTTGACTGCCTCCTGCCCCTAATCCATCTCTTCTGATGAGACTGAAGAAAGCAACTTCTATCTCCCTGCGCTCTCTCTCAGGTGGGCTCCATGCTCCCAGGCAGCACGACTGCTTTGCCCTTCCACCATTTCAGCAAGTATTCAACACTGTTGCTTCTGCTGTCTCTGCTCTCACACTGCATGCCTGCACACCCATGCGAGACCCAAGAATTTGGTCCTAAACTTCTGTCAATACAGGTGTTAGTTTGTGCTACTGCTTCTCATATAAATGGGCTCTTCCCTTTTGGCTGCTCATCAGTTCCTCAGGTCCTGAGTATCCCTAGTTCCTTTCTTCCCTGCTGGCGCTCACCAATGTACCTGACTCATCTAATAGATGTGTGATGTAATAGTTTTCTCTTTGCAAATATATTACTGCTCTGAAGCATCCTGTGTAAATGTATTTTATGTTAAGAGGGCCCCTCTGGGCCACTTCCATGCTAGCCAGTAATTGGCAGTTATCTTCATGCTAGATCACACTGCAATCATTCAAATTTTTAGCTCCCTCCTTAACTCTGCCAGTTCAGTAGAGAGGAGCTTGCTAATTCTCAGGTTCCAGGCGTCCCTTTCAACAGAAATTACTCTGTGACTTAACTGCAGTGAAATCAGTTATACCTGATCCGCAACACAGGTTCTTCCAGCCCATTTTGTCCTGTTTCCTCAGTCTGGAAACATATCAATGTTTATTGTTTTTAGTGAACAAGTATCACAGTCACTAAAGACCCCATTTTACTAAGCACCAGGCTCATATTTGCTGGTGATCAGCTGACCCACATTCTCTCATTTAAGTTTTGGAACGGAGACGTTTTTAGGGCTGCACCACAGGTTCTCCTCAGCTTCCAGGTCCCACGTGGTGGCTGCAGGAAGCCAGAGCAAAATTAGGATTTCATGTCATGCAAGAATAAATCCACCTTTGTGTCCTGTTCAGAGCTGCATGAGAGAGGTGGTCTCTCCTGTTCACTGTCTCAGCACAGTCCCTGACCAAGCACATCTGCACATTAGAAGTTTAACAGATCATACCTTTTATAACTTTTATAAGAGAATTAATGCAAAGTATAAAAATATAAATAGAATTGCTGGAAGTAGAGCACAAAAAAATAGTTGCTTCCCCCCACCCCTGCCTAATTGCACTATGCTTGAATGTAGCAACACTGGCAGAGCTGGTATTACCCTATCATAATGTTCTGCAACCTCCTATCCAACACCCTAATATCACCTTACATCTCAAAAATTAACTCCATGCTGACAGAGACAGTTAAGAAAATAATATGACTTTAAGCCATTCATCAATAGTCACACAATCCCTTGTTTTAACTAATGAGCCATTTTTTATCAATTATATAATGTTCAATGTCCTTAATGTTCAAACATCTCAATAGTAGCATATTCAGCAAGTAATTCATATTCAATTAGCTCAAAGCCTTCACATTTGCATATTAATCTTTGCTTTCTAAGTCACACAGAAAGGTATTTGAAAGGCTAGGAGTGCTTTGATCTTCTTGAAAAATAAAAATGTTATTATTATTAGACTTTGAAAGCCTTTTGGGCAATAGTTTTAAGATCACTGATCTTCATCTATTTTCTCCCTGGAACTCTAGTTCCTTTACTGAGAAATCTGACTTTAAACAGTTCAATTCTATTACTGGTGCAATCATATAAACCAGATTGAGGGTGTATAGCCTACAGTATTGCATAGCAAAGAAAAACTCTAAAATGACAGATTTTTCAAAGCAAAATTTTAAATACATTCAGGATTAAAGCACAATATTGATTTTGCTGCTTGTATGACTGTGGCAGAGACGTTTCCTAGCAGAAAAGGGGTGTAAATGGTGGCAGGGACTACCTCGATCACTGAGTTGAATTTTCCCTGAAGTCCTAAACATATATAGTAGATGTTAAATTAAAATTTAACATCAACACCCATTCTGCCCATACATGTATACACAGCAGTTGAAAAACACTCACAGCCTGTAATGTCTATCTTTAGTATAAAAAATGAAAAAATAACCCCTTCAGACATCTCACAGAAATAAAGAGCTAGCGTATTTAGCAGTGCTATAGGTCTTGCGCTGTCAGGGAGTTACAGTGAGGCAGTTGAACTAAGCCCAGGAAGTGAACTTTACTCCATAAAACTGAAGAGCACAGAAAAATAAAAATCCCAACAGCCTCTGCCAGCATAAACAAGGATGAGAGGGTGGGGGGAGAAGAGAATTCCTTACTCCTCTCAAATCTGGCAACTGCAAGCCAGATGGCATTGCCAAGCATGAGAGGAAAACATAAACAGGATCCTGAAAATTTCCTATAGGAATGACAGTATGGCATGTTCAGACTCCCATCTTTAGTTCCCAGCAAAGATAAAACAAAGAGACAACAAATGTAATTATGAAAAAATAAGAATGCATGAGGGAGAGACAGGGGAAAGAATCCTTCTTCGATCCTTCAGTTAACTAGTGGCAATCCTCAACTAATAGATAATTGATTAAAAACAAAGACACTCAGTTTAACAACTCTTTTTAATCCATTTAAAATATTCAAGAACATCCTAGCCAGTCATAGAACTCCTTCCTTGAATTCATCAAGATCCATTTTCAAATTCTATGTTCCTTAGCCTTTTGCTCTACTTCAAAATTAATTTCATAATTTCAGTTCTCCTGGTTACAAATTCAGTAGTGAAAACATTGCATATATCACAGAATCACAGTTCTTTCATCCTTACTAATGGATTAGTTTAAGAACATTCAATAGCACAGAATATTGGAAATCTATAGACTTAATTATCATTGCACTTTAAATTAACAAGCGGCATTTCATTACTGTCGAAATTTCACACACGGCTTCCAAACACTAGGTGACAGGACTATAAATGTTATCTGGAACAATGCTTTAAAAAGGGACCTCAGAAAGCACAAGACATTATACCGAAAATATGGGTAAGAGAGCTAAACAACACTCCCCCCCAAGGACCTCACTGGTTGCCTTTTCCAGATAACAATCCAATCCAAAATAAAAACAAACTTCCCTATAATCTCTTCTCCACCAAGCCAACCAGAAACATCTATAAACCTGATTTCTTCCCCTGAAAGCAGGTCAGTTTTATCTTAGTTTTTCATCCTCATTGTTTTATGCTAGCTTTATCCTGAATTGTAATGTTGCTTCTCATTTCCTGTTCCCTAAATAAACAGAAAATTAGGTTCTCAGTGCAGATCCCAAATACTGTCTTCTTTCTTTCCTGCCAAAAATAACTCGTTTCAGTGAGCTTGGTGGAATCATCACAATGTTCATATTTAGCAAGGCTCTGTTTTTATAGCCTGTTTAAACAATATATTTGATGGTGTCCCAACTGCAGCTGATCTGAACCAAAACAGAAATATTCACATGATCTTTGTTAAGCTAGCTTTGTTGAGCTTTGTTAAGCAGTTAGGAACCTAAACTCTTTATATAATCCACGTAGCACTTCCTTCAGAGCACCTTCACTGTTCATTTCAAATGCTTAACAAATACCATCCTATTCAACTACAGTTAGAAGACAAGATTTGCCATGAAGGCAGAACGTAGTCTGCAAAGTCTTCATTCCTCTTGACACAAATTAGAAAGAACTAATTTTATTTTTGGTTCCAGCACTGAATTTCTGGCTGGTCAATTAGAAGGTATATTTCCTCACCTGCAAATGGAAGAAATCTGAACTGCATACTTCAATGCCATTGAGCAGCACATTTCAAAGCTGAACTAACCGAAGCAACATGGAAAACACATGGAAACTGTGTTTCCAGAAACATTAAATGGTTAAAAAAATCCACTTTAGATTCAATATAAATATCAGGTGTCTAAGGTCAGGACCCTGATAGTAAATCTTAACTCTATATGTTAGCATTAAGAAAGAATTTCAGGTTATTATATGTAAATGCCATTGCAAAAGGTACTGGAGATTTCCTCTAGCAATCTCTGAACTAATACCATACATATCTTTCACCACTACATGTTAATCATTCAAGAGAAATCATAAAGGTGCTACAGTCTTCTTATGCCAATTCAAGTCTTAGCAAGGGATTAGCGTGTTACATAGATTGTTACAAACCTATATTGTATTACGCACCTAATACTTTTGAGCAATGTCTATCAAAAATGTAAAGTCAATTTGTAAATGAAAGGCATAGCATTTGCTTACTTTGTGCTACCGTACTGAAAGTTCTTTCAGATACTGGATGGTTTGGGGAGTTTTTGTCTTTCAGCAAAACACAAAGGCTTTAGACTCACAGCAGGTGTTAGTGCTTGTTTATACTACAATACAGTCAAGGTTTCTGTTTCTCAGTTGATTGTTCTTCCAATCTTACTTCAAATATTCTCCACAAAACATGCTGCCTGCAAACTTTTGTTGTTGGCAGCGCAAGTATCAAGGTAATGCATCAATATACATCAGTTGTACACAGCTCCGTTTCTCCTCCCTCTGAGACTGGAATTACAAAAGCTCTTCCTGCATATGTAGCACAGCTCTGTATCTTGCAGAGAAGTTTTCAGAGCTTATATCTTGTTTTAGTTTTAATAACTTGAATAACATTAGCTTAGTTAAATATGCTAATGGGAGTTGAAAAACTGAAATGGAAAGATGTGTTCAGCTTGTGTCAGAACTGTTGCTCTCTATGCTAGCTCCACTTCTCTGTACTAAAACCAATCCCTTCCCTCCATTTCCAAGTGCACACAACCATGTGGTTGGGTACTTGAGACACAAATACCAGCAGGAGAATCCCAGAGGACAGGAGCTGGGACAGCAGACAAGAAGAGTTAACCATAACTAACTGGAGATTAGTTCTGGGGAAAACCAGGGGCCATCCTACAGCTACATTGCAGGAGTGGATTCCCTGGAAATCAAAACACAGCAGGGGAAGATGCCAGAAGCAGGAGTGGTATCTACAAATGTACATAGGAAAGTATGTAGTCTGGAACTGTTTGACGGTACGTTATTACCGGTGCTTCTCTTAATCCATGGACACTCTCTAGATTTATCTGGCCTCTTCTACTTCAGGCAGGGAAAAGTCTTCATGATGTGGAATCCTAGCAGACTTTTCTTTGAGCAGACAGTAAGGATTTTCATGAGACTATGCTCTGTGACAGTCCTTCTGGGGATCACACAGAGCATAACATTGTTTATTCTTACATAGAATAATTATAACATCTTTGCTTATTCTCTCCCTTCTGTGCCTTAACTCCTATAGTTACTTTTCTTTCACATTCACCATTCCATGACCATTCTTTTTTTCTCTTCTTTCCATTTCCATCAATTTTTTGATTCCCATTCCCATCCTCTTGCCTCTTACCCATATTTTCTAATTCATCATTCTTTAACAGTTCATGTACCACTTAGCTACCCTATTTCTTCTATTCCAAACTGTTCTTCTAATTTTCCTCCATCCCCTGTTTCTAGTGCCCTCTGTCTCTGAATAGCTGTACTTTTGCCATTCACTTTCAAAAAATCTGTCCACTGAAGTTTGCTATTGATAATGATGAAAACTAACTCACACAGCCTTCCATACTTAGTGCAAGAAACAAATATCCTTTCCTCTTCTGACTGCTGCTTCTGTGTGCACCTACTGCTGACCACTTCGGGTGCAAATACTCCAAGTCATTTCTGCTTTTCAGCTTTTACCCTTGCACAGGGACTTGAGACAGAAACAAAGAAACAACTGCCCCTAGAACACTGTAAGGCACATTTTTCTTTTCGCCTACTTCAACTGAAGTGTTAGGATACTGTCAGATGCTTTATCTCAATTTTGTCACCTACAAGAAAATTCATTTCAAGTATCTTTCAGTGACAGGTATTTTTATAATCTAGGATTTCTGCAACAGCCCAACCATAAACAATTAAACCATTGCATTCAAATGTACAACTTCCATTC
>NW_008824186.1:22446-28142 GCF_000699105.1 Pygoscelis adeliae
TGCGATTCCTTAACACGTTGTTTCCACATAGGCCTGCAGGCAAACTGAGCAAAATAATCTGCCCTTTGCTAGGATTGTATGGCCTATATTGATTCTGGGATGTTAAGACTTCTTTCAGTTAAGTTTACATTGTAAAGACCGAAAGCTTCCTAAATCTTCCTGTTTCTTTACACATCTGCCCAGATTCCTGAAAGCTTCCTAATATTCTCAAAAACCCCCACCTTTTTTCCAATCACATATTCCCATGTATTCTGTCCACTCTTCCCATTACTCATGATTCATGCAGACACTTCTGTCTTCATCCTGCCTTTCTGCTGGTTTCATTTTTATCTGCAAACTCCTTTATGACTTTTAATTTACCTTCTTTATTATTCTAAGACCCTTCAGCTTCTTCTCCAGTATCTTCCAATTTACTGTTATTCACAGTTAATCTGTTTTTCCTTCTCTTTTATACTTCTTCAACTATGCAACTGAATATATGTATTTACAATCTTTCACCTGTCAAGTGTGATGAACTATAAATATATATTTAATATATAATTTTAGGACATACAATTTTAATATATAAAATATATCATTTGTAATCTTAAAATGATGTCTCTTTTAATGGCTCTGATACAGAAAGGTATGTACCATAATGAAGTTAGTCTGTTAGGAAGGCTTAATGCTGCTATATCAAATAACAGCTCATATTTCCTGAAAAGTTCTTCCACAGCCTACAAACTTTGTTTTGCTTAATTTGCTATGAATTATTCCTGAATAAGCAGCCCAAAGATCTGAGGACTTAATAAAGAAAAACTACTTTATATAGGTTCTTCTGAAGTAAACAAGCCAAACAGTTACTCAGAGCAGTTTGCCCTGCTTTCCTCTGTTAAAACAATCCCGTGTTGTATTTGAAAATGGGTTTGAAGTGGCCTATGTCATAGCTAAATATCAAGCCCTTTGCTTGAGCAAATCACAAAATTTTACTCTTCAGGACAGCTCTCATTTCAACTCTCTTGAATTAGAATTATTCTTTTTTATATGATTAATTTAGATATTCTTCTACATTAACAGCCTATCCTTAAATGCACTTTACCTTAATACTACTGCTTTTACATTTTATTTAATTTCCCCCAACCTCCAAATGATGGAATATTACCAAATTTCTTCTTAGCAATACTGCATAAAGCATAAAAATTATTTATTGTGTTACTTTCCAGGTAAGCCGATATAACAGACAATGCTTTGGACTAGGTAATATGTATTGTAGTTACCACATACATTATTACTTAAAAATTTATATACACCGAATGGAACAGATACTAATCTCCAACATGCCAATATAAAATCTTTGCAAGTAATATCTCATGTTGTTCTGACATTTTTCTGCTTTAAGTTTATTCCACATGTATTGTAGCAGAAAGAGAAAGTGGAATCAGGCCCAAAGACTACTTCTAATAAATCCTTTCCTTTATTAATAGAAAAGTTGGTATTCACAATACAACATATGTTCCTCTAATGATGTTTTTGAGCAAAAGTATTAATGACATTTTGGCCGTATGTCTACTTATCCATTTCAGAATAAGTTTTCTTGTGACACATTTGCATTATATGATGGTCAGAAACTTTGATTAAAAGTTTGGGGTTTCAATACATCTTCTTTGCAGTAAAATAGAAGCCAAATACAGACCCATCCAATGATTTTGAGCAGTACTCAGCTACTGAAAGCATTTTTATGAATATTACAACATAACAGATGCTTTTGAAGAATCTGTTTTCTAATGGTGCACCTTTATCAGGATATGAACCAACTGAAATTTAAACGTTCATCTCTGCCTATCTTTGTAATGCCAACATAAATCCTTAAAGCATGAAGTAAAATAGTATGGAAATTTGTAGCAGAACATTTCAGTGTTTCTGAGTGAGAAGCAAATTTTGGTAATCTGGTCATATTCAACAGTATCTTTGCAAATTCTTTCATGACTGAAGTGAGGTGTTGAAAAAGGAGATGCTTCTAGTTGTTTGCATGTTACTTCTGATAATTATTAGTCAATCAACATGGCTTTCAAGAGTGGCAAACCACTACAAAGCTATCCTATGAAAACTGCATATATGGATCATAATATAAACTTGGATGAATATTATTCTAGGACTGCAAATAAATAGGCCATACTAAAAATGAGAATAAAACCAAAATTCAGCATTTCATCAAACCATTTGAGATGCGTATCGTCTTTGTTACGTGCTTTTCTATTATGTTCTCTGAATACTTAGAGGGAATAACATTATATCTTTTCTTTCTTTTTGTGCTTTGTATTAAGCATGCGTGAAAAGTACTGACTTTCGAATCCTTAAAAATGAAATCTTCTATTTGTTTGTGGGTCAGGTAGATACAAATGCTTACGGAATTAAGACGTGATAAAAGCTACATCATAAAAGTTTAGTTTTTGTCTTACAAGTGCCACTATAAAGGTTAAGAGTACCTCATTCACCAGTGTCTTTCAAGCGTGCTTCTAAATAGCCCTGAAAAACACAGTAAAAAGCCAAACACATTTTAAATGCTTTCTAAAAAAATGAATTGACTTAAACATATACATCAATACTTCTAGAATAAAGGAGCACACATACGGTCACTGCTGATTAAACCAGTGAGACCCATTTATAACAAGAATTCTCATCCACTAGGAAGAGGAGAAATTCATTTCACGCAGTCTACTGAAAAAATAGCTTCTGACTTTTAATGGTGTGGGCTAGATTTGAATGTGATCAATATTGCATTTCATCACCAATAACCTCAATTATTTAGTTTCCTTAAATAATCTCTCTTAATTTTCTGCTACAGGCTAGCCCTTGAATTACCTTCCTCTTTAAAGCAGAATGTCTTTCAATTTCCTTCAAAAGTGGTAAGGCCAGACTTGTTCTACTGCCTCACTCTACTGAGTGAGCGAGGAGGCAAGCAGCAGAGGGCTCATGGAGAATATCATACGCTTTATGTGACCAGGAGGTTAGATTCATGCCCTTTCTCTTTTTTAACCGAGGAGAATTGGAATGATAGAGGTGTGCTGACCTGCAGGAGTCAAAACAACTTCCAGTGTTTGAATCTACTTTTTTGAAGTTGTCATACATTGCTATCCACGTGTTCCAGTTTGGTTCTTACAACATCCCAGAAGATAGGTTAAAGTGGAGACACCAGCCTTTACAAATGAAGATACCATCATGTACATTTCTTCTATTTACTTAGACTCTATGCTGGGGTAGGAAGGAAAGAGCAGAATTCAGCATTCATTATCACATGAGGGCCTGACTTCATTCTCTTAATATCATTTATATCCGTGGTTTTCTTCCTTCAGCAATTTTAGAAAATGTGTTCAAAGCCACAAAAGTAAATGATGCTAATGGTAAACTAGTGTTTAGGAGGCTGTACTGTGAATTGCTGAAGATTAGCAGAACTGCACCAATAAAAATCTCTAGGTACGTTAAAGAAGAAATTAAATACGCGATTCATACATTCCAGTTTGGGGAAGTATAAAGATATGAATTTTAGTATCTCTAAACATTAACTCAAATGACTTGGGCTGTTAGTAGAGAGTTATACTTGCAGACTAAACCTACCTTAGTCCTAGAAGTGCAAACTAAGTGACCACCTCTCAGTAAAACCATATCTTAGCATGTTGGATTTTGAGAAATTAAAAGAAAGGGAAGCTTTTTTTTTTTTTTTCTCAGCATAAAATCTTCAAGAAAATGAAAATACAAGACTTTAAATACTTTTTTCTTAAAGTGTTATAACATACCACCCAGTATTTCCTTGAAATAATAACCATTGATACTCAGGATAGCAAAGTATATTTCCTTCGGTACTTGAAGTATAAAAGAGACGTTTCTCCAGGCAATCATGGAAAATGCTTTCCTGATTTAAGAATGAAAATGGTCTTGTTAGCATTTTTGACAAGTGGAATATCTGAACAGGGTTATAAAATGGCTGTATGAATTAGAAAATATTATCCTTCGGCTCACAATTCATGCTGTAAAATTAGAATCACAGGCAAAATGATAATTAAAAGAAAAAAATGCGTGTCTACATTCTTGGGAAGCTCAACTGCATCCAAGACAGCACAGTGAGGATTCCTGTATTTCCACGCTTTTTATTCCTTATGGGTATGGCCAAATCTGTAGACCTGTTTTTAGAATCAGAAATAAACTTGACCTAATTCCTTTAGAAGTCAATCAGTGCTGCCCTGAAATCAAATAAAAGGATTGCCTGGAGGTAACTGAAGGTCGATGCTTCTAATGGTTCAAACAGCAGCTCTTTCATCATTCCTCATTATTTATATAGGGAACAAAATACAAAAAATCAAAAATTACTTCCTTCACCTTTCTTATTTGCTGTTCCTATCTCCTTACAGGACTTACCCTAAAACTCTGACTCAGCCATTGACTTCAAGCCCTGAAAGAATAAAAGCACTCAGTGGACAGGAAGAGAAATATATATGAATCTGAAATTAAAATTCCTGTAAGATATTTCTGCTTAGTGCAATTGAAAGAATCCAATTCCAGGTTTGCAGCCGAAGTCTCAGAAATGCAACTACAGTGTTAACTAGAGTCACTATAATAATGATGACAAAGAATCAAAATAATGATATCATTTCAATACAATTCACAAAACTCATTACAGTCCTGGTAACTGATTTTCATCACAAAGCCTGCAAACATAGCAGCAAATGAATGAAACTCATTCAGTCCCATGACTGATGTTGATATGTAAATTCAGATTACACAAATGAACACATCTCTCACGGTTTCTCTCACATACTGGATAAAATGGAAATATTAAAAACTTCAAGACATCCTGAATGCTGCAGGCAATTTTATTCCCTGAAGAAATGCTGCCATCTTGCGAGGGAAATGCTTAAACCAAAGTTTTAGTTTTCTAGATTTATCCTAAGTCACTAAGGGTTTGTGAGACAGCGGTAACGAATCAACAGGGATGTGAACTGGAAGCAATCTGAGCCCAGCAGACATTTGCTCTCCCTCCACATAATAGGTCTTTGTCTGAAAACATAGTGGAGATGATAAGCAATACTGTCCAAGAACTGGGAGTTCTTAAAAGTAAGCTCTATCTTAGTTTAATTCAGTAGCAAGCAGAACATTCAGCGTTACAGTGATAAATTCAAAACTAAGTGGCATTGCATTTCAGGTGAAAATGAAAGCAAAGGAACTACAGATAGTCCACGCTAAAAGTTGGTGAATTCCACTTCCTTTCTTTTACCTTTCACTATGCAGCTGGTATCTTGTATTGCCAGATTAGAAAACCCAAGCAATTAAAAAAAATGGATTTTGCAAGGTCAGATATTTAACTCAGTTCTCAAAGTTACATCCATCTATCCTTGATACTAGGGATGAAGGGACAGAGTGCAGTTTAAGGAAACAGAGTCTTTTCTTAAGTCATTGACCAAATAGCAGGCCACTGTGTACAGAGAGATGTTTTCACCTGTGTTTTCTCACCAGGAAGTTAGGAGTGTGTACTAACGTCTCTCCTCTATATTCTATCTCTAATTCCTATGCATACACCCAGATTTCAAGACAAGAACTATGACCACCTACAGTTGGACTGAATTTAATAGCATGGGCTAAAGAAACACCAACTGCTATTAAATCTAGGGTGAAATTTTCTAACAATGTTTTTTACAGCTGAAAATGTCACTTCAACAAGTGTT
>NW_008824186.1:28165-37367 GCF_000699105.1 Pygoscelis adeliae
GAAAACAAAGTAGCTTTAAAGAGATCAATATATTCTCACTTCACCTTTGTGAATGCAATATTTCGATCTTCTATTTCCATGTTTAAAATGTGTGATGCAGAAAATAAAATTTAAAAATGTTTCATTTTATCAAAGTGAAAGTAAGAAGAAGATTTATAGTATTACAATGACCGTATGCCACAGAGTCTGCCTGCATATTCAACTTTCACCTGGGAATACTGAAAATCTCCTAAAATTAATTTTATTAGCATGCCTAAAGATTTCCTGTGTTGCTAGAGAAAAATCACCTGCTCTTTCTGGTTGCAAAATCCATGTCTTGCTGCAAACCCCTCACATCAGAAACAGCTTTGTGCTATTTGGGTTTACAGTTGTAGCTACAGACAGTAACCTCTCCACTCTCCCAATATGTAAATTTGTTATAAGATATTACAAGGGATTATTAAAATAATTCCTTTTGCAGGTGTTACTAAAATGAAGCTGTTACTTTCCAGTTGAAGCAACTGGCTAGTAGACAGAGGACTACTGGTTTCCATCATTGTTGAATAATGCTAGACTTCATTCTTGCTCTGTCAGTCTATTACAGCTCTGGGTCTCCATTTATTCCTTTGCAAAATAGTATAAAACACCATCTTGCTACACGTATTGGAGTAACACAGCTATTTACACAAATGTAAAATGGTTTCCTGAAGGAAAGGCACTACAGCCTCAATTATCAGACATTCTGGCGCTTACTAGTTGAAGACTAGGTGTAACCTTCATTAGCTTGCATCAGCACCCCAGCATGCATCGTGTGAGCCAAGAATACCTTTTTCTACTTCCCTGCTACTGTAGAAGGACAGGCAGAGGAGGAAAAATTCTACCCTAGGCTTCCCAAAGTAGAATTCTTCGCTGGGAAACTGTAAACCAGAAAATCTGGCCCTATATAATTAGAAAATATTTTTGTTGTTTGAATTAGCAGCAGGATCTGCTCTTAGTAATTACTTGGAAGTATATTGAATCAAGAGACATATTCTACCCACTTCTCTGTAAAACACATTGCCTTCTATTCACTACAACAATGCCCTCTAATTTTTTAATTCAATATACTTAAGGTGCCTGGAGTCTCTAAACTCTGTACTCAGTTATTTATTCAATCTGAAACCACCGCCTAAAACAAATCGTGTTTAAGGAGAGATTAGAATATGCTGTATTTCTCCTCCCTCTGCAAAGTCATCTTGGATTCATGGGTAATAGCCTCTGAATCCTTTGATGCTCTGCATCACCATTTTAATTCCTGTAAATACAAATGCTTCTGGCCTAAGAAAAGAGCAGGTATGGTGAGAGAGGGGGGGATGATGTGACAAGCATGCATGAGCTTACCCACATTTGCAAATGAAAACTGCTTATTACATTTCCTGATACTGGCTACCCAGCTGACAATTTGAGATTTTTTCTTTGCTAGTGTCTGAGAACTCTTAAAAAAATGGACTCAGGAGATGTATGTATTTCACTTGCAAAGCAACCTTACATTGTCAGCATTGACAACGTCCCTTTAAAGTTAAGGGGGTTAGGTTTTGATGTGTTTTATCTGCATATCTCACTTCTGAATGTTAGTCTGCCTTCATATATTTTGCCTCTCCTACACACCTGAGCTTATTTTACTTTCTTGAACCTGTTAAAAAAAGCATTAGAAAAAGCATGTGGGGTACAGAGGACATGTTTGCATGGGTGAGATGTTTTATAAAGCCTAAGATTTCTGTTACACTACACAAATTCACATAGCTGAGCAGACCAATTAGCCTTCTGCTGAGAATCCCATCTTTAGAAGTGGTTGGGATCTGCAGAAGCCCTTCAAAGGAAGGGATAATTGTAGTAGAAGCTTAGTAATAGAGGCTATTAAATGAGGAGGAATTTAAGAAATAAATTCAAAGCTAATGATCTAATACATAGGATTCGTCTTTTCTGACTTTTTGCAGATTTTCTGTTGAGGCAGAAGGACACATTAAAAAAATAAATGTACCTAGTACAGTACAGTCCAAACTAAGAACGTCAGTGCTTCACTACCTTTGCAGTTAGACAGTTCTGCCTAATGTGTCCAAGACGTGGCTCCTGCTACGTATACACTGTGCTTCCTTCAAACAATGAAAAGCCATAAAGCTTATATAACTGACCAACTAAGAAGATCTCCAGAGTCAGAAAATGCCCAGTGGAGGAATCAGCTAGTAGAGTCTGGGTGTCATTATGCCCCCCCCACCCCACCTCTGCAGCCTTCGGTTCACTGTCAGCCCCAAGAAGACAGCCTCCTAGAAGTGCCACTAGCAGCTCTTACAACCTGGATGACCCAAACTCTGCTCCAAACAGAAGTTTGGGTACCAGAACAAGAACTGAGAGGTCTGAGTCCCTGAGCTCCTCTGAGCTGATCTGAGCTTCCTACATGAATTCCCATGTTGGAACCACCTTCTTTTTTGGCAAGCAGTGAAAATTCACAACTCTATTTGAAGTGAAAAGGGGCTGAAAAGACTAAGCTACTTCCAGTGTTACAAAATTCTACTTCTATTATTTTTTTTCTTCAAAGCCTTTTTTTTTTCTTTCTTCTTTTCAAGGAGTGTCAGTTATGGCTGTATGTTCATTGCGGAGATCTACAAAAGCATCTACAGGCTGAGTTCAGCCAAATATCCAGCACACCTGCAGTGAGAAGCAACTATCACCAGTTTCTGAATCCATCATGAACATTCAGATTTTAACTGGCTGGATTTGATTCTAACTGGACTTCTTTATTATCAGCAAAATCAAAAATCACTTTCTGAAACTGGCGGAATTCTTACCACAAAACTGTTTAGCAAGAGAATGTTTCTAAGCATTTTTCAGTAACGTAATTCAGCAATTTAAAATATCCGTATAATTTAAGATACAGCTCCTTGCTCATCCAAAACCATGACTAAATATGACGCATCTTATTCCAACAGATTCACAGACTGCATTCTGAGAATACTGTAGTAAGAATTTTCCATACATCTATTATCTGATGTATTCTGCATGTTGAAACTATTCTTAGCCATCTGTAAGAGTATGGTAAGGAATGAAGAATTCTAAGAAGAATCTCCATTAGAGTTTCTGAAAAGAAATTATCTCCTGAATCAAAAGCTAAGCATTCTGATCTATTCAGGGTATAGCTGGTCCTCCCTCAAAGAATTAAGTTAAAATACTAAGTATTTCACCTTGCAGGTATAGTTTAATGTATTGAAAACATCAAGTAAAGAATGACTACTTACCTAAACCGAGGTTTTTAAAGAGATCTTTTCTTACAGATCCCTTGAGCATGTCCACAATTGTTAATGCTACACATAACCAATATCACTGCTAAAAAGAACATTATTTGCCCAACGTGAGGTTTAAGAAAAGCAACATACATTAAAGAAAAGAAAGTACAGAGAAAAGTTAAAAAAACAAAAGGCAATTTATATTTTGACCACTAGGCTGCTCAACAACATTGATTCCTAGAATAAATGATCCTCACTTGAACTATTCTTCATACTTTAGGCTTGTACTGCATATTGAGCTACTTTCTCTTTATTCATTTCTTCTCTGGTTACCATTCCTAGCTGCAGTAAATATTTCTGCACAGCAAGTAAATATTTTGAGTACACACAGCGAAATAATCACAGAGGAGCCAAAAACTTTTGAAAGGTCTTATCATAGAAGCAAAGGCAAAAGGAATCCCATATCACTTTGAATTTTGGGGAATGTAGGATATCACTTGCAGAACTTCTCTCTAACAGTAGGGAGTCTGCAGATAGTGCAACCCGTTCAACAGAAGGTCTACAGAGCAAATCAGTGATGCTCAGGACTTTGCATTCACAAACTATATGCATTTGAAGACTGCTCCACGAAGTGAGCCAAAAAACAGTAAATAGCAATAATTAGGAGATTTACTCTGAAAGCACATTCTTGATCTGAACTCAAATGTACATGCACCCTGCATATTTTAGGAATTTAGAAATTGGGGCATAGGAAGAGATGATCAAATAAACTGTCTTTATAATACTCTTGTTCAGTCCTTGTATCTGGTTCAGTCCCACCAGAATTAGATGGGAACACATAAGAGACTTCATGTTGAAAAGACCATAAATCATAAGTGACTTCATGTTGAAGACACCATCTGGATGGTCCTCTGCTTTAAACTGAGATCTCATCCTTCTGACTGTTCACTTCAAAGTGCTACCAAATTAATTGCAAAGTCTCTATAAAAAAACAAGGGATAAATAAGCAGTCCTTTCCATAGGGTTGGAACATCAAGCTTTTGAGGAATAGCTTAATGACTACTTACAAAAACTATTAGAGGAATAAATTCTTAAAGTTATTAACCTTGTTACAGGGATATCTGAACATTCAAACTCCAGTATGTTAAGTGCTAACTGAACAAAGGAAGAATTTCTACTCTGAAAATGTTGCTATGTAAGAAAAGTAAAATACTAACTCTGTCAAAAGTAGATCAAAAATAGGAAGCAGATAAGTTGGCACTGTGGAAGTGAGTAGAAGTGTAGAAATGTAAGAATGCCAGCACCTTTTCTGCGCTTTGATAGTAACTTTCCCAAACTGAAAAATATCTTCTCTTGCCTTCTCTATTTCCTGCATGTTATCTTCACCTTACCTGTTTATTTAGGAATGCTTCTGCCATCAGTATTTAACCAAATCTGGTTTTGCTCAACTTTTTAACAAGTCTCACTTTCACTGTTGTCCATGAAGGATGTTCACCCCTTTCAGTATGGCCTTGCTAGTTCAGGTACTCTTACTCCATTTTAAATATTAAACAGCTTATCATGTATCTGTTCAGATAAAAAAAAAAATCTAGTTTACTGGAGATAGTAAGTTTGTAGTAAGAGATTGTTACAGAAGCTTGTATTTTGGCCATGGTGACTATGCTATCCCAGGTATTCCATATTCCTTCTGCATATAAACACTGTACACAAATCAGCAATAGCTTAGGGAACAGGTTACTTGCCTCAGTACTACAAATGGAATAGGCACACAAAACCTGATTGAGATCACAAAACCAGAGCTATGAAATGGCACTCCCCAGTTGCTCCTTTTTCTGGATCCCTATGTTGCCTTCCCATCTATTCTTAACACCCGAGAAAGCACATGATTTCCCTTTCATCAGCAACATTGAATGTGACAGATCTATATAAATACGAATCTGAAGTTACTGTAGTTTACAAATTGAACAAAGTGCATTTAATACCTTTTCCTTTCTTGAATATTTTTTGCACTTTCAAAACCAGTACTGTCAGGCTAGAAAACACAAGTGCCTTATTATCTGAATAACGAGGTCTTCAGACTATGAAAAGTAAAACACCTTGAGTATTTCACTAAGACCTAGGGAAGAGAGAGTGTAAAGCTAACAGAAGAGCAGCTTACCACTGTTCTGTTGGAGCTATGCCTTAAGTATTTAAGAAGGTTACATCTCAAGATTAAAAAAAAAATATGGGTGGTGCAGATTGCTAGATGAAGGAGAAGGATCGTGTTCCCGGCATATAAATGAAATACTGAATTTCAAATTAATATAAAGCTCTGTAGAAAACATACAAGTAGCAGTAAATAAGAGCTTTATTTAAGTAGCTGCAATGTTTAAATCAAAAGCTAGCATGAATTCTTTTCATGAAAAAGAAACTAATTTGCCACAAAAATAAAAAATTAACAAGTAAAATGCTTTCATAATACCTTTAACTCGTGTTAAATTATTTTTTAAAATAGCAAGAACATAAAGCATTTCTTCCTCATACTTTAAACGCCTTTAAATTTGCTAGACCTAAAGCCAACAAAGTTTCATTCAGTTCAGCTTTCTGCCTCTCTTATTCTTTCCCAAAAACAAAATCAAAACACTACTACACAGAAACACAGACTTTCCAGGTGTTCCTTGAAAATAACAAAAAAAAAAAGGGTCTAAATATAACCTACAGTAAGTTATTCTAGGACTCCAAAGATACCCAAGTTGCACACATGACATGGTAGCACGGACAATTCCTACAGTATCATAAAAGAACAGCGTAAAGGTTTTTCTGTAGTGCTGACAAAATCCTTCCCTATTTAGTTGACCTTTCTTTCCAAATACAGAACTTAACATTAACATTGAAACATGGTCACTGAACTTCAGTTATTCAGCTAAGAACGTAACTAAACTATTCCCATTTCAGAAATTACGAAAAGGTATATTCTTATAACACATCTTAACTGGCTGATGACGTAGAATGGAGCACAGAGGTCTCTGGACACTATTGTGCAGAAGGCTTGGGGAGAATACAGACCTCAGTAAGGTAAATCAAGCATTCTTTATCTCTGCTAGAGGTGTAATAATTTCAATATAAGAGCATATTTCTTTCCAACCCACTCACTACATTCTACTATACTGAAATAATAAGTCAGTCTTAACAACCTCCAGTGAATCCATGTAAATACATTCCTTTTAGTTTGCTCAGCAGTGGAACAACAAGGATGTTTTTAGTCTTATTAAATTCCTGGTGGTTTTTTTGCCCCATTCTCTGGCACTGGATTCATGCATGGTGTTCTAGAAAACTCAGCATCTGAATCACCTTTCACTGTAAAGAAACAAGATGAATTAAGCAGTGTCTGAACATAGTTTACCTCATTAATATGTGACTTGGTGAAATCATATTTTCCCTTTCCTGTGAAAACACTACACCTGTAGGAGGATGTTTAGTGCATCCAAATGTTTACATATGCTTAAAAAAAATGTGCAACCATCACCAGTAGTTTCTAACGAGGAAAGCACTCCTGCGTTTATCATCACTTGTTCTAACTCTGCAAGGCAAACTGAGGTCTAGTCACTGAGTCAGTAAAAAAAATCCCTACTTGATAAAGAGGTGGCTAAGGCTGGAGAACTGAGAAAAGCCTCTGTCTGCATTGCGCACTCTCTTGTTGAGGAATTTCTCTTCCCCATCTTGATGTCATACTGCAACGAGAAACCTGACTCTCTTCATCACAGGTTTCTCTGTCCAAAGACCGCCGAGAAAACTGTAAAATACCTCTACAGCATAGGGGAAGAGAGGTGGGAGATGGTTTTTTTGGGAGGTAGGGTGGGGCAAGGGTTTCAACTTCTATGTTTGTCTATTAAAGTTTTGTTTACAGAGCGATACTGGCAAAAACAACTTCTGGAATTAAAAAGCTCTTGTCTATGATCAAAACGACTGCATATTGCTTCAAAGTCATATGACAAGCTCCCTTATCCCTTAGGCTTCCTTCACTGAATTCAAGGCCTGAGCGTCAAGTTTTCATCTCCAGTGCTGCTAGACTAGATGACAAAGGAGACACTGTACTGCCCGTACAGCTGTTCATTCCCATGGCATTGGCTACTAGTAAACAACCAACAGAGACATCCTTATGCAATTTCCTGTTCTTCTCAAACCTCGCTCTGATTCCATCACCAAAACAGCTCACAGCAGAATCACGGACCTCCTGTTTGCAAGGTGTCTGACACCTAGAGCTGCCTCTGTGATTCAGTATGTTAGGTTCACTTTTCTCAGCAACAAAAGACTGTTTTGATAAAGCAAGGAGTCAGAAATGGTTTTGCTCCACTTAATGTTTTAGCATTTTTATAATATAGCAGATTCTCTTATCAAAAGTTTTCTTAATCATCACTACCTACCACAGTGCCAGGAAGTAGCTTTATTGCTTTTGCCTTCTTTCCTATAAAGGCCCATAGAGAAGTGTTTTGGTTCTTCCCAGAATCTCTTTTGGATACAGAAACAAACAAAAAAAAGCAGCTGGACTGTATCATGCGTGTTCTTTTGAAGATGTTTATTCCTCTTACGGTTAGTGTCACGGCTACACATGCAACCAGCTTCTCTTATTTTATATAGATCAGATTTAATTTTCTTTTCTTCTCCCTTTGTCTCCCATTCTTTTCCAAACTTTTTGGATTTGCCTTTCACTTTGCCATGTCCTTTTCTGGAGGGCTCTGTATCATCAAGCTAAGCTTCAAATTTACATAAAGTAAGCAAGTTTAGTTCCTTCTTTTGGGTTTAACTGAGAGACCTTAGGAAAAGAGAAAAGTCTTGAAATTAATGTGAAAAAACCCTGGTGTATATAGTAACTTGCAAAATTTTAAGTGTCATGAATTACATCATGCATAGTAAAGTCTAATGTTCACATGCAGCTATGTCATGCTGTTCCCCTACCTGAAATTTCCATATTCTTTTCACATGCTTTCTGATGATACAATGTTCACCAAGCACAAGGAAACATGGCTAATGCAATGTTAAAGCATACTATTAAAATAAAAATAGTCTCTGCATACCCAGAGGGATGTTAATCTACTCACATCGAGCCTCTTGGGTAGTGATAGATGAAGGTCTAATTGTGTTCTCAAGAAAATCTTAAGTTGCTGTTTGTTTTTTTTAAACAAGATTAAGACATGTTATAAATTTAAAGAAACAAAAGGACGTCATGCTGCAGTTAACATTTCACAACAGGATTCTAACATCTAGCTTCTTTTAATGTACGGATACATCTAGTTTACAGTAGAAAAGATAGCCCGAGTTACTCTCAATTTTGAAAACCAAAGATTTCCTTCCCTGGGTTCAAAATAGCAGCACTCAGCCATACTCTAATTATCTCAGGATTGGCATACTTGATACAAACCTCTAAGTTTAGATATTTCAGCTATGACAGAATATATTTGCTAACTAGTACTAGGTAATGTTAATAAATAAAAAGTAGCATATAATAAGTAAAACCACTCCCCCCCTTAAAAATGTAAGAAAATGCAAAATAGCTAATGAAATGTGAGTGGATAGTTCAAAATCATAAATCTCAGCTATTTCCAAGATTTAAGGCTGCAGCAACACTCAGATACATTAAACATCTTATGTATTTAACAATAACACTTACAGACTCCTGAAACATACACAAGCAAATAGTCACGGGAACAACATGACCAAGCAATATAACCATGTATTCGAAATCATAATCCTCACATCTCAATACTTTATACAGATGAAGTGAGTACTTGTGCTGGTTTTGGCTGGGATAGAGTTAACTTTTTCCATAGTAGCCAGCATGGGGCTGTGTTTTGAATTTGAGCTGGAAACAGTGTTGATAACACAGGGATGTTTTCCTTACTGCTGAGCAGTGCTTACACAGAGCCAAGGCCTTTTCTGCCTCTCACACACCCCCACCAGCGAGCAGGCTGGGGGTGCACAAGAAG
>NW_008824186.1:37669-38098 GCF_000699105.1 Pygoscelis adeliae
TCTTCCGATTCTCTCCCCCATCCCACCAGGGAGGGGAGTGAGCAAGCGGCTGTGTGGTCCTTAGTTGCCAGCTGGGCTTAAACCACAACAGTCCTTTTTCGTGCCCAATGTGGGCCTTGAAGGGTTCGAGATAACGACAGACTTGATTGGAGTGTGCTAGATCGAATTTATAGCTGGTATTGCTGTTTAGCTATTAATTGACAGGCTCCTGTGCTTGCCATGGGGCTTGCTTGCCTTACTGTATATTAGAGTCTAGTGCTCGTGCTTTCGCTGCTTGCTGTGCTGCTGTACTGCTGATCATCTTACTGTGCTGTGCCTGGGAACATTTTGATAACAGCAATGGCCATGTGCCCGGGCTGGCAGATGGCCAGGGCATCGCTGCTGTTTCTGTGCTGCTGTACTGGACAGGCTGGAACTCCAGTGTGAACT
>NW_008824186.1:38365-38999 GCF_000699105.1 Pygoscelis adeliae
TGCATGTTATAGGAATTACTATAGCAGGAACCACCCGAACCAGTGGAGGACAAGCCTTACAAGAAGCAGTGCAAGTGCAGCAGTGACCTGACCTGAGCTGGCTTTGGTGCCCAGTAACTCCACTCAACACACCACCTCTCCTGTCCTGAATGACCACCATAACAGATGGAGCCCGAAGTCATGGACTACATGAACTCAATGGAAATTTTGTGGACATTTTACAGACATTTCACAGGGGTGGGCCATAAACTAAGGCAACGATATCTGTGTATTACACCAAAGGATGGGAAGGGGGAGGGGGGTATGGTTAATGAGGATGTATTGGATAGTGTGGGACCTGAGCATGATGCAAATGGTATGGAATAAGGGGCGAAGAATGTGCTGGTTTTGGCTGGGGGAGAATTAATTTTTTCCATAGTAGCCAGCATGGGGCTGTGTTTTGGATTTGAGTTGGAAACAGTGTTGATAACACAGGGATGTTTTCGTTACTGCTGAGCAGTGCTTACACAGAGCCAAGGCCTTTTCTGCCTCTCACACACACCCACCAGCAAGTAGGCTGGGGGTGCACAAGAAGGTGGGAGGGGACACAGCCAGGACAGCTGACCCCAACTGACCAAAGGGATATTCCACACCG
>NW_008824186.1:39096-48572 GCF_000699105.1 Pygoscelis adeliae
TCCTGGAGATGGCTGAACACCTGCCTGCCCATGGGAAGTGGTGGATGAATTCCTTGTTTTGCTTTGCTCGCGTGCACGGCTTTTGCTTTACCTATTAAACTGTCTTTATCTCAACCCACAAGTCGTCTTACTTCTGCCCTTCCGATTCTCTCCCCCATCCTACTGTGGGGAGTGAGTGAGTGAGCAGCTGTGTGGTGCTTAGTTGCCAGCTGGGGTTAAACCACGACAGTCCTTTTTCATGGGCCATCTCTCTAAAAGAAACACTGGCTTGTTTCTTACTTCGTATCTAGCTCTTTAGTTCTGCCTGTGAATGTCCCACAGGTATTACGGTTTTAACAAGATTTCTTCATTCTGCATGTTAGTACCAAACTAACTCTGTGGTTGAAACAACATCTTACCTAACTATGTTTTACAACATAACATTGCCTAGAAAAAAGTTATTAAGCAATCCAAGTGCATTGAGTGGCATCATTCTCAGTCACATGATGGATTTGAAATAGCCAGCACAGCACAAGTGACTAGTAATTACTCTGGAATTTCCCAACATACTCACCTCCATTGAAGATAAAAAAAGAATAGCCTGTCCACTTTAATTTATCGCTTTCACTTTTTCCCCTTCTTCAAATTAAAAGAAAATTCAGCTAGTTACTTCATCCTAAGGTAAAGCCATGGTTTACGCAGCCAAAGAACCAGAATCCAACTAGCAGTGAGGCTTTGAGAATTGTTTCTTATGCCATGAATTTCTCATTTCCAAAAATTAAATCACAAAAACATCTTCAAAACACCTTTTCATGGACATTATTTATTTTAACATAGGAATTCTTGGTTTGGTTAACTGTTTACTAAAAGTTGCTCTTTCAGTTTTCAAAAGAGGCACCATAAAATTGCTATTACTGATGAGGAACGTACAAAAGGACCCTAAAGATTCTGTTAAATCTAGTTTGGCTGTGTAGAAATGTGGCAATCAGAAAGGATAATAGCCCTTGTATGTGACTGCAGGCAATAACTACCATCCCAAGGCTGCCAAGAACATGACTGTTTTTATGAGGTAGTTAAAGCTTCATTAACCTCTTCATGCCTGAAACATGTATACTACATTAGTGCCATCCTGAATAAATTAAAAGACATGAAAATAAATAACATGGGAATACAAAGAGCAGATTAACAAAAGGCCACTATAGTTTCAGCCTGTCTTTGAAAAAATCTGGGACCAGCAAGAACAGGAAGAGGCTGAAGGAGCAGCAATAAAATAGGGAAGACCAGACTGAAGGATGGTCAGGGTGTTAGGAAAAATTTTGCAGTTAGAAAAGTTTGTTATAGTCAGGCTTTTATTTTTCCTAGAATTCAGTGGTCAGAACAGACAAAAAACCTAAAAGAAAAATATGACTGACTATCTTTGTTTGTAACTTCTTGAACAGTTTTCATCATAACCCTCTGATGATCTGAGGCTTGCACTTCTCCCATTTCAGAAACCCTCCTAGACTTAAAAAAAATCTGCAATACAACCCAGATCTTGGATGCAGAAATGGATGGGGGTTTTATTGTATATGCAAGTTTTCCTGTACATAGAAGTAAACCTAGAACATCAAAAAGTTCACAGATGCTTTTGGCTCACTCTTAGCCTAGTAGACAGCATTCCCATCAGCAAGCCTGGAATTTGGTTTCCAATAAGTATTTCCATTACTGGTGGTATCAAAAGCACAGTTCTACATGCCTGTTAGTATTTAAAATTGGTTTGGGCTGCTTAATGTAAATCTTTTTGTTACCATAAGGAACACAAAACCAGCATATATGCAAAGGCACAGGTCATGAAAGGCACACATTTCCTGCGCAAGGAAGGGCACAGATTAATTCCATATGTAAAACACTGTGGTAAATACTACAGTACTCAGCCTATTATTACATCTATGAGCCTGGCATTGAGACCCTTCTAATTCACGCACCCCTGCATTCCATGGATGCACTCTACATTACTAACCAGCCAAACAAAAAACCCCAATGAGCCCTCTTCCTTTAACATCACCATATAAAAGAACCCTCTGCTGAAGAACTAAGTCTCATGAATGGATTTGGATCCAATCCAAACAATCTGGAATTTGTCTCTACCTATCTGGGCATCTCTGCTAGACATGCTTACATCTAACAGGCCCAATTAACAAGCCTGGTTTAAATCACAGGTGATAGGCAAATGGGTATGCATCCAACTTGTAACAGCTGGCACAATCATTGCAAAGAAGTAACAGTATGAAAAGAAATTTACTTCCCATGTTAACAGCAAATAGGAGATTCAAATTAGCGTACATGTGCACACATTTCAAAGTTCCACAGCCAAGCCTTCTAATCAAAATGTTGAGGAAACACACCTGATCTCCAGAGGCATCTTCTCACAATGGCAATGATGACAAACAAGGACAGTAGTTACAAATTTTTTTAATTATTTTTCTCATGTTAATTCAGTTCAACCAACAGATGTATTCCAAACATTTAAAAGAAAAAATGAATTTGAAAAACATTAAAATTGACATACACGTGAACAAAATGATATTGTTTTTAGAAACTACATTCTTTCTTAAGACTTAATCTTTAATCTTTCGCCTTAATCTTTCACCCAGAAGAGAGACTACCAGTTCCACAGATTACTTTATCAGTGTAGACCCCATACTCTGACAGGCTATTTACAGTCAGGTCTGAATACAGAACACAAGTCAAGAGCCAGTAGCATTTCCTTATATATCACCCAAGCAACACAGGAGACAACTCGCTGGGAGATTTCAAAGGGCATTTTACTGATGTCAGGATACCCTGTAGACAAGTCCCTGCCCAGCCTGACTCATGCTGTGTCCACACTGACATTCCCTGCATTCGCCCTGTCACAGCATTCCCCTTGCCAGAGCTCCAGTGCTGGCAGCTGCTCTAGACTGGCAGCTGACATTTTAAATGCTATGTAAGACCTCTGGCAGCTCCCTTTGCTGCTGCCAAAGGTAAAGCTACATTAATTCATGCAAGAAGGAGCTAGCAATCCCCACAGCAGACTAGCCCTTAAAGCCCAAGAAAGCTGCAGATATTGGGGGACAGCCAGCCTATTGCAAAATGAGGACAAGGTTGAGCTTGGAGAGCCACAGAGCCAGCAGCAGTTTTTAGACCAAGCCTCCCAACAGCTATGCACATACTACCTAAAAGCTACTTTAGAGATGTCTCACTGCAGGACAGTCTGAGCCCCTACCATTGTGGGGACACAATGTTTGCTGCACAAGCAGGAAGATACAGGGCTGCAGACACATGGCCCTCCTGTGATGGACAGGAGGGAGCCCTGGCATGAGGAATGACCACAGACGAAGAGCAACTCCCCTCCTCCTAGCAATCCTAAAACAGTTGTAAAATAACCGAGCCTACCCCAATACTCCTCAAAATACAAAGTTCCTCCCGTCACCAGTGGAAGAAAATTATTAGCGAAGGCACAGAGCAAAGCAGAAAGAGTGGTGTCAAGCACTGTCAGTAAGCAGCATTCACGGAGAAATGCGAAGAGAGGTGACAGCCCCCTCCCGCTTTCTGCCCCCGCCCCAGTAAAGAAGGCTGGCAGGTCTCTGCTCCTGGGCAGTGCAGAAAGGTCAAAGGCAGACCACACCACAAGGCAGCCCAGGGCACAGATCCTGCTGCAAGTACAGCCCTTGCGCTCAAAGCCATGAGACGGCACATGCAAAAGATGCCAAGGGCTGCACTTCCTTCCCTCCCCTCCGTGAGGGGATGGGGTGAGGCCCAAGCAGCTGTGAGCTACCGCTTTACACTGATAATCATGACACCTTACAAAGAAAATGTGAAGAAAACATGTTTCATCCAGGGGAATGCCACCTAGGATCTTAAATCTGCGATGAAGGAACGTTCCCTAGGTGCTAGGGCTTGCTGAGGATGGGAAACCACCTCCTGCTTGCCCAAAGAGCTGTAAGCAGTACAATTAGCACTTGCTCGTAATATTAAATGTCACCAGATTTAATCTGAAGGGTCACTGCGAACCCCTAACGCAAACCTGAACTATTTAACTCCCATGGACGCAAAGGCAGCTATAAATATTTTGAGTGTCCATACTGAGAGCAGCCCCATGTGAAGCTAAGCTACTCCGTTATTTTTGCACATTACTTAGTGTTGGCTTTTCACTCTTACAGTGACTCTCCAAGAGCAATCCTCATGCGTGGTAAGCGTTAATACAATGTTTTTAAATATACTGGCTATGTCACTGTGAGCTTTTTTTGAACCTCTGAAATAACCGAACCACTCTGGTGACTGACATTACCATCATGGTATGCATTCAAGGCAACTCTCCTTTCTTCTTGCTTTCCCACACGTAAGCCTTTGCTAGGTTGCTATGCATAGAGATGCCTTCCCCCCGCTACCCCCCAGCCTTAGAGGAGGGAGTTAGATAACATATTAGCCCATATTCCAGAAAGGATGTATGCAGTACACTCTACTAGTCTGCACATTTAAAAAGACAGCAGATTTCCAAGCTACTGCACACATTTTAGATAGAATTACAGTCTGGCCATGAGCCTAAGCCAGCAAACTCCATGTGAGATTTGCTTGGATCTCACAAACTCTGCATGATACCAGCCCACATCTGTTTCCAAACTCTCACCACACAAAGTGGAAGCTGGCCTGCTAGTGCATGTGTTTTACTCCCAATGACACCAGGAAGGTTTTGACAAGTGCATCAGGAGGTCAAACACCCTGGAACTGTGTTTTGTTTAGACTAATAATGCTAGAAACTGCTCTGTAGTTTTAAGTACACAATGTTGAAAATCTTAAGTCAAGCTGATACAAGAATTCAGTGTTAATAAAGGAATCCATGGTCCTGCAAAATTCTTTGCAGGATTTCTATTTCTCTTTACAACTGTAATTTCAGCTTCAAACCCGTTTGGGAATTCATACATCAGAATAATGCTGTCATAGAAAAGAAAACTAACTTCTTAAGCTAATATCTGAATACTCACTATCTTGAAACCAGAGTATGAAGATAATTTTAAACAAAAATGTCAATGAATCTTGGCTGCTTATTTATAATTAATTAAAATAATCCCCTATTGGTCTTGATTAAAAAGGTCTTGGCATGAATTACAGTGCCAGAGGACAGAAAAGCACTTGCACGCGCATAAAGATTAGAGCAGAAAACACTATTTAAGAACAGCAGAACACAATGTTTAGCACTGAACTTAAAACTGAGTTTTTTTTCTTAATATTGTGAAGTTGAACTTCAGAGGGCTGCTCACGTACCTACTAGACCTACAAGACTATCTACTACAATGGTCTTTCTAAAGCAAAAGAATACTTTTTCCATAGTAAATCTTGCACTTAAAGCTTTAATTTCCCACAGCATTCTCAACTCTTAGAAATTTATTTTTTTGTTTCCTCAAATTCTGCATCCACTTCTTTAGACATGGAAGACTATAATCTTTTTTTTTTTTTTAAGATACAGATCATAGAAAAGTATTTAATGATTCCTTATCTTCAAATCAATACTTTGATTCCAGTGCTTAACACATTCAAGAAACGGCCCAAAATGCTAAAAATAAAAGCCCCTTTCTAACAACAGTTGCAGAAGAATTAAAAATAATCAGTGTTCCATTTTTAAAGATCTCAGTTTGCTCTTTAACCTTTTATTGGCCTGCTTCATATTTAGGGAGCTAAGATCAAAGAAATGGAAATCCAGCAAAAAGCACCTTTAAAGATGCAGAATTCTATACTTGTCCCTTCTTTACATTGTACTAATTCTACTTTTCTCCCTAATAATTCTCCCCTGTTCTCCCCTCATCCTACCTTCACTCCATCCATACAAGGGCCAATTTTACTGTTTGTTTTTTTTTTTTCTTTTCCTTATTGCAAGGACTGGATGATGCAGTCAGTAGGCTGCAGATTTTCAGAGAAAATGCTTCAAAACTTCCTGTGCAATTCTGGAAAAGTTACTTGAGGCTCAAACAGCAAAGTAACCAGCAGTGCAATGAACTGCTGGATTGTGATATCCTGAACTTTCACGCATCTCTTCTTCTATTAGTAGATGTGGACTTGCCAAAGATTGAAAAGGGGACAGGTCTTCAGCTGGTTTTCCTTAAAGTGCTAACAATGCAGAAGAGCTCTAAAAGAACACTGCATCAGCATTGGCTACATTTCTACTGCCGGCAAATACAGAATGGCTATGTCATTTTGATATTCATTAGCAACTTGCCAAGGGTTGCAAACTTCAGGTTTGGAGGGTTTTTTGGGGTTTTGTTTTTGTGGGTTTGGGTTTTTTTTTTTTTTTAACAGAACAACACAGAAGAAAACAAGCACTGCAATGCTGGTTCTACAAATAAGACCACCAACCTCTCAAACAGGAAATGGATCTCCCACCAACAGCCTAACTGAAAAATCAGAACTGAAGTGTTTCAGAGAAGACATCCCAAATCAAAGGTATTAGTCTACACAATCCTCTTTACATAGGCTTTCTATTTCTAACAGGTAGGATAATATTACTTTGGGAAAGATAACATCAGATTGTATTCTGACATTTACCTGTTTTCTTAAGATTTTGCACCCCTGGAGTTCTTAGCATACAACTGTGCATATGAAAGAGCTACATGGCAGCCCTCCCTCCATTCAGTTATTAAAACTTTTTTCACTATTTGTCAAATCTTGAATACAGGTGTTGGGACAGGAGCGTGTGAATTCTTACAGAGAAGGAGAAATGATTAAAGAGTGAACTTTAAACAGACTGTGGAGAGGGGGAGGTATCCCGTTCCCACAGACTTATTTAAAAGTTGATCATCTCTTATAATGAAGGCCTGCTATTTACTGTAGCATACCAATGTTGCATAACGGTATTTCCATTAATATGATGCATACATTAGTGTGTTAAGTACTGTATTGACTAAAACCAGCCAAGCATCATTAACTGAAAACTGACACACTTCAGCACTTGTGATGCTCATTAATGCATCTCTGAACGATAGTTTGACAATCAACAGCCTAAGAAATTTACCTGTAACTGCAAATAAAGCATAATTTTTAGTCTGAGACACCAATTTTTATTCTTCACACTAATAAGTTAAACCTGTGGTATGTTAAATTAGTCTTTACATAAGGCAAGGATTCCCTTCATGAAGCTTGAATTCTGAATATTCCTCTTTAAGAAGTCTCACATAAAGAGATTAAATACTGTAGCATCCACAAATTACAAAACCTCCTGATGATTTAATTATTAACTAGAGATTATTACTCCATTAAAGATGTTTCATGCACAAATGCTACACTAGATGTTTGCACAGTTTTAAAGGTTGGCAGGAGGATCTAGCAGAGTGTTTTTTTAAAAAACAAATTCCTGATTCTTATCTAGAAGACACATATTTGTGGTAGCTACCTCTTTATCCCAATAGAACAATATATTTTAAAGTCATCGAGTCCCATAGCTTTGCCCTTGTTAAGCACAAATGGCAGTAAAAAAAAAACCATAAGAACATTAGAAAGTCAAAAGAAGTTTCAGAAGTAACATCTCTGAAAGCTTCTCGTTCCTGGATTCTGGATTCCTTACAAAACAGAGGAAGAATCACCCAAGTTCCAGAGATTCTGGTGTGTGTCCCCCCCCCCCAAAAAAGGGGGGGGGGGGGGAACACCAGGCCCATCAGTCACATACCACTGTTGGAAGCTCCCAGCCAGTGCTTTGATGATTGTATTGCCTTCTATTGCAAGCTTAGGTCTCTGTTCTGGCTCTTCAACTGAAGTACTTGCTCGCTGATCTCATGGATCTTTGTACACCACTGGACAACAGAAGATCACCAGGAAGCTATGCTTCTTCAAATGTCTACAAACATTGATACCATTTTTCACTTCTGCAATTATACCTTTTCTCACACTGAGATGCTTACAAAAGCCCCCCCCAACTAAATCTCAAACCTTTTAATCAACAACACAGCTGATAAGCATTAATAAAAACCTCTTTTCTAAAAGACATGAGTTCATTAATTCCACCTGTCTTTCCTATTAAAAACCCCCAACTATTCTACATACTTTCCCCTATTGTAGAGGAGTAGCTCTACATAAGCCTGTGCTTAACATAAAGTATCATTAAAAGCAAGAGACTCCCAGGTTCCTGCCTTGATGCTTGATTTCATCATATAAGAGCTCAAATGTCGAAGGTGAGTGGCTTTCAGGTGCAACATATTTTAAAACTAGAGGGCTAGAGCTCCTGTCTAAAAGAACCTCCTGACCTTTACTATATAAATAACTTGATCTCATTAAGTTATGTAATGAAAATCAGGTCAGAAATACATTTTAAAACTGCTTCGTGTAAGTTTTCAATGAGGGGATTTCTGTGCTTAGTTCAAGGAGAACTGAAAAAAAAACCAAACAAAAAACTTAGCACCTACCATAGCACACTTGAAAAATGAAAATGAAACTACTGATGTTGTTATTCACAGAAATGACCACTTTGAAGCCTTTTATAAAGTGTTAAAATACTATACTAATATAAATACTAATAACATATCCTGACTCCAAAACGTGCTACTTATATCAGCTTTGAGAAAGCAGGGTGACAAACAGGAACCTGAGAAGTTACATACTTTAAACATGAAAAGGTAGAAGAGTTCACTTAATTTTACTAAATCTTCACACTAGATTTCCAATAACCTTCAGTACAACAGGTTTCAAAAATTGCCCCAAAACACAAAGTTTCTTGGACACAAAACCAAAAAGTATCCTTAATTCTACATTTTTCCACAAGAGGACACTAAAATAATGACAAAAATAGTTGTACAATAATTTACAACCATGTACCATTCCTCTTCATTAGCTAAGTAGAATGTTTTTCACTTAAAATCTATTTTGCAGTCAAGTAGACATTAATGTGTACTTACTTTTCTTCTAACGTGCATTTTAGTCATTCTAGTGATTAGTATTTGGCTTTTAGTGTGCCTCAGGTGACATGAAAAACAGGTAATTTAAGCTTGTTGTAGACAAAAATCAACAATTAAGTGATACCACAGAAATAATCTTCTATTTAATTTGAAAATGCACTATTAACCATAAATTCACAGAGAAACAAGCACGTGCTTAACTTCACAGTATGACTTCAAAGAAAAACTGGGCACTAAGAAGAGCACCTATGTGTTAGTGGGATCAGGCCGCACTTACTCTTCCACTCCTTCTGCTGGTCGTCTAACCCCGCAACCAAGCACCAGCAAGCTACACCCCGATGTGAGAGAAAAAAGTGCGTAAAACAAACTAGAACTGCAGCCCACGTTCCCCGCACCCCCTGGCTCTGGCAAGGGCCCCTTGTAGGCAGCAAAGCTCTGTGAAGGAAAGCAGACCTCCGTGGTGCGGGAGGCTAGCTAGCTCCCTCGCCTCCCATTACCTCAGGACAGAGACCAAGTGCCTGAGCACGCTAACGGCCCGGCTGACGAGCCCGGCTCTCGTGAGCGGGGCAAGGCCCCCGCGCCCATGGGAGGCCCTTGTAA
>NW_008824186.1:49916-53264 GCF_000699105.1 Pygoscelis adeliae
GAGTTTGCGGGGTGGCTCCGTGCCTCCTCGGCGCCGGTACGAAGCGCTGCAGAAAACGGGAGGTAGTGCCTGCGGTGGGTGCCGGAGAAAATGTGGCCCGGCGCAGCAGTGGATTGAGTTTCCTTTATTGTGGGCTCCTCATCTCTTCTCTGCTGCAGGAGGAAGGGAGAAGGCTTGTTTTTGGCCATAGGCTAAAGATAAGAGCCTGCGTGAAAGAGGAAGGCTAAGCCTCTGTCCTGCAGCGATAGGCAAATGACACGTGTCAAGTAAGAGCGATACTGTTCAGGGGAAGGAGTCTTCGAGTGATGGCATGAAATGTTGGAAACAGTTATTCACAGAGTAGTATTAGCAGAAACTTTATTTCATGAGCAGGTACGCTTATGTATTCGGCCAACTTTTCTGACAGTTTTACTATTTTGATAAATTACTCAAACCTTTCTTGTTCCTAAACGTCAGTGGTTTGTTCCATCTACCTGTTCCATTGTGTATTCTTCTAGGAAGCTTTGTGAGGCAAGGACTTAAATTTTGTGGAGTTTAGCAAAAAGAGGTGATGATCTTCAAATGGTATCCTTGAGCGTTAACTGTGAAACAAATACCAATACTGAATTTTAGAAACAAATTTTTGTGCATATGATGGTACAGGTAAGTATGGGATGTATGTAGGACAAAAGTAAACTTTACCTCTTGTTTGCTTTCTTAAAATCCTAAGGTTTAAAGGACTATGTTAAGTCTTTTTACACGAAAGAGAAATCTCCAGAAACTTCAAACAAGGGATGGAGTGTAGTAGCTAGTATGCTTATATATTTGCTGTAAAAAAACCTCTCCAAAAACATTAGACCAAGGGTAGAAGATGGTAGCTAGTATATTTAGATATTTCATTTTAAAAACAAACAAACATAGAGATAAAGGAGACTGGCAGGAGAAACCTTGTGGCATTTGTTGTAGTTAACTGGAACTGACTATTTCTTTAGCTATATGTATTAATAGTATCCCTGTTGGCTTTGAAGTTGTATTCAGAATATACGTATGATTCAGATGTGTATTTTTAACTGACTCATTGGACTAGGGTTTTGAATGCACTTTTATCTGTAGGGAGGGGAAGTATGGGTAAAGGAAGATGAATACATGTTATTACAGATATGGATATCTTAAACATACAGTGTGAAATCTATAAACTTTGTACATTGATAAACCCTAGTGTGAGTTGCTCTTTCTAAGCAAGTTTTCTCAAGTTCTTTATTGTGCCCTCATGCGTTTTGTAAGTAAATGAAACTGAATGAAATATAAGAAAAATCAAATTGAGGAGGAAAACATTAACTATTTGTGTTAAGCCCATCTGTTTATATATATGTTGTAATAGAGGTTTATCTTCAGCTTTTCCAATGTTTTTCAGTATATCCTCATTTTTATTTCAGTGATAGGAAGTTTAATAAATCTTATGCTACAGCATTCACATTAAGTCCTTCTGAGATTCATTAAGAGTCTCTGCAGAGAACTGCAGAGAACACTGTGAGTTATGGGTAAACAGAATTCTCCAGGTCTCTGAGTTCTCAACAGCCTTCTCCTAAATATTCCTATTATGCCATTATCAGTAGCTGGAGGCAAAGCAGATCATTTGGAGTTTCAGTTCTGCCCTTTAGGGGTGGATAAAGGATTACAGTTCATGGTTTTTTGTCCCTTCCCAATGGGCTGAGTGGTATCGCTTGTATAGCTCACTGTCCCATGCTGTTTCAAAGATTAAACTGGGATGTGAACCAATGTCTGCTAAAGATGAATGCACAACCATATTTTTCCTTTGCATTCCAGCATAAAAGAGCAAGAAGAAATGTAATGCTGTTTGCTTTAGGCCAATCTGGGGAATGACTAATCATCTAAAGGAGTGGATAGGAAAAGGATTTTGGTTCTTGTCTACAAGCTTATGTGATGCCATGGTAGATATGGTAGTAGGAGATATCTATAACATTAACAGCCTCTGTTTTAAGAATGAAAAAAATAGGTATTAGGTTGTTTATAAGTCTTCAGTTTGTGTTTGTATGTATATACATATCTGTATAGGCTAACAGCAGCTCAGATTGCTGTTTTTAAAGCATATTGCATGGATTTTTTCATTAGCTTTTGTAAAGAGTAATAGCATGTTTTTATGGATACAAAATACTAGTAGTTTCATTGCTGCATTTAGAATATCTTATTAGTCTCATGAAAATTTTTCTTTTGGACATTGCATAATGTTCAGCTGCATCTCTAAAGTACAGGTAGTCAGGGCCTTGTTATTTTCTCTTGCTCATAACTTTGGCATACAGTTCTTTTTCAGTTGGAACAGGTGTATTAAAGCAGTTTCTAATAACCTAGTGTTGGGATTTCTTTTTATATTAAGATTTTTGCTCAAGCTTTACGGGCATTTACTAAATTTGTTCTTATGTCCCTACCACTGCCTAATGCTTTCCCAACTGTTTCTGTAATTGTGTCACCAATAATTCCTTGTGGTGGGGGCAATGAGAATCCCTGTTCACTAGATCTGGGGTTCAGTGTGAACTGGTCCATGTTCCTTTTCCTTCCAATCCTCAATTCCTTTTCTCTCTTCATCTGAAAGATAAGTCATTCAGTTTAGTCTTAGAATCATAGAATAGTTTGGGCTGGAAGGGACCTCTAAAGGTCATCTAGTCCAACCCCCCTGCAATGAGCAGGGACATCTTCAACTAGAGCAGGTTGCTCAGAGCCCCGTCCAGCCTGACCTTGAATGTTTCCAGGGATGGGGCATCCACCACCTCTCTGGGCAACCTGTGCCAGTGCTTCACCACCCTCAGCATAAAAAATTTCTTCCTTCTATCTAGTCTAAATCTACCCCCCCTTAGTTTAAAGCCATTCCCCCTTGTCCTGTCGCAACAGGCCCCGCTAAATAAGCCCCCTTTAAGTATTGAAAGGCTGCAATAAGGTCTCCCCGAAGCCTTCTCCAGGCTGAATAACCCCAACTCTCTCAGCCTTTCTTCGTAGGTTAGGTGTTCCATCGCCCTGATCATCTTCATGGCCCTCTTCTGTTCTCCTAATGTTCTCCCACAGTGGACGGCTCTTCATTCTCCCAGTCCCTGCCTTTGCCTTCTGTGGCTTGGGCGGTGAGGCTTGAGCACTTGCCGGTGAAGACTGAGGCAAAAAAGTCATTGAGTACCTCCGCCTTCTCCATGTTCCGGGTAACCAGGTCTCCCATTTCGTTCTGGAGAGGGCCCACGTTTTCCCTTGTCTTCCTTTTATCCCCAGCATACCTATAGAATCTTTTCTTGTTGCCCTTGACGTCCCTGGCCAGATTTAATTCTATCAGGGCTTTAGCTTTCCTAACCTGATCCCTGGCTGCTC
>NW_008824186.1:53393-53662 GCF_000699105.1 Pygoscelis adeliae
GACTTCCTCTTTGTTGGGATGCATCGCTCCTGAGCTTGGAGGTGATCCTTGCGCATTACCCAGCTTTCTTGGGGCCCTCTTGCCTCCAGGGCTTTGTCCCATGGCAGTCTACCAAGCAGATCCCTGAAGAGGCCAAAGTCTGCTCTCCTGAACTCCAGGGTAGTGAGCTTGCTGTACGCCCTCCTTGGTGCCCTAAGGATCTTGCACTCCACCATTTTGTGGTCACTGCAGCCCAGGCTGCCCTTGAGCTTCACATTCCCCACCAGCCC
>NW_008824186.1:54269-56809 GCF_000699105.1 Pygoscelis adeliae
CGGCCTGCGATGAAGCTGTCTTACTGGCTGGAGTTCCTTTGTGCTGCTCTTCAGGCGCTCTCCTGCTGACCTGTGATCCTTCTCCAGGCTCTAGGCATCTATTGCTGGCCCTGGCATCAAACTGGTAGGAGTGGGATGGATTGAGGTTACCCTCCCCCAGCAACTTCAGTTTAAAGCCCTCTTTACCAGCGTGGCAAGCCTATGGCTGAAGGTGCTCTTCCCCTTCTCTGACAGGTGGACCCTGTCAGCCCCCAGTAGACCAGGTTTCTCAAAGCGAGTCCCATGGTCTAAGTAGCCGAACGCCTGGCTGTGGCACCAGTCCTGTAACCGTTTGTTGACTCACCAGATTCGATTGACCCTTTCAAACCCCTTCCCTTTGACCGGCAGGATTGATGAAAAAACTGCCTGTGTTCCTGAGTCCCTTACTGCTGCTCCCAGGGCTCTGAAGTCCTTCTTGATAGTCCTCAGACTGTTCCTGGCTGAGTCACTGGTGAAACAACAGGAGCGGATAGTAGTCTTTCATATCCAGTAAAACAGAAGACATTGAGTAACATTTAGGACATTGCTGCACCCTGGTAGTAAATGCTAAGCGTGTTCTTTAAAAATTGCTTTGGTATTAGGTGTCAATTTTTCCCCCGTTAGTCTAGTAAAACAAACCTGAGGAGCGAGGGGGAATAGTGTAAGTGCGATAATAATGGAAATAAGTAGAAAAAGGTGCTGTTAGAAGGGAAAACTCTTCTATGTCTTTCAGTGTTTCTGAGAGGAAGAGTAGACCTGAAATTTATTCTGGGAATAGAAAATAATAAAGTATTCTAATCCACACAGTTGATGAGAAAGTTAGATGCATATATTTTTTTTACTGGTCACATAAGTGAACTTCACTAGGGCTTTTCTTGAAAATCAAGATGTATCAGAACTTAGCGAATATTGCCCAGAATCGGTCAGAATATAAGAAGTATGTTCTGCTATGAAGCTGTTGAAGTGTCTGTGCCACTAATTAAATAAATGCTGTGTAGATACTTTCTCAACACGTTCCAGCAGGAACTATACAAAGTACTCCTGTCAGAATAAATACATATATGTGCTTCTTACTTGCTGCCATTAAATCAAAGAAGGTAGTGTGAGTTCTCTCTCAGCTAACTAATGTATTTTCATCCCTACACTAATTAATCCATTTTAATCTTCTGCACTGAACAAATAGAATGTTTCTTGATGGGTTATCGCTCTAACTTCTTCATTAGAAGAGCAGAAATCTGATAAAGATATTTTGCAATTCTGTTTAGTAAAGGGGTGCTGTTCTTATCAGTGCTGATGACATCCTTGTTCTTTCATTCCTGTGTATTAAGAGACTCTACAAGTGGTTACAGCTTGTGTAATTTATCAGTTTTTCCTGCTTTCCTTCTGGTGTGCTCTGTTGTAAAACATAAACGAATGATTGTGACAAATAGAGAAACTGACTACTTCATGGACTGAGCAGATATTCTGGAAATCTAATTTAGGAAACAAACAGAAAATCCACACAGAATTCCACCAAGTAATTTGTTCCTTGCAAACAGACATTTTCTGAATGATATTCAGGTAGTAATTTAGTTTGGTTAATAAGGCATTAGAGTAGAATGCAAGGTCTTTCCCTGCTTAGTTCAACCGCTGAGCTTCTCAGTCACGATTTAGTTCCCCTTGCTATATACATGCGGGTATTTAATCTGTAGTATAAGAAAGATGATCAGGATAATTATCTAATAGCACCTTGAGATCATCTGATGAAAGGTTTTTGCCTAAGAGATACCAACTACGTCTTAGGTAGTACTTGGTACTGGAACCTTGGTCTTTAAATGCTGCTAGCTAAAGTTATTACTCAGTAGAATAATCTGACAACTAAATAACATATCACTTTAATATTATTTTTTTCTGCGGTAATACATTTTGAACATCACCACAAACAAGAAATGCAGTTTTGTGTAGTGTTTTGTGGGTCACTGGTGATTAAAATTTCTGAATCAGGTGAGTACAGTAGTATAACTATAATGCTTAATTTTTTTGTGCAGCTACACACTGTTTCTCAAACTAGTAATGAACTTTTTCCTAAGCTGTGAAGTAGTTATCTGGAAGCAGAGAATACTTTAAAGATCTGTCAATGTTCCATTCTACACTGTCTTTCTTGAGCTCAGAATTTCAGTATACAATAAAAAAATTGTTGTATACTAAATACCTGTGGATTTAGATCAATATGGCCTTGCATCATAGTTTTAAAATATGAATTGTCTTACCACACAAACACTGATTAAAATCGTTACTATCCAACTTCCTTTTGCTGATAGAATGTATTGATATTAATATAAGATTAAAACTTGTAGACACTTGCTGAAATAGACCCGTACATTGACTTTGTGTTACCTTTGACTTACGTGTTTTAGTCCTGTCAAAATTAAACTCGGGCGGGGAAGGGAAGGTATTATTTTTAAATCTTTTTCCCAGTACATTACAATTGATACAGTAATACACTAAAATATGTACAGATGTTCATATATCCAGTCACAGCT
>NW_008824186.1:56822-85975 GCF_000699105.1 Pygoscelis adeliae
TGTTGTATTTGAAAATATATTGGGGTTTATGTAAGAAACTAAGTGTGAAAGTTATGTGTCTAGAAAATTGAGTGATTGAGTTGCATATACATATTAAGCCTTTTTATTCAGTTTGAGGAAGTTTTTGATTCCTTTTGTGAACTCTTAAAGCTGATATTTTACACTTTATCCCTTTGAGAATTAATATGGTATACCTTCAGGTGAGCTGCCTATATAGCATTTTGGGTTTTTTTTGTCTTGAACAAAATATTCTCAAAACAATGCCACTAGTAGCTAAAGAACTGATAATTGAAAATACTAGTAAGTCTTTAAATTTTTGTGTAAACTTCTGACAAAATGATAACGAACTTGATCACAGTTTTAGCCACTGTGAAGCATGTAGTATTTTCTTTGGTTTTTTGCGATGCTTGGCATGTAATCAGCTTGCGCAGCATTGGCAGATGAAATAACTTCTAAAAAGGACATGTTGGTTATGTTCTAAAAAAATAAGGGATAAAATTGGTAAAAATCACTTGATTCAATTTAATCTTTGAGATTGTGACCACAAGGATACTTTAGGTGCTTCTGAACAATGACAGCAGATTATTTTTAGATTGGCAGTTCTGTGAATAGCTTAGAACTGGTTATTGTGCTGCAGTTCAGGTATATCTTCTCAATCATCAGATGTGATGAAAGCCTTTTAAGTAACATTTATTATGCATGAATTCCACAGGATTGGTGAATGCTCTAATTTTAAAGCTGTGAGAAATATACTTGATATACTATGAAAGTTTTCATTGTAAGTTATGTCTGAAAACAGATGTAAATAGTATTTTTTGAAGAAGTCTGGCAGAGTACTGCAGGGGCTAAAGGAATGGAAGGCAGGTATGTTTACTGATTTGTATTGAGATCAGTAACAATGAAGGAAAAGAAAAAAATAGCAGATATAACAACTTAAAGTATACCTGTTTTTTGTAAATATTTTCATCAGTTAATATATGGAAAAATCATCCAGGTCCTTCCTTATATATACATTGTCATATCTATACCTTCTATGGAGGCACTGTGCTTCAGAGTTCCATGTTCTCCCTGGAGCCCTTTGTGGTAGTGGTAGCAGATAAAAGTTTATGCCCAGGCTTCATGGGTGCTTATGTTCTTAACTGTTATCCTTCATTCTGTGCAATATTGCTAGAGAACTACGCAAAGAATCCCTGCTGACCCACCTTGCTATTCAGCTTCTCTTTATCCTTCCCCAGCAGCAGGTGGACAGTTTAAAATTAGAGAGTTATTAAAGAGTTAAAAATGACCCCCGTATTCACATCTTTTAATCTCTAAACTGTGCTAAAAATTAATTTTTTAGCATACATGTCTGTTGGTGATTTTGTAGTGAAGTAAACCTTCATTTCAAAACTGTCCAAAAAGAGAAAACTCGTATTATTATTTTTGCTCGGACTCTAATTTGTTTTTATGCTAACATTGCTTTTGTAACAATCCAGCAGAAAGTCCTTTAGAATATTGGCAGCATAGGAAAATGTTTCAACAATATTCATGGTAGTTCCGTACTTGCACATCCACTGCTACTGTGACTCTCCATAGGAAACAAAGGATGTGATTGTAGGTTAATACATAAAAGGGTAGTAAGTATCTTGTGATTTTCTTGCATCTCCTTTTTCCAGTTTTTTTTTTTTTTTAAGGAAAAATCAGCATGGTGATTAAGAAGGTGGAGACAAGATGCAAACAAAAGGAAGCCATATAAAGATGAGGCTGTTTCAGATCTGAATGTAAAGTTTGTACTATAATGAATGTATAGAGGCTGGCAGATTTTTTGCAAATATATAGAACTTCATTTACATTTAATTCTCACAATTATTTTAGTCTATTTAAAAAAAACCCTTGGAAATTAAACAGTTCAGGGTTATAGGATGAAAGAAAATACGATCAGTTGAAATTATAACCTTTAAGAATAAGAGAGTGAAATACTCAAAATGTCCAGTGGTTAAGAGAAAACTGTTTAGATTTTAAAACTTGGTGTGTTACTACTGTGGAGGTATTCTTTGTTACCCCTTAATTTCCTTAATTTAATAACAGGAAACTTTTCAGGAGTTCTTGTGTGATCTGTAGGCATGACCAGGAAATATTTGTACTCTTTCGTTATTGACAGTTGCTACGTTTGATTTTTAAGGGAAGTAATTAATCTTGAATCACCTTAATTTACCATATTTAAAAGACCATTAGGAGGTAAGTGTAAGAAGACAGGTTCTTCAAGATGTTCTTAAGACAGACATATTTAAAGTCTTCTAAAATGCAGAACTTAGATGGAAAATAGCCTCTGTAAAACTGAAAAGTAAATGTTTTGATCTCTAGTTAAGCTGTCCCCAGACACATGCCCCCCTTGCCATATCCTTTTCTATAGTCTTTTGAACATCCTGAATACATGTACTTATCTCTGGCCCCATACCAACTTTTTCTGGTTGTCATTTCTGTTCTTTTATAAATGCTTTTTAAAAATGACCCAGTAATCCACAATAGTAGGAACAAACTCTCAAAGGTATATGCTAACCTCATAACATACTCTTTACTTCTGAGGCACAGTGTTATTTTTAGACATGTTTAGAAAGTTGGAAGTATTAGATTTTGAAGTGCGTATGTATTATAAAAATGATTTGTCCATATGCATTTTACAGGAGTGATGGTTAACAGCTGGCATGCAACTGTTTCAGTGAGGTGTCAAACACTTTTGTTAATTTTTTTTTTAATTAAAATTTTGTTACTAGAGAAGCATTTCTGAGGAAGTGGTCTTTGAAAACAACAAATGAATCCATGATCTACATGAGGCAGAGAAGAGAGTAAAACATGTAGCCTTCTTTCCAAAAGGAACGAGATCACAGAGGCCCTGCTACAGAATTTTATTTTGTACCTCTTCTCCTTTCTGCATTGGGTCATCCACCATAGGAAAGCATTCTTAGGGTTCATTTAGCCAGGGCCATTAGTCTCAGTATGGCCCCAGCCTTCTTCCGTGATCTCCAGCAGTTATATCCTGTATCTACAGCAGGCTGGAGAACAGGGTGAGCATGGGGTGAAGGCAAAAGCAGTAGGATTGCTGCAGTAATGACACTTTTTGCTCTTCTAGGCCATTCAAGATAGAAGGGGGAGTTACTCTTGTCCTGTGAGCAGCACTGACATTTACAGAGACTCACACCTAAGGATGAGAGTGTGTCATTTTAATCTTTCAGGATACCAAAGAAAGTTGCAGTATGTCCAGGTAGTGTTGGTATGTAGTAATTTAAGAACTACTACATATAATACATGCATTTAAAATAATACTACTGCTCCTCTACTGGTACTTTTGTATCACTCGGTCCTTTTCCAGGAGAGTTAAGGATTTTGTTGAGAAGCTAGAGGGCTGACTCAGGTTAAAGCTAACCCACTGAAAAACCAACCAGAAATGATTAATTTTAAGAAGGATTAGCTATCTGAGCCTGCTCAACATGTAGCTGCATGACCAAGCACAAGAAAGGGGACAGTGTGGGGGTGGAAATAAGCAGGTGAGAGCAAGACTGCTTCTTCTGGCAGCAGTTGCAGCTATTCAAGCTTTAACTGCTTGTGTAACTGAAGCATTGCTGTGTTCGAAGTTCTTGGGCTGCTGTGTATGTGTGAAGTGTTATTAGTGCACTGTAAATTCATCAGTCTTGCACGCTGAGTTTCCAAAATAGATGTGTATGTTCATATTATACTATAAGGGTATCATAATTATTTTTAATTGCAGTGGTCTTAATGAGGTATCTCATTCAGTCATCAATTTTGTTCTTTTAATGACCATCAAATACTATGAGAGGAGAGCATAGCTAAATGCCATAGGTTGAAGTAGAGGGAAACAGTATAACCAAGGACATAATGCTGAAAATGTGTTTAAGTGAAACAGTGAAGCAGTTTGTGTGAACTGAAATAGATGAGGGTTCACAAGGTTGAAATCGGAGTTCAAGCTTTGTAATGGTGGATGTAATTGGGCTAGGCTGTATGTGGTTTTTTAAGTGTCTCAGATTTTTACTCTATTGACAGTTTTCAGAAATATTTTGTAAATTTTTATTGACTTTCCTTTCCTTGCACTGTCTTTGAAATTTCTCTAACTTTAGTTGTGGGGATGGGGAAGTTTGAAATCTTTGTGATCCCGCAGAGGTCAATGGGTATTAAAAGTTGATAAGCAATGGGGATAAAATCAAACAAAAAATAAAGCCACATTTCAGTTATGCCAAATTAAAACAATAATGATATAACTTTCAAGATTATTTTTTTAAAATTGCCCTGTTTTGTGTTAGCCCTGGTAGGCAGCTAAGCAGCATGCAGCTGCTTGCTCACTTCCCACCCTTAGTGGGATAGAGGAAGAGGAAAGGAAGAGTAAAAGCAAGAAAACTTGGGGGTGGAGATAAAATTGTTCAATAAGTGAAGGAGAAGTGGAAGAGTAGAGAAAAAACAAAACAAGGGATGCAAAGGCAATCACTCACCATGCCCTATGGGTAGACCAATGCCCAGCCAATTCCCCAGAACAGATGGAACCTAACTAAACCTTCTCTTTTCCCTTTTGTTGCTGAGCATGGCATTATATGGCATGGAATATCTCTTTGGTTAGTTTGGGTCACCTGCCTGGTCGTGTCCTCTCTCAGCCTGTTGGCGTAACCCCCCCAGTCTATTCACTGGGGGGGGCAGAATAAGAATCGGAGAAGGACTTGGTGCTGTGCAAACACTGTTCAGCGAGAGCTAAACCATTATTGTGTTATCAGCATTTTTTCAGTCACAAATCTAAAACACAGCACCTTAGGGGCTTCTATGAAGAAAAATACCTCTACCGCAGCCTGGTCCAGTACACAACCTTTTGGTAGTTTTCCTTCCTATTTTCTGGTCTTGTTCCTAGTCAAGAGGATAGACTGAAAGGGTTTCCCTGTATCTTGTGAATCCTTGATATCCCATCCTGGGGGGGAAAAAAAGGGAGGGGGCGAAGGTTCAATAATTAGGAAAGTGGTCAGAATCAGGGTATATATTCTTGAATGTGGATGGTATTTTAGGCTCGGTGTGAAGTATTTTTTTTCCTCACTAGTAATGGGACAGAAAACCTCTGTTTAGTTTCACTAGCTTCAAAGCACAGTTGTTGGATTTTGCCTGAAGTCTCTCCAGGTATAATGAAGAAATGGAAGTTGAGGATAAAGTATGTTATTCAGGTACTCACAAACCTGATACCACACAGTCAGTCAGATTCAAAATTAAATGGTTGTGTCTAAAGGTTGTTCAGAATTATTTTGCCTCATGAAATGTTCCAAAACAAGATACATCAAGTTAACAGCTCAAAATGATTCTGTTTATTGAGACCTCCTGGGATCAGTGTTTAAAAAAAGTGTATTCAGTTTGCCACAAGTGTACTACAAAATACTTCTTTGTAAAGTATGTTTTGGTTCAGGCATTTGTAACAGCATTCTAAGTGCACTGTTCCCTCATTAACTCAAACTAGGCTGCAGTGAGGCACCTGTGTTAACAACTCACAATGCTCTGACAGAATTAGTCTAGTAAGCTGTCTTTCAAAAAGAAGTTGCTTCTTTCCTCGAAAATAAAGCCAAATGTGACTCTGATTTGTATTTTCTTCAGTAGATGAGTAACTACAGCAGTGTCCAAAGGGATGGATACTACCCGCTCAATGCTTTGCTCATTCTGAGGACTTTTATCACCCCTTGTTTACTTCCCAGGGGAGTGACTTGCTCACCTGGCTATATCAGGGAAGCTGGCCTCTGTAACAAACAGCTTTGTTGGGCTGGGAAAAAGCATGGGACATGACTCTCCCCCCCAGCTGGGCTAAGGGAGTTGTGGGCTGTAAGGACTGAAGGCCGATCATATCCTGGGCTGCATCAAAAGAAGCATGGCAAGTGGGTTGAGGGAGGTGATTCTGCCCCTCTACTCTGCTCTGGTGAGACCCCACCTGGAGTACTGTGTCCAGCTCTGGAGCCCTCAGCATAAGAAAGACACGGACCTGTTGGAGCAGGTCCAGAAGAGGGCCACGAAAATGATCAGGGGGATGGAACACCTCTCCTATGAAGAAAGACTGAGAGAGTTGGGGTTGTTCAGCCTGGAGAAGAGGTGGCTTCGGGGAGACCTTATTGCAGCCTGTCAGTACTTAAAGGGTGCTTATAAAAAAGATGGCGGCAAACTTTTTAGCAGGGCCTGTTGCGACAGGACAAGGGGGAATGGCTTTAAACTAAAGGGGGGTAGATTTAGACTAGATAGAAGGAAGAAATTTTTGATGCTGAGGGTGGTGAAACACTGGCACAGGTTGCCCAGAGAGGTGGTGGATGCCCCCATCCCTGGAAACATTCAAGGTCAGGTTGGACCTGAGCAACCTGCTCTAGTTGAAGATGTCCCTGCTCATTGCAGGGGGGTTGGACTAGATGATCTTTAGAGGTCCCTTCCAACCCAAACTATTCTATGATTCTATGACTCTCTGAAGTCCATAGTTCAAAATGCACAGGGTAAAGAGAGAGTTTTTAGAGTGGAGATGGTAACCTAGCTCTCTCTGATTATTCTCCCCTTACTTGCTGTATATTTGAAAGGTCTTTGGCCTTTGCATTTTGTGCAGAATGCAGTGCTGTCAGCATGTATCCAGTGTGGTGTTTAATGGGTTGGACCTCTAGGAATAAGTGAAGGAATTCCTGAAATCTGGTTGTGGTTTCTCAAGGAGCTGATTTGATAGCAATTTGTCATCACTGAGAAAGAGTCTTGAAACGAACTTCTCTTTAGTTGAACTGTAATTAATGTCAATGTTTCTGTGTGATGATACTTTAGAAGTAAAAGGTACAAGTGCAGACTACTCTTGTGATTGAAGCTACCAAATTTCACTTTATGCTTGTAATTGCTGGAAATGCGCACCCAATCAGTTACACAGATTTGGAATGTACACCCCAAAGTTTGACCAGCAGTAATGTGATAGGCAGTAGTCAACTTGTGTGCGTTTCTTACGGTAGTCTTAAGTTGCTGAAGCTACAGGAAGTTTGAGAATTGCTGTCTTAGGCTTAATCATCCAAGTCATTTTGTGAATGTAAGCATATCTGCCATTGCTACTTGCTACTGATCTCTTTGTCTTTCCCCTGTATTGCAGTGATTTGTGAGAATTATTTATAGGGTGTGGACATGTAGGAACTTCTCTACTGGTGATCATTTTAAGTCTCAATAGGCCATTAACTTTGCTTGGCAGTCAAACTTCACACATCTGTTGTTTAAACTCTTGACCTGAAACTTGTGATTTTATTTACTGATTCATGCTGTCAATATTTTTGCCTGTTGGAAATATTGGAATTTGGAAATGTTGGGTAGAATCTACATGAAGTCTGAGCTTAGCTTTAGGTTTCACTTTCAGTCTCTGAAAATAATTTTATAAAAGAACTGAAGCAGGAGTTAAAGTCTTAGGAGAATCTTCTGTCATTCGAAAAATAAAATATGTTTGTGTTGGTTTGTCCTCATAAGGTTAGTAAAATGCTGCTATAGAATTTTAATGAACTCACTGATTCAAAGCTGAAAAAAAGCAAGCCACATCTAAATGCAGTGTTCAAACCACTACAGTTTTGCATTTGAATGTTGTTTTGACAGATCTAATAACACTACAATTTTTTTGTTCCTTTATTTTCAACAAATACAGAACCTATACGGTCAAAGCTACTGTCTCAGTCTTGCAGATGGCACTAATAACAATGCTTCTTTTGTTAGTATAGATGGAATTACAGCTTGAATTACTTCAGTGCCACAATACACTTTATGTTCTGCAACTTACAGATGCAGATCTTGCATGTAAAAATGATGCAATATTTTTTATAAAGGTACATGGGGTAAACGCTTATGTAGAATGGCACTCTAGAATGTCTACTTGTCAGACCTGTGTGTCGATTGCATGTTTGTATTATAAAGAATCTTTTGCAAGTCTGGTCTAATACATAGTCAGAAATCTTCTATATGCAGGTTTGGGAACGTCATCTCCTTTCAAGAAATGGAAGAGTGTAAAAGATGGAGCGACTTGGGATGAAAGTGTCAGTGTTTCAATATTTTTGGAAGTTTAACATTTGAAATTACAATTTCAAATATTTATTGACCAAAATATTAGCTTGAGAAGACTTCTGTGGTAAAATAATCATAGGATGGTTTCCTAAATTGTAGCCTTAAGTAGCAGTCTGCATTTGCCTTTTTAGATGCTTATGCAGTTGAGGGTCTGCAACTTATTTTACTAAGCTACTGGTGGTGTGCATGCTATGTCACGGTATGGCAAAGTAGCAACATCTAGCTTTGAGGACTTCTCACAAGTACAGAACAGATGTGCTTGCTACCTGAGTAGTTGCTCCTATCTTTTCTGAGGAAGAGGCAATAGGATATTTTTGTATGTACCTGTGAATACCATGTGTATGTTAGTTTGAAACCCTTGAACTGTGTAGTTAATATGGTCCTCTATTTTGTGAGGTGTAATAAATAATTGGTTTGGTGGATTCCAGAGTCATTTTTATCAGAATAAAATTAGGCAACTTTATGTATAGTACAATCTTTGTTCTCTTAATTGTACTTTAAAGCATAAATTTCCATGGTGAAAGGAGCTTTTCTGTAAAATGTAAAGTTGAACTAGTGGTTATTATAAAGTATATTCATAGCGTGGTAGAGTGAATGCTTTAATTGAAAAGTAGGGAATGCTGCATTTGAAAGATTGATATATCTGTGATTTTGTGATTTGTCTTGTCAGAGCAGCTGAAGGCTCTTAGTTACTTCTAAAATTTCTGAACATCATATAAACAGTATAATTTGTAAATTTGATTTGTTTGATGCGTTATGTGGAATATTGAAAATCAACTTTTGCCATTCAGAATTTGTTTAGGGTGAAATAACTCTTTAAAATCTTCCAGCAGTCCTTTACTGAGAAATCAAGAGCTGCGAACCTAGCGTAAGAGCATTCTTATAAAAGAAGCAACCTGTAGGTATTTCTGTCCAGTTCAGATGATGCTTGGAGCCTGTCCTCCCCTTCACACTCCACTGCACGCACCAAGTAAAATAGCACACTAGAAAATTACACATGCCCCTGTGTATACTGGACTTAACTTGCCTGTCTCTGGAGAGGAGGAATTCAGGCTAAAGTAAGGGCTCTTTGGAGACACCAAATAGGAGGAAAATTGGAAGACTTAAGTCTTAGGCACAGGGCAATATACTTGATAACTATCATAATGTTATAAATCAGCAGTTTCAAAATTACACTTCCTGGACTCTATTAACCTCTAAGTCACTTTAGCAAAATGTATGTATCTTTCAATTGAAAGCAGGTAAAACTAGTAAGCAACAAAACATTTATATTGTGGTGGTGTTTTTCTGGGTTTTTTTTTGTTTGTTTTAATTTTTAAAACCTCTGTCATCTGAAATTATAAACTGGTGTGTAAAGAAAGCAATTGCTAGATACAATTACTGATCTTGGATTATTAAAACTTCAAAACTGGAACTTCAGTTCTCTGTATGCAAAGAAAGAAATCTCACCTTATGTGTTATCCTGCTTGAGAAGTTAAATGCAGTGGTCTAATTGGGGCTATTTTTGTAGGTCATTTGGTGGGGCAAATAGGGTACACCAGTAAAGATTATGTCAGTATTTTGCGTTTTGATAACCTTGACTGAGGGCGCAGTTGAAATTTGGAAAAGAGCAATGGTGTTATTACCATCTTCAATCTCACTTTCTGTTTTTCCTTTCTGGAAAAATATAAAGTGCAATGCTTCAGATTCAGAAACTAGTTAACTTGATGTTTGTCCGTAGTCAAAAAACAGTTTTGTACAGGTAATGTTTGTTGTTGCATTTTTGATGGTACAACAGAGATCCTAAGGCAGGCTTTCTTGAGGAGTGTTAGGAATAAGAAAAGTCAATCACTTCATCTCTTATTACCCTCAGCTGCATACTTGAAAATGGGTTCATATTAATAAAAACTTTCCTACAGGAAATAATTCAGGCATGAAGGAACAGTTTCGTACGAAACTGGATAGCTTCATAATTTAGAAATGCAGTAATAAACTGAATTATGGGGTTATATGCTAATCTTGCGCTTGAGCCATTTGAGGTAAAACGTTTACCTATCTCTGGAGGGATTTATTTAGTACAATGAAGGAATTTGTTATTATGAATTTATATCTTGAATTGTTGTTTGCATTTTCTTATCCACTCACTTTTTTTACTTTATGAAACGTAGTCTGTTGTGTATTACAACTTAACTAACATTTTATGTAACACTGCTCCTATGATAATTTAAGTGTTAAAATGGTGTGTGCTGAACTTCATGTTAATAGAGAACTTCCTGTTACAATATTTGGAGGCTATTCCTTTTAAAGTTATTCTGTGAATGGTGGTTTGGAACTCAGTAATAATATTTTATTTATACTATAAAACTGACTTTATGCAAAAAAAGTCAATTTACTATTTTAAAGGATTATGACTTATTAATTTTGTTTTCATATACTATAGGATATGTTTTGGAGTTGCAGACAAAGTATCTTTGCTGAAATGAAGAAGAAATTTTCACAGGTAGACAGATGAAATAAACTTTATAAAATAATAACCAAGATACATAGTAACAGCATGATGCTGTAGCTTTTGTTTATTTCTTAACATGAGCATGAACTATTTAATTTTTTGTGCATGTTCTTGAATACAAAGATTACGTATGTATTAAATGCAGTCTTAACAGTAGAAGCTTCAAGTTGAGTATGTGTTTATATGCTTTTACACTGGTGTGTGTGCTTTTGGCCCGCTGTAGCTTTTCATAAAAAAAGGAATTGTGTAGCTGTCATAATATATCAGATTATGTAATGATTAAAATTAAGTTTTGTGTTTACTTTGTGGACTCAGCTTGATAACAGCCTGTCAAAATAATTTTGTCACTGGTCAGTACTGCCTTTTACACTATTTTTATAGTAAAGTAGCCACAAACAAGATGTTTGCATTGTTGTCTGATAGTTCAGATGGTATGTGTGAATGCTTGCCATGAATAGAGTTGGACTGAGGTTATTTTTGATTTATCTGTTTACTATGAACAACTCGAAGCCGTGGCAGCACGAATGATGGCGTAATACCATTTGCTATACTAACCCAGAGTTAAACCAGTTCAGTCTGTCAGAATTACATCTGTGAACAAGGAAGAGAGGATTTGTCTGACATGGAACATCCAGCAGCCCAACCAGCAAATCTTCTGTAATCTTCTGTAATTTGTTTGCTTAACGTTATTTTCATCTGTCAGATACTGTGTGTCTGATTATTTTCAGTAGCAACTCCAGTATAAGTCACAACTGATTAACTATCAAAGGTAGTGGAGAAATTGTGAGTAGGAGTAGTTGAATTTACAGGTATTTTCTGCAGAGAGGAGGGGAGTTAAGGTATTGGTTATGTAAAGGCCGTAGGACAACAAGGATTTGAGTCTCCAGTGGAGAGCTTCTATTCCTGACATGCTCATATACATAGCAGGTCAAGTTGTAGGATCAGTGGGAATCATTAAATCTGAGTTAACTTACGTTTTCCTAGGTGAAGCTGTATGAATAGTAGCAAATGCCTCTTAACCTCTCTGCGCTGTTCTATAGGGGAGCGTGGGCTTCCACCCAGAGCAAGCTTCTACTATTGCTGGGGAATCCGGGTCATAAGTGTAGGTTGATCTTATGAGTTTGTTGGGTTTTAGCCGCTGCTCATCTTCTCCAGAAAAATCAAGAAAGTAGACCACTGAACTGGGCCACAAGCTTCATCTTCTCTTTTGTAACCCCACAATGAGAGATGAATTGTGTACTGCTTGTTCAGCCAAAAAAAAAAAAAAAAGCTGTGCTGGGAAATTTAAAGGAAAGAACCCAGGAGAAGTAATCACTGGTGAAATTTAATTTTAGTCTACTCAAGTACAGCCCTGTGTGTGTCTGTGGGTGCTGTGGATGAAAGTGAGGATATAATACGTCAAAATTACTTTGAATTCTGAATTGTGTTTGCTTCTTAATGTTTGCTTGCTAATGTTTCAGGAATAGTTTTGTCTGTTGTCTTAGAAAGTAGTTCATAAACCTAAAATTATCCGGTAAAGATTAAATGTATGAAGATGAAGTGTTGCAGATCTGCTGGAAATGGTGCCTTGCATCTTTTTGAGCATGCAGTTAATGAAGATTTCCACGAAGGACAGTACATTTGGTAAACTTAGAGAAATTGGACTTTAAAGTCTTAAGAAAAATCACAGTCTAAAGCAAACTAATGTAATACAGATTGGGGGTGTGGTTTCATTTGCCCTTCTCTGACAACTTTTTTCTGATGATGGGAATAGATGCTGTAGTCAGCTAACACTTTATTTTGTAATTGCGTGAAGACTGTCAGCTGATCTCAAAATTTTGTAAAATGAAGGGACCCAGCATCAGCTAAAATGTTTCTGTTACTTTTTAAAAGGTTTGGTGATATAAGAGCTCTCATAAGGGCTGTGTTGTGAGGCTGGCTGTGTAGAAATCCAAGGGATGCTGAAGTTGTTTAGACCTTCTTTGTAGTTCTTTATTCTCTAGAAGATGCTTATGACGTGGCTGACAGTTTTAATATGAACACAGTTCTTGCTATTTATGAATGTTTTTATCCACTGAAAATCGTGATAGCACTGCATGTATCTTTTTGCCTTTTTAGACGATGTGCCCTTTAGCCGTGGACTGAGGTTTGGGTGCTCTGATGTGCATTACTAATGCTTTCTGTGTGTTACAAGTTGAAAAGGCTGAGTCCTTGGGGACTAATTATTCCATTTATTGACCTGATGCTTTATTGTGTGACCTGTATTTAAATATTAGTTATTCCTGATTGTTCTACAACTTTGGATAATTAAGATAATTAACTGTGCTTAGATCTTTGACTTCCTGGGTTTTCAGTGTTGGAAAGTGTTGGGAAAATGCGATTTTCTTGGCTTACCTGGGTGCATAAAACTTTATCACTATTCTATTGCCACCTTCATTTAAGATTGTTACTTTTCTGATTTCAGGTATATTGAAGTTGCTGTTTAAAATCTCTCTACTTTGTCTAGTAGCCGTTTGGCAATGTTAATTTTCTTACTCTGTTCAGGCAGAAGAATTTCTCCTGTGACTCACACAGCAGTGGATTTAGTAGAAGAAAGTTGGTGGCTTGATTACAGAACTTTTTGTTTAATGGTCAGCTTCCAAGATTATTTGGAAGCTTGTAGATGTTCTGGGTTGCATTCCTAAAAGTCACAAAAGGTATACTTCTACCTCAGCAGGATTTATGATCATGTCAAAGCAAAATATGATGTTGAAGTGATGATTTGAAAGGCTGTTCCTGACTGGAAGCAGCATTTTGTCTGCTTCCTGGCTGAAATTCTGTGCAGAAATTGAACAGTTTCTCTCTACACAGTGATCCACCCTTCCAAATTCCTTCTTGTTCTATAAAAATGGGGCTTGTTTTTACATAGGTTTTCCAAAACTGGAAATTTAATTTTCTTATACCTGCTTTCAAAAATAAAGTCCAGTTTTAGGATCCTTAGCTTGTAAAAGTATACCACATTTTACTGGTGAAGTCTTGTTTTGATTTTTCAATTAAACTCCAAAATGTTCTTAGCTCTACTCATGAATTGTTGCCTGCTGTCATTTCAGGTGGAAAGTGCTGCTGAGGAACCCAGGGTGCTGTGTATAATACAAGATACCACAAATTCCAAGACAGTGAATGAGCGTGTTACCTTGAACCTGCCAGCTTCCACACCACTTAAAAGGCTGTTTGAAGATGTGGCTTCAAAAGTGGGCTACGTGAATGGAACTTTTGATTTAGTGTGGGGAAATGGAGATAATGTAACTGATACGGTATGGCAAAAGTGCTTTTTATTTCCTCTTGATAGCAAACGTTTAAATCTTCACATTATAGAAAAGTGTTACCTGTATTCCATAGTGTTCATTTAATTCCTGTAAAAATGTGTTTTCATTTAATTACTGTAAAAGTTCATAATAGTTGCACCAGAGCAGACTGACACACTATTTTGATTTGTCTGAATTTTATTTTGTATTATATCTACATTTTAGTCTCAAAATGTGCTCTTAATTGATAAATTTATTTAATCATTAAACAAAAGAAACTAATATGAACATTCAGATGTAATGCTAGTTTTAATTATCAGTATGTATTTTTAATAATAATACTCATAGTAATTAATCTCATCTGTTTCCTGTGGTCTTGTTTGAGAAATGTTTTCTTCTCAACAGAAGCATGCTGTGTAGTGACTTTCCATGTTTCTTATACCTATTTGAATTTCTAATACAATAAAATCATAATTAATATAAAGCACAGAAGTTATTGTAGATTGGTGTTGGTTTTAGTTAATATGATTTCTATAGATGCACCTAGAAAACGTTGTAAGATTTCTTAAGGAATAGACGTTAGTTTATTTCAGGTCATGTTTATGCTTGCTGAACTTTTTTTTTTCCTTTAAAAAAAAGAAGTGTATGCAAGCTATATAGGATACTAGATGGTTTGATGTTCTGCAAGAAACTTGTAGACTAGTGTCTTGACTCCTGAATAGAGGTACCAACTTCTAAGTATTAAATTGGACTGTAATACTTAACTTACACTGTTTCTTAAACTGTTCCCAAGTTCTTTCAGTATTAATGATGAGTATGTTTTGTCTATACTGGATAATTATTTTCATTTCATCTTAGTGTGTCAGAAGCTACTTCAAGCAATGTACTTGGACGGAATTTGTTAATTGTGTATAGATCTGTTTAAAAAAAAAAAGTTGTTTTTTTTTTTCCTAGCAGACTCCAATAGATCAGAACAGTGACAAAACTATTCTTGATGCTGGTTTTGAGCCAGGGAAGAAGAACTTTCTGCATTTGACAGACAAAGATGGTGAGCAGCCTCATATAATGCCAGTAAGTAAAGTCTTTGCTCAGCTATATAAGCTATAGTGTTGGGGGGAGAGAGACGTATGTTCTGTGTATTGCCCTTGTGAGATCAGAAAATGAAATAAAATTGGGCTGTATATTTCATACAATAAGCTTCTTCAGGAACCTTCTCAACAGACTTTTAGACTACTATTTTACACTTCTATGTTTCTCCTGAGTAGGACCAATTCCATTAGTAATGATTTGCTGTCACTTTTTATTCATGCTTGACAAATATTTCTGTAATGTTTGCTGTGAGTAACTTTCTAAAGTTATATAATTAATTAATCTTTGGCATATTTAGAGATAAGTCTTAACAATACTAGTATAATCATATACCTACTCCTTTTCATCTGGGTGTTTGAAAGCAATATTAGGCCACTCTGACAGAATTCTCAGAAGCAGCAGTCCTGTATCAACAGCAGTTACCTACTTCCAAATTTACCTTTAAGAAAAAAAAAAAAAAAGAAGTCGTCAGTGTTGCTAGAAACAACTTTTTGCCATAACAAAATATTTGAAATTTCCTATTTATTGAATATGTGGTGCAGTGAAAGATAAACACAGCTGCAGTTTATTTAAATCAGGGATTGGATAGACTAGTGATATGTTAAGATTTATTACTTGGCTCTCATGTCAGCATAATGCTGGCCTACTTAGCCTTTGTTGTGGACTTAATTATCTGAAAAGCGGAAAAGAACCCCCATGTTTAAATAATTGTGCACAAGGTCAGAAATTGAGAGTGATTCTGAAAGAATATTGAGTTGTAATTTTTATACCTGAAAAAAAAGAAAATCTCATTGTATATTTCAGTGCAGAAAACTTGAGACATAGGAGATGCTAAATTGCAAACTTGCTTGTTGTATGGATTATGGTACTGTATTTGATTATACAGTGTTCTAAAGGGCATTTGCTTCCACTAATGCGAAGAATGATTTCTCGAGGGGTTGAGAATTTGGAGGGCAGAATTAAAGTTACTCAGGCAACTGTATATTTCCAATTTTGTAAAATTTGTGTGATATGCTAACAAAATTGATTTCTTGGCCACGAGAGAAAGAAGTAAAACTTGTAGGTGCTTCAGTAAAAATTTGTTCTCTCATTTTTGCTTAATATCAGTGTATTTATGTTTTTAGGAGGAGTCAGGTACAACAGATGACAGTGTGCAAGACAGATTTATAGGCCCTCTTCCAAGAGAAGGCTCTGTTGGCTGCACCAATGACTATGTCAGTCAAAGCTACTCTTATTCTTCAGTCCTGAGCAAATCGGAGACAGGTATAGTGTTCTCTCTTGTAAAGGCAATGCTAATTCATAATTATTTTAGCATATTTTCAAATAGCAGCACTTCAAGATTTCTGAAATAAATTGCAGTTTATTTAAAAAAACCCACATCACTACTACATTTTCCATCATGTTTTCTACAATATTCTCGAATCACTTTGGGAACAGCAGAGCTGTCTCCCATCCTTTTCTTACTTGTGACAGTGCAATTCAAGGTCTCTAACGGGGGCCCTCCTTTTCAGTATTAATCTGCTGCTGTGTCCCTAGTTGAGTAGTGAGGATTGTATTACCAGAAAGTATTCACCTAGAGCTTGTGTGTTCACTCACAGCTTAATGAGTACTTGATACTCTGTTATAGAGGGGCTGTTGCCAAATCTCTGCACTTCGTGTGTTAACTAAAGTCTTCCTCCTGTAGCCCCTGGTTGCAGTTTCTCTGCCTGCACCGTGATTCCCCAAGAGGTTCATCCTCCGCTGTCTGGCTCCCCACCAGCAAGTGGAGACTCCCTCTGGAAGGGAAGCGCAGCTCTGCCTTGCAGACAAGTGCCAGGGCAGATCCCAGGAGGCTGGCTGGGTGCCTTTGCTGTGCAGAGGGCAGAAGCAGACAGCAACTTATAGCTCAGTAATGAGACAAACTCCTGATACTAAATTTGTTGAGCAGACAAAAAGAGGACATTCGTATTACACAAATTCACACATGTTCAAGATTTTTTGAGAGATAAGAAAGTTTATCTGCCACATACCATTTTTTCATTTAATACAACTATGAAAAGATGAACTGTATAGAGTAGAGTAATAAGTAAAATACACGTGTTCTAACTCAGTCTCTTCACAGACAATGCATGTGTTTTGTATGGAGTAGCTGCCTTTAAATTACTAGTAATGTGAAGTTACTAGTAGGGAACTGAGATTTTTTTTTTTAATACTAAGAGCTTCAGAGTATAAATAGACATATTAATTTCTTTATTACACTATGCTTCAGTATACACTGCTTACTTATCAACTGTTGTTAATATTGTATATTTTGGAGAAAATCTTAAAATGACAGTAAGATTGAATATAAGTAACTAATTCCCTTTTCAGCTAATAAAAATGACACTGACTTTTAGTAGCTGTTTTAAGTGGTTATTATGGGAGAAGGTTTTAGAAGATACATGTGCATGGGTGCTTTAGAGATTTTCTTTTTATAGTTCTGAGATGATAGTATAAACCAGTGCAGATACAAATTATATTTACATTATAACTAGGACGTTTTTAGTTGACATCAGGCAATAAGTAAGCTAGTACACAATTGTTTCTTAACGAATTCTAGATTCTTCTATAAAATATTTAAATCAACTATTAAAATATTTAGTTACCTACGTCCCCATTGGTGCAGTATTCAACATTAAATATTGGTTATTATTGCGAAACATAATTCATGATCACTAAAATAGCTGTGTGTCCTTCAGGGAAATTCTGTTGTGTAAACTATTACTCTCTATTGCTCTCAGAAGTGAGTAATTGTAATATTCCCTCAATTTTTGTAGTGCAAATAACAATAAATGACAACAGCTGGATGCATTTCTTAAATAAACATTATTTTCTTGTCAAATGTTTTAACTCAGTGATTTCGCATCTCTTTGTGCTATTTCCATCTCATTCTTCTTGTATTTTTAGGTTATGTGGGGCTAGTAAATCAAGCAATGACTTGCTACTTGAACAGCCTTCTACAAACACTTTTCATGACTCCTGAATTTAGAAATGCGTTATATAAGTGAGTATATATAATCAAAACCTGTTCTTAAATTTGTCCTGGTACATATTGGTAGGAGACCCTTTCTAATTCCTCCTGTCAAAATTTCCTTGTTCGGATACTGAAAAGCATACTTGAAGTCAAGCTGGATAGACTATTATAAATTATATTTGCTTAAAAGCTTCCAGATTTTTAGTAAAATACTAAGATATGTTATTGGCTGTGGCATGGACGAGCTTTTTAAAGAAATTGCCCCATCCTGAAAACATCAAACTTGAAATTAAGTTTGATACTGAGTGCAGTTCACGTCTGTATTTGTGCTGTGAATGGCTTCAAAATTACTTCATTTGTTTTGTGTTAGGGTTGTACATCTAAAAAATAGTATTGTCATTAACTGCAGAAATGGAAAGCAATTCCATGTGACTTTTCCCAAGAAACAGAGCTTCAGTTAACCTCTATAATCTGTCGGACCTCTTGAAATGTAATAAATGCTGATTTAAATGTCTTTTTGACTAATATTTTGAAAGCATTTTTAACTGTCAAATATCTTGTGTTGTGACTAGATGGGAATTTGAAGAATCTGAAGAGGATCCTGTGACGAGTATCCCCTACCAGCTTCAAAGACTATTTGTTTTACTGCAGACCAGCAAAAAAAGAGCAATTGAAACAACAGATGTTACACGGAGTTTCGGATGGGATAGTAGTGAGGGTAATATGCAGATACTAAGCTTGTGTGATTTGCTTCAGCAGTGGCCTGTTAGGTGTTTGAACTGCTGTTGATGGGGAAAAATGCTGGAATAATTAAAAATAATTTAGAATCCACTGTGTTTCAATGGAAACAAAATAGCCTAAATGGATATTTTGTTGTGGTGTGTGTTTGATTTTTTTTTTAAATGATGTCTGTGAGTTTTAGGCTGTTAAAGTAAAAAGCATTATATTTTTGTAATTAAGCTATCATTACAGTTGTTAATTGTTTCTGAAGAAGTAGCTCTTTGTGAGAAACTTGGATCTGTTTTGAATCACAAATGTCAAATGCACACGTTCCACTTAAGCAGAAAATAATATGGATAATTCCATAAAATCAAACACTGTATTTGTCTTTTTGACACTTGTATAGTGTAATTTTGCTCTATAACATGTTGATTTTTACATGGAGTAATCACATGATGATAAGGAGTTGGATTTCAGTGTCCTTACACTTACAAGGGGAAAAAAAAATTGAGTTTTAGAGAATCAGCACAAAGTGGGAAATAAGTCAGAAGCAGTTTATTTTATAACGGTGCATATTAGCATTTCTGTATTTTTATGTATTCTTGCTTATGTACGCAATTCTTGTTTATGCATAAGCATTGTGAGCAAGCTGGCTGCTTATTTTTCTAACTTAACTCAGGAGGCAGCTGCTTGTAGAATTGAACACTGGCCCAATAGTGAATAATGTAGTAAATAATTGGTAAATAAACAAATTGGTAGCTTTTTAGAAAGTATTCTCAGGCTACAGTTAGTATTGGGGCTAATAACATCTCTTGTTTTAATTAAGTTTAATTTAAATTTCTAACAGCGTGGCAGCAACATGATGTACAGGAGCTTTGTAGAGTAATGTTTGATGCTTTGGAGCAGAAATGGAAGCAAACAGAACAGGTAATTGTATAAAAACTTTTTTCTGTTCAGTCAACGGTGTAGTATTGTTTTGGGGTTTTGTTGGCTTTTTTTTTACAGATGATTGTGAAAAATGTTAACTGAATTTTAAATACAAGGTTATTGAAAGTCTGCAATAATTGCCACTTTTCTTGTTTGATGCAATAGTTAAGCTACTATAATGTACAACTTTCAAGAGTGTGTTTCCTATGTTTTCCTCCCCCAGTTAAAAGTGGAATATTCTGAACTCTGGATACTTAGTCTTTATCTGAAGAACAGAAATTGATTGTGTAACTCAGCTTCTGTGATAGCTTCCTTGCTGTCAGTATTTATTAGGTTACGCTGTGGGCTGTTGCAGCTCAAGCCCACTCTTCCAATGTAGGAGAAAGATAGGAATACTTTCATAACATGTTACGTTCTGATAAGTGGTCAACTTGTTACAGGCCGGTTTTCAGATTTGTAGATTGGCAAATACTTCCTCTGTCTTTCTGCATCTGCCTCTGGAGACACAGGGAAGGACTGCAGTATCAGTCTGTTAACGATGTCTGCAAGATCAGGCTTGTTTTTAAAACATAAACTTCAATTTTGGTAGTTTTGTGGTCACTCTTAAAATGTGAACGTAAAGTATACTGTGAAGCTTACATATTGTGGTTTGAGAAGTTCATTTGAGATGTGTTTTGTGCAGTGGTGGGTCAGGGGAAAACAAACAATTGAGATGGGTGTCCTGCTGGGGAATGGTATTCTAAATGTGTAGCTATGCAATTAAGATTTTATTAAAAAAAGGCATTTTCTTTTAAAACTAAAGAAAGAAAATATGTTCTGTTTCATTTGTTTAAAGCTCTGTTGAATATCTGTTTGTTTCAGGCTGATCTTATAAATCAACTGTATCAAGGCAAACTGAAGGACTATGTAAGGTGTCTAGAATGTGGCTATGAAGGCTGGAGAATTGACACTTACCTGGATATTCCTTTGGTCATCCGGCCGTATGGCTCCAACCAGGCGTTTGCTAGCGTGGTGTGTACTATTATGCTGACTAATAGTGCATCCATACACACATAGAATACATAATGCGACAGTGGTATAATTTGTTACATGGTAAGTATCATCCTAGATACTCCATCTTGGGGTGTTCGTCTTTGTGCAGTGAACCAGCTAGCAAGTTCTAGAAGATTTTTTTTGGCTTTTTGTTTTTGTTTTTTTTTTTCTTTTGCCCTTCAATGAGTCCTACTGGTGCATGTATAAGGGGAGGGGAAATGCAACTTTATTGCCTTAGGGCTGCAGTAATTAATTATTTTCTTCCTGATAAAATCTTCAGCATTTACCCGAGATATTTTTATGAGATTACTAAGTTTTATTTGGGTTGTTCTCTTTATTAACACATCTGCTAAATTTTCATAGCATTGTTGAAAATCTTAGTGAAAGAACAGAAAGTTGAATTAGAATTTTTAGTTTAATTGCCATGTTGTTGCTGTGCTTTTTAAAGTTCACTTCTCAAATACCATATGCTTTTAACAAGCGATTTAATGATAATAAAAAATCATATCATACATCAGTGTTCTTGGTCACTTTTGCTCCAGCATTACTGATGTTGGCAAGCATATATATTGCTTAGTAAATCTGTGGAAGTTTTTTTTGTTTTATTTTTTCCACCCCCCTGAAAAGAAGTGATTACAATCTGTGAAATTCCACTGTTGTGGCTTAAAATACCTGTACTATGGATAAAGTTGTGAGAAAGAATAAGAATAAATCAAACAAGTCTTTCAGTAAAGGTTGTTTTAAACAAACACTTGTTGTGTAATTGGCTTACCAGGATTATTTGTTATATATAAAGTATTTTTGCTTTTGTATTTAGTATGCTGGCAGTATTCTTTAAGCACTAGTAGTCTGTAATTCTTAACAGTAATTCTGTTAAGAATTGTTAGAATTAGGTTAAACTGCAATGTAGGTTCAAAGTACTTTGTACTTTAAAACTTTAAATGCCAATCTTGAGAAGTAGTAAAGATGAGGGTTGTTGATCTCACAAAAAGGATTCAAGTTAGTAAAGTCCTTTGGATTCTTTTTAAGATTGCATTAAAATTTTTTAGAACCATCCAGCTAATTGAAGCTGTATTTTGAGCTGCCATTCCACTGATACAGATTGATGTTTTACGTAGATGGCTTCCCTTTTCACCTTTTGAAACTCATTTCTAGAAATAGTCCCTAAAACAAAATTTTTTGTTGTAATTTTTATTCAATAATGAGATTTTTCTGATCTATTAATGAAAACATTTCAGTTCATGTAGCTGTATTCCGCATTTAACAATGCATTGTACATGTGTCTCAAATTGAAATTTTTTTCTTTAGTAGAGAAGTCTGTAGCAGAATGCTAAAAAAAACTTTGTATATTTGTAAAAACACAGAAAGCTTGAACAATCAAGAACTTAAATATCAGATTACTTTTAGTAGTATTTGATATTTCTCCTGTAAATCAGCATTTACTGGGTTTACTACACTGAGGAAAATAGTTTTAAGATTTTTGTTACACAAAGTTACGTGTTTGCAATTTGTACTGATGCTTCAATTTTTGAGCTTTTTCAATTCGTATTCTGATTATATTCAGTTGATTCTCCTCCCTGCATTTGTATTATCTATAGCAGATGTAATTTTTAGTTTTGTAATCTTCAACAGTGGGGAGATATGGAGGATACTTGCTTTAGGAGAAGGGAAAAATCGCCTGTTTCTAAATGGAATTCTCTGAAGGTAGTATCCTCCATTGATCCATAGATGATGGTGATTTAGTAGGTGTAGGTAAAAAGGGTATGAGTGAGAGATCAAAAACTTCACACATGCGCTAATAGGGCTTATAGAAGGGAATGTAAAACTTTTTAGACCTTGCTAGTCAGCTCCTGAGGGAACTTGCAGCAGGCGACACAACCCAAGATAGGGGATCTAAGGAGGATACTACCTTCAAAGAACTCTAGTTAGAGGTAAGTGATTTTCCATTACTTTCTAATAAGAGAGAATGGATGTATGAGCTTTAAGTAAGGTTAATCTGTAGAATGCCACATAAAGCGTATTATCCCACTGTTCGACATTGTGTACTACGAAAAAAATGTAGATACCTGAAATGTTGCATTTATCTGTAAATATATATGTATTACTCCTTAAATAGCTGGGAACATTGAAGAACTGGGAAGGATAATGTTACGCTTTCTTTATTTCCTAATACAAAGTAATTCTGAAATTCTTCAGTATGTTTTTAAGGTTTGCATTTTGAAAATTTTTTTCTGATTCCCCACTCCATCTGCTAAGTTCATGTAGTAAGACTACATAGCTACAAACTTACTAGGACATCTCTGGGGCGCTGAGATTTTGTCAGTATGTATCTCAAGATAGTTTGTGAAAAAGTACTCACGCTATCTGTATTATTCAAGGGCACGGTTTACAAAAACCTGAATCAGTTTTTTCTTGAGGTCAGTAGAAATACAGACATAAAAATATATAGCTCATTTCAAGGAGGTAAACAGGAGCAGCAGTTCACATGCTGATTTTTGTAGGTACTAGTATCTTTTGTATAGATGCCTGAATTTAACAGCATTAGACATAAACTAAAAAGATTTTTTTTTTTGACTGCAAAACATAAAAATTTTGCAAGATGAAGAACAGCTGAGAGAAGAGTGGATGCAATGGGGAACTAGCTGGCATGCTGAAATTATGTTACTAGAAAACAGTGGAAATTGCTTTGTAATACCAGAAGACTAGTAATAATACAAGTATTCTGGAGATGTAGCAAGTACAGTTCTGTTTTGTTAAGTGTTGCTAGTTTTCACCACCTTTTGTACATTAGCTTTTCTTTTGAGGGTGTAATGCATACAAGTAGTCCTTTTTTGAGCAGAAATTAATTTGGACTTCTGTGTGAACTTTGTGGTGTCATTGCTGAACTAAAACTGTTGATGGCAGTTAGAATATGGATCGTGATACTTTTTTAAGCTAGATTTGTAATAACAAGGTCTTGTATTTTTAGTTGAGCATATTCTTTGGACATGGTAAAACTAGATGAGGCCTGAAAATCTGAGATGGCAATTAGTTTCTATTTTTTTCCACGAACAATTTTGCCTAATGGCTACTTATTGTGTAACTTTTCATAAAGGTTCTACTGCTCCTGTTCACAGGTTTTTGTACAAATGCTTGCAGTAAGATACCTGTCAAATTACTGACTTACTCTTCTCCACAAAAATGCATTATGATATATGTCCTAAGTGCCTATCTGTAGCTAGACAATAATTAGTTTGAACTGTTTGTTATGGCATTTTAGTATGCCAAGTGTTATAGATCTCATAATCAGAATTTTAAAAAATGGATATACTCAGAACTTGGCTGGACAAGGCCCTGAGCAATGTGCTGTAAGTTGGACCTGCTTTGAGCAGGGAGTTAGGATCAGATGATCTCCAGAATTCTCTTTCAGCCTATATTGTTCTTTCTATTCTGTGACTATAAAAAAGTTTAAATAGCCTTTGTCATACTAATCTATTGCTTGATCTTTTATGGTATATTTTGAAGTGTGTGTGTGTTAGGAATGTTGGAAAAGCTTAATAGCTCTAAGACTACATAATAGTTAGCTCTTTGAAGATAACTTCAAAGGTAACATTTACTGTAAAAATGGAGTTGCACAAAAATGGGGGATGTCGTGATAGGTTGTGGAGCATAGAAGCTTTATCACTGGTTTTGCTGAGAAGACTGTCAGAGTAGAAAATGGTGGACTCCATTAGAATAGGAATTGTATTAAGAAACATCCTAATCAGCAGAACTAACTTTGATGTCAAGATTATGTAGGAGAAAACTGGAGGAGACATAAATGAGTAAACCTGAGGAACAGCGGTGTTCCTTACACAAGGGTTGAAAAATACACAGATAATTCCTATAGCTCAAAAATAATGGAATTCTCAAGAGTTTTAATCAGTTTTTTCAAAGCACAGCTCGCTATGTGTGGTAAGCAGTGAAACCGCAAAAGTAATGTAATAATACTTCATTCAGTTTTTGGGGGTCTGAAGAGGATCATCACTTTTTTTCCATACGTAAAAATTTATACTACGTTTCCTTGTTAAACTGCACATCACATGAGTCTACATAAGCATTACATAATCATTTATGTCCCATCATTTGTATATTTCCCATTCATTCATATTCATGTTGATGCATGAATTGCAACTTTTTTCTTACACTCAAAATATATTTTTATTGTCTTAACTGGCATTTGATTCATAAGAGAGAGTTCTGTGGTCATTATGTGATGTCTTCTATGTTTCGTGTTTTCTGTGTTGGTTATTAACTTTTTTGCTTTCATATAAATAGTTCTGAATATTAATTTCTTAACTAGATCACAGAATAAGTCAAAATGCAGTAATCCATTTCTTCCCCTTTCTCTTTAAGCAGGGTTATAACTTGCTTAGACTTTTTCTTACATTTTAGAATGAGATTCCTCACACTTTAGTGCATAATCTTACTAAATGTTAGCTATTTGTTGCCCTTGAGTAAAAAGCAACTCGGCCTCTGTAGCGTTTAGGAAGTAAATACCTAGACAGTAGTTCAATTCAGACTCTAAAATGTTTTCACGTTTCTAGAGAGTCTCTCTGTCCAAGAGCTGTGATTTCAGGGCTATTCAGAGGCTTTTCTGGCTGGATCTGAAACTGGTGAAGTGAGATGACTGCCTTCAATTTACAGTCATCTTACTGAGTTTGGCACATTTTTCATTTGTGAGTAGTTGTCACCTGGAATACATTCATTTTTAAAAAGTCCTTTCTCCTAGAACAGCAGCAGAGCTTTTGTAAAACATTTGTTTTATTATTGTTCTTGCTTCTTCCCCGAGTTCTCAGAAAGAAAGAAGTGAGAAGGGAAGAATTGGAGGCTTTTTGAAGAACTTGACGTAGCCTTGATTTCCTCCCAAAGTGTGACTTACCAAACAACATGATTTAGATAGTAATCTTAAGTTCTGTGCCAGCCACATTACAATTGGTGAGTTTACTCTGCCCAGTTAAGCCCCCTCTTACTTATTCAGACTTCAGGGAACAGCTACACTCCTTCATAAGAGGTGGTAATTTTTAAAGCGTTGTTTCTGTTCATTTTTGCTTTAAACTGAATGTCTAAATATGCAAGTGGTATTTGTTTTCACCTCCATAGGTGAACAGAAAACTGCCTTCCACTTGGAGTTCAGAAACCCAAAGCCCTATTGGCTTGCAAGGTGACTGGGTTAAAGGTTTTAACTTTTAAAATCTCTGGATAAAATTCTTCACTGAAGGCATCTCAATATTCTTAGTGAATTTTGTTTGAACGAGTTTGTTCTCAAGTATACACAACTTATGTGCAATATCATTGTTGCAAATTATGTTAGGGGGAGGACTAATGATTGGTTTGGTTGTATTTTGAATATTGTTTACTGTAGAGAGGAGCAAAGTAGAAATCATTAAACTCCTGGATTTAAGCATTAGTGACAGAACTTTTAGGCATCTGTCAGAGGACAAAATTCCAGTTACTGGTCAGTTGCCTCATAAGGTTTATGCTAGGAAGCTAGTTCTGTCTTTGTAGGAGGTGGCCATATCTGATTCTCACTCCTTTGGGAGTGAAGCTCAAATAGTCTCCCTCCGTCCTTTCCCCACCTTTCACTTAAAAGTACTATCTTCAAATGTAGTTTCCTAAGTCCCTTTGTAGAATGGGACTAAGGCTATCTTCAGGCAGGACACTGAGGAACTGAGTAATGTTTTTTCCTGCTACCTCCCCCCCAACCCAGTAATTATTGGATGGTATCTGTTGGGAAAAACTCCTCTTGAAATGCGGAAGAACAATCTCAAAACTCTGGGAGAACAAGGCCAAAAAATAAGCTTGTTTTCACAGCAGTTGACTGAACAGACATGACTAAATGTGATGTGCAAGATAACAGGAGTAAATGTCATTTTATGTTGTCTGCTTATTAAAACAAGACAATTTTGGTTCATCAAATACTGAATGAAATATAGTTAGCCATAATTGTGGTTTGACTGTTTAACCTTGGGCTGGGTAGAAAGGTTGGTTTCTCTTCCTGTTTTCCTGACTCTGTGTCTGTATCGAAGTTTGTCAAGCAAATTTTGGTTGTAGATTTAATTGAAGTAATTTGTATGTGTTTGCAATCTCATTGTAAATTTATCGTTCTGATTTATACCTACATAGTAAACATGCTTTAAAAAAATCAGGTAACATCTTTTTATTATTAGGAAGAAGCACTGCATGCTTTCATTCAGCCTGAGATTCTTGATGGCCCCAATCAGTATTTTTGTGAACGATGTAAGAAGAAATGTGATGCAAGGAAGGTAAAGACTGTCCAAATAATTTGCGAAAATTACTTTTGGTAAATACCAATCCTGACGATGGTAGCATAATCTTGTCTCTGCTTCATTTAGGGTCTGCGGTTCTTGCATTTTCCATATCTGCTGACATTACAGCTGAAGAGATTTGACTTTGATTATACCACTATGCACAGAATTAAACTCAATGATCGTATGACCTTTCCTGAGGAGTTAGACATGAGTGTCTTCATTGATGTTGAAGATGAGGTAAAGTGTTTGGTTTCAGAGAAAAGTCTTTTAACTTTCTTGAAGTTTCTCATTAAGAAAATTAAAATGTCAGTCTAATAAACCCATTTTAACAACATTATTTATCTACATAAAATGTTCTTTAGCCATGGCAATGTTTTAATTTGAAGTTTTTAAATCTGTCCACATGTTTTTTTGTTATATCGAAAAGGAAGCATGTTCTCTAATCGCTATAGGGTTTCCATGCTTCCATAAAGAAGCTGTTTCTGATTTCTTATATCTTTGCATGGGTGATTTAAAAGTACAAGTCTCAGGGCTTCTCCATATACTGCAAATCCAGAATGAAACATTTCTTAAACTTGTGTCTGAATCTGTTCTGGTCATGAGGTGATGTAAAGTTTTGAAACTCTGAATGCTGAGGTTAGTCCAGAAAACATTAACGATTAATTCCTTCCCTCTGACTCACAATATTGCGTATGTTGTAGAAATGAGATTTGTAAAATTTTATTTTTCACTTGCATCATCTTTTGGCTTCTAACTCTTCTGGTTTTGGCCAAAATTCATGTTGTGCAATTACATTCACCAAAAAGTATTTAATGTGCCTTCTGCATTAAAAACTAAATTTATTCCTTTAATTCCATTCCTGAAAACATTATGTCACTTTGCTAGCTTGTAGTGGTATAAGAGAAATACTGCATTGATATGCATATAGGGAGGCTTTTCTGACTATACAAACCTTTGGTTTATGCTATCTAAGCAATTTGATACCTCTCAAAGTGTTACTGGAGGGGCTAAATGAGAATGAAGATTGATCTGGGAGAATAGAACTTGAGGCAAAATTAACAACTGTCAGAAAATCAAAAGAATTATCCAGAGGAAAGAGGATCAGGTAAGAGATGGATATAGTGACTTGTACTAAACGAACTGCATTCATAGTGTTGTTGACATCATGCTTTTAAGCTAATAGAACGCTAATCAGTCTTACTGAAATACCTTGACTCTGTCCAGTGAGTTGAAATGGAGAAAAATCTTTGACTGTGGATGAAAATATTTCCAGTCAAATCAGTTCTGATTAACAGGGCCATGTTACAATAGGATTTGTTATCTGATATTAGGCTTCCAGGTATTTAATTGAATTAACTAGTAAATGGAATAGGCTAGTTACAGATATAATCTTGTCAAGTATGAAACCAGGTAATTACCATTCAGTTGCACACAAGACCGGAAAATATTGATCTAAGGCGTGGACTGAAGACAGTTACTAACAGAAACAAGTCTGTTCTCAGTGCTGAATTGCAGAGGTCTCTAGGTTTTTGAGGAGTTTCATTGTTTTGTAGATGGAATTTTTTCATTTCACAAATACATTGTTATTTCTTGTTCTGTGTAACTTTAAATGTTGTATAATATTAGTATGTATGTCTTATTTTTAAGAAGTCTCCTCAGACTGAGAGTTGCACTGATAGTGGAGCTGAAAATGAAGGCAGTTGTCACAGTGATCAGATGAGCAATGATTTTTCTAATGATGATGGAGTTGATGAAGGAATCTGCCTTGAAAGCAATAGTGCAGCGGAAAGACTTTCTAAAGCTGGCAGTGAAAAGGTATGTTTAAAAAAATGTTGTACTGGGTCTGATTGGGACGGAGGTAATTTTCTTCATAGCGGCCTGTATGGTGCTTGGTTCTGGATTTGTGACTAAAACAGTGTTGATAGCACACCAGTGTGTTAACTCTTGCTGAACAGTGTTGCACAGCACCAAGGTTTTCTGTTTCTCATTCTGCTGCTGTAATGAGTAGGGCTAGGGGTGGGCAGGAGGCTGGAAGGGGGACGTAGCTGGGACGGCTGACCTGAATTGACCAGAGGGATATTCCATGCCATATTCCCTGCTGTGTAATGTCATGCTCAGCAGTAAAAACTGGGGGCTTTCCAAAGTAGCTGTTGCTCAGAGACTTGCTGGGCATTGGTCTGCTGGTGGGAGGTCATGAGTAATGCCTTTGCATCATTGCATTCCCCCCCGCCCTTTCCTTCACTTACTAAACTGTCATTATCTCCAACCACAAGTTTTCTCACTTTTCC
>NW_008824186.1:86009-98959 GCF_000699105.1 Pygoscelis adeliae
AGGGGAGTAGTGTGTGACTGACTGGGTGGGTGCTTAGTTGCTGGCCAGGGTCAAACCACCACAAATGTAAATGATAAAAATATAAATAATTCTAATATTGGGAGTGGGGTGTGGGGGGGGTGGGAGTGTGTGTTTTTAGTCAAATTCCAAAAATTGACGCTACAGCAAAGGAAAGCATGCAACTGATTTGGAGGTCACCTGAGAATAAAAGTCTTCCTAGCTTGTCAGACTGAGAATTCCCAGATAACTTGTGTTGGCGGCAGACCCTCAAGTTTGAAGACTTTTTTCTCTTGTGAGCAGTGGTTTTTCTTTGAGGTCAACTGTTAAAGGCCTACCAGCTTTGAGTGCAAAAGTGTCTTTCAGTTTAGAAGGAGAAGATTGGAAAGCTTTGATCAGTCTCTGCAATCCATTTCTTGTCCTTATGAAAGTGGTCGTATAGATGAGGCCGTGGGTCTAAATGTTAAATATTCATTCAGTCATCTTGAGTTAGTATAAAGAAATTGAGCAGCAAGTCAGTCTAGGATAGCAGTCATCTTTCTGTGGGACATGAAGATTAGCAGAGTTTTCTTGCACATAAAAAATTAACCAAAAATCTTGAGTTTTATGGTAATGTCTACAATGTGTACTTCATGGGTCGTTATTCAGTGAACTCATCTGAAACTTGGCCAATAGCTTTTCTTCAGACTTGTTAGGAAGCTGTTTGGCTGTAACTGTTACTTTCATAAATATTTAAAGGCTGACTTGCATTTTAATCTGCGCATCTGTCCCTGTTTAAATTTACCTTAAACCATTTGAGAGGGTTTTTTGATAAATGCTCTGAATACTGTCAATCTTAGCTGGGAAAAAGAAAGAAATTAATAGATAGTAACTTGACTGGAACAGGGACAGAGTATTGTAATGTATCTGTAATGCAAATGTCATGTCCTAGTATTGACAGTAGCTTTGGCCAATTAATTCGTACTACTTGTTCTCAAGGCAAACTAGCTGTCAAGCCATGTTGTTAGTTTTTTAGTTTGGATATCTTAATGGATGCAGTATATGCCAAGAATTTACAGAGCATTTCCTCTACATAATCTAAAAATATTTGATTCTTGTAACACTTGTGTGAGTCAGTATTGTTCAGTTCTATTTTTTAATGTATATACAACACTGAAGGTATGTCCTTAGTACCCTTTATTTCCATCCTTTCATCTGTGAAAAGTAAGGTTTATGACAGCAAACTTGGAGTGCTGTGAGAGAAATTAATGCAGAGTGCTGATAAGCATTGAATGGCGTGTTGCTGGTTTGCAATATACATTAAGGGGCAAAAAGCAATCTTCAAGAATGCAGAGAAAGGTGACAGCAAATAAGCCTAAACTTTGTAGCTACAGGCAAGTTGGTCGTTACTTTGTTTCTTGTGTGGAGATATGCTTAATACCTATCTAGCATAAGAATTCACAAATTCAGAGCTCGTACAGAAAAGAAGTAACAGTAATGCATTAATCCAGTTCAAAAATGTTTCCGTGGTTGTTTTTTTCTTAAGTCGTTTGGTCTTTTCTCTCTCTTCCCACCACTGAAAGGGGAAATTCCTCTTTACTTCCATTATTACATATGCCAAACATCACACAAGACTATCAGAGCTCTGATTTTGTTCACTGTCTATTGCAGTAATTCATTCTGTTATACAGATCTGTTTTGTAACATACAACTATTTATATATTTGGGTTAATGTAATTGTTTTAAAACTTCTAATATGATAATTTGGTTACCTATTCGTTACTTTATATATATTTATATATATTTATATATATTTATATTTTTATATATATATAAAAAACGTATATAAACCATGACACACTTTCTTCTTCTCTCCCCAGAGTTCTTTACTGTATGAGCTCTTTTCTGTTATGGTTCATTCTGGAAGTGCTGCTGGTGGCCATTACTATGCCTGTATAAGATCTTTTAGTGATGAACAGTGGTACAGTTTTAATGATCAGCATGTTAGCAAGGTAAAAATAGTATTTAGTTATCTTGTGTACTCATAGATGAACCAATAAGTTTGTATTTTGTATGTGATTTTTCACTTACATATACTGAAGCTGGTTTTATGTGCAGGTATTTCAAGCATTTACTTTGTTTCATCTTCTCATCCTGATGTCCTGCCACATACATACGTTTCACTCATGAGGTTAACTGATTTCTAGGGGTTTTTTTATTTATTTATGTATGGGTGTGCGTTGGGGGAGAGGAGTGAGTGTTTCTTCTTGGTGGTGAAGGGGGGATGGTTCATAAAGAATCCTTTATTCATGTACAGACCAGGCTGGATTTAGAATTTTGCCTTCTATACATGTGAAGAATACTTCTTGCTTAGAGAAGTGTATTTGTAGATCTATTACAACCCAGATTGTGCTGTTAAACCTGTCCTGCTGATGCGTTTCAGGTGTTACATGTATCCATAAATGTTAATTGCAATCAAGAACCTGGATAATGTTTTTCTAAGAAGTTCCTATTAAAAAAAAAGAAAGATTGTTTACATTCATTGTAAAATAAAGAGGCAGATCACTTTGAAACAGATTTTTGCAGTCAGCAAATAAGCAGAAATATTTAAAAAAATTAGAATGATTAATATTGTGTGTTAATTATGTAGTGCCATTTTTCCTAATGAGAATAAATGCATCTCGATTGGTGCAAGTTTCTCAAATAATCATTAAATTGATTTTTCTGTTAGATAACTCAGGAAGATATTAAGAAAACATACGGTGGATCTTCCGGAAGCAGAGGCTATTATTCCAGTGCTTTTGCTAGGTTAGTAGTACTGCAATATTACTTTTCTTTCTGGTGATGTTTTAGTGTAATCAAATGAATGGCCAAGATGTGTGTGCTTAACATGTTAGCTGAAAAATAATAGTAGATGCTTCAAATAGTTGCAAAAACTATCCTGACTGCTGTTTCAGATCATTAAAGTAATGCGATACTTATTTTTGAAAATCCTTTTTGATTAGTGTATTAGTAAGATATGTATGACATAGCTCCTTACTGGAAAACAAAACAAAACAGCTTTTGAAGTCAATATTGTCTTCCTATATGATAAATCCAGATAACTATTTGTTTTTCCACCAGCTCCACAAATGCATACATGCTGATATATAGACTGAAGGATCCAATGAGAAATGCAAGTAAGTATGTTTTGTTAACTAGTAAGATTCTGTTGTGGAATAAGGAGATGTTTTACATGTGATGAGTCCTAATTTTTGTGAGGATGGTGGTAATGGTATTTGTAGCGTAAGCTAATGTAACTTTCATATAGGAAGCCACCTTTTATAGCTTTTCATTACTCTTCTTATAGTAAACCTCTATGGGTCATTAGGAGGTCATCACAAAATAAGTTTTCTGATTTAGTATTTTGGATATCATGGAAATGAAAAACAGATATACTGGGTGACACTGAATAAACTATAATGTAATGCTATATTAGTGTCATGATTGATAGTGGAAAAAATTATTTAAAAATGAGTATGTAAGAACTTCATAATGACAAAGTTTTACACTTTATAACCAGCCCTTATTGTTTGTGTTTCAGTTAGGAGGTAAGACAATATACTATAAGTTATATAGTCAGAAACGAATCTTGGATTTCACGGTCTTTTATTCCCCTCATCTCTGATTTAGTTCACCAATGCTTAGAGGATGCCTGGCCCCATGTAATAGCTGACAGGTTGATTAATCTTTGAAATACGTCACAGTGGAAAATGAAGATTCTATTTGGATTCAAAACAGGAATGTCTGGTTGGAGGCTTCATTAAAGTATTGGCTAATTTCATAGGATCTTAGACTGTTCAAATTACTAATAACTGTAAACTTCCAGGATTTCTCTTGTTGTAGATTTTTTAATAATACTGATTATTTGCTTGAAAACACTAATGTTTCTCTCTGAAAATCTGAGCACACCTAAATGAGGCAGTAGTAAATGGAAGTTTGATAGAACTTTTTTTTTTAACTAATATCAAAATAGAAGGAAGCATGTTTGCTATTTTCCCCTTGTTAATCCCTTGTTAGAAGCACAGCTGTCGAAAGGAAGAGCAGTGGCTAGTCACAGTTGCTCTCACCAGCAGTGTGCCTGCAAGAGTCAAGTATTTTGTTAATATTCTAACTGGTTGAATTGAGCCGAAGATTTGCTTGCAGTATCAAAGCTGTATTTATTTTTTTCTTCAAGGAATAATTCAGTAGTCTGCCCTTACGTACTTTCAGAAATCATTCTGAGTACTTTCAGACATGTTGTTATTTTCTACTTTTCTACTTCTTTTCTTTTACTTTTCTACTATTTTCTCCATAAAGTTGAACAATGGTATTTGTTTTGAGGAAAATAGGGAGGGGAAAACCTAAGTATCTCACAAAATCATTTTTGCTGGCTTCTGTTTGTTTCTGAGAATTCGTGACACAAGGGACAGTGCAGTTACAAAAACACTTTATTTGGTTTTACAGTAACAGTATCTGAAGTAGATGCTTTATATAGTTTTGAAGTGGATTCAACACAGAAGGATACTGCTAAAAGAAAGCATTTTATCAACAAATTGATAAAGTAGTAAGTCTTAAGAGCAACAAAAAAGAATCTTGTTTCAATATTATTAATTCTGAACAAGAAGTGATTGTAAATTGTGTGAAGTCTAAAAATAAACAGCAGCCATAAAGAAAGTCTTTGTCAAGAGCTGTCTTTGGAAATAGATTTTCCTGTAAGTGCTATGCGTGTTAATTCCTCAACAAGCAAATAAAGAAACTGAATCTATGAAACAATCTCATGAAGTACATGATATTTACACATGTGATACAAAATCATATTTATTTTACCATGATACAGACAATATCTTGTGACTTATTATCGGCTAATTCACTTTCTAGAACACAGTTTACCTTCGTTGTAAAAACAGGCTCAAGTGCAGTCATCAGTCTCGGTGTATTTGCAACAGGAAAGCTTCCCTTACTGATACTGGAATATTAATCTTGTGCTAATAGCATTTTCTGGTGTTGCTGATGTATAATTAGGGGGAATAAAAGGCTGACTTCAGTTTCATTTAAATCATGAAAAACAGAACAGGACGTGGTATTGTGGGAAATTCAGGTGGAGAAGAGAGAGGGAAGAAGTCAAGAAAGATAACTTAAATATACCCGTAATTCCAAAGATGTTGCCCACAGTGGAAAAATTTATTTTTTAAAACTATCATTTTGTTTTTACTGGCAGAGTTTCTTGAGGCACATGAGTATCCAGAGCATATTAAACAATTGGTACAGAAAGAGAGAGAATTGGAAGAACAAGAAAAGAGGCAACGTGAAATTGAGCGCAACACTTGCAAGGTTAGAATTTCTGCTGAATAAAGTAACAATACATTTATAGTAAGAAATGTTTCTACAGTAAGTAGTAATTTTTTACTACAATACAAGGACTTTTGTGATAAGTGTATTTGTATTAATAACTCTTTAAAATGAATTGTACGCCTATTGGAAACCTGTACACAGTGGAGGCATCTGTTAGAGTATTCATCTGAGATTTTTGTTGAGTTCGTATCTTCCATGTGAATATGAATTGGTATTAAAACCAAAACAAAACTAGTTAGTCTGACATCGCTTGATTTCAGCAAAATGACTTCCAAAGAGTATGTAATGCTGTATGTTAGGTGTTTCAGACTATTAAATCTTTTCATATTGTGACTCTCTGCTGTGTGAAATGATGTTTCTTAAACTAAATTAAAATAATTATTTGGCAGAAAGAGTGGAATCTTTTTCCAACCATAGATTCAATAGTAACAAACAAAATATGACATCTATGACTTAAAACCTATGAATCAAGTGATTATTTTATTAGAAGGTTCTCTATGGTTGCCAAATATGTAACTCTGTATGTGAAAAAGGAATTTCACATTCATTGTTCCTGTGTGCATTTTGTTTTGGAGAATTTGCACGCTGCCTACAGTTTAAAGATGTTCTGGTTATAGGTGTTGTACCCTAGCTTGCAAAAAGATACCGATATACATATATACACACACGTGCTATGTACGATGCCTTTAGCGTTTTCTATCTGCAGTTACATAACCAGCTGAAAGGAAACTGTCCTCTAGCTGAAGTAGAGCTAAAGGTGTATTTTATACTAGATTGTTTGAATATAGGGTTGTAAATTTAAAGGTACTCTAATAGGAAAGGTATTTGCAAATACTTTCATGATAATTTTTCTTCCTTTTGTATGTCATAGATTAAACTGTTCTGCATGCATCCTACAAAACAAATAATGATGGAGAATAAATTAGAGGTTCATAAGGACAGGACACTGAAGGAAGCTGTGGAAATAGCTTACAAGGTATGCTATGCATAACAGAACAGTTTGTTAGATGTCATTTTTTTGGCTGTTGTGTATTTTCAGGTTTTAAATTTCTAATGCTATGGGAGTGTTTATGTGGGGGGTTGGCTGTGGGTTTTTTGTTTTGGGCTGTTTTTTGGGGGTTGGTTTGAGGTTTTTTGTGGGGTTTTTTGGGGTTTTTTTGTTTGTTTTTTCAGAGGTGTTCTAGTTGGTGATTATTGACTGCGTTTTCTGTTAGTAGCCATCAGGTGATTTCTGATACAAATGATATAGCCTGCCCTTTTAAAAGGCAGTATGATTTTACATAATCTTATTTTAAAATCAGACAGTGAGAGCTGCTGTTAGACTCACCATAGCTTCAGTAAGTTGAAAGAATTCTGAATGCTTATATTTGTATTGCAGTAAAAATGTTGTATTAGATATGTAGTAAGATAATTCTTTGAAGAAACTTCCTGCATTACTAGTACAATAACGTCAGTGGGCACCAAAGCATCTGTTGATCTTTGCTTCCACAAACAGGTAGAAGTTGGAAGATATCTATTCTTGCTTACGTACTTGTACTCTTTGGTTCTTACCATATGCATCTTTGGCTGGGAGAGTATCAGCAAGTCAGTTACATATTTGGCATGAGTTAACATCTCCTTGAGATGCACGAAAGATGATTAGTGGCTATGACTTCCTCAGGCCTCTAAGATGCCATTTGGTATAACTGATAGGCAATGTATTCCTCTGAATATACTTCCAGGACCTGTCTTCATGTACTTATACTTTTCAAACGTCCCTCTTCTCTGCATTTTGAATTAAAAACGTGTATATATATTGCACGTGTGTGTATTATATATGATGTATGTATATGTTTTTTCTAAAACCAAATTGATATCTGTGAATTCAAAGGAGTCCTGGATGTACGCGTACTGAGATGTTTCTAGGTTACAAGGGAAAAACTAAACTCACAAATAAACCATTATTAAATGTTTTGGGGTTTTCTTTGTGTGTGCATGATTTAGCTAATGGATTTAGAAGAGGCTGTTCCTTTGGATTGCTGTCGTCTTGTCAAATACGATGAGTTCCATGACTACTTGGAACGATCTTATGAAGGAGAAGAGGATACACCAATGGGTTTATTACTTGGAGGTGTCAAATCAACGTACATGTTTGACTTACTATTGGAAACAAGAAGACCTGACCAAATTTTCCAGTGCTATAAACCTGGTGGTAAGACATATAATTGCATATAGACAAAGATAGACTAAAATCATATGTTGTGTGATGGCATGAAAATAAAACTTGTAAAACTTGTAGAACTTCATTATGATATGTGAAAGAAGAAAAACTTTGTTGTACTAAATTTTATTAAGTCAGTAGTCAGAGCTACATACTGTGCTGTGTTGCCAACTTGTTTCTAATTGTAGTAGTTCTAAAGTATACTAAAATTTTTCAAACTGTGGAACATTTTTGCCTCTCTGGAAAATTGATCTGAAAATGAAGTTCTGAAATTGGACTGCTTTTCAAATTCATTACTGTTTTTATGTATTTAATGCAACCCCTTAATCAGTGCATCAGACAAGTGTATGTATGTTTTCTTTGCCATTTGAATTCTCTCTTACATATATATGGTTTTGTTTTCTCTTTCCTCTTCCCTACAGAGGTCATGGTAAAGGTTCATGTAGTTGACCTAAAGACTGAATCTGTTGCTCCTCCAATAAGTATCCGAGCTTATTTGAATCAAACAGTTTCAGAATTTAAACAGCTAATTTCAAAGGTAATTTACAGTCGTTAAGGACTTGTATTATAGAGTTTTCATTCATTCTGATTGTGAAAATATGTTGTAAGTTAAATATCTAAAATGAGAGCCTGCATCTTTTGCAGTTTGTACTGTGTATCGTGTCCAGTTAGGGTTAGGTTACTTGTTACAGTTGAGCTTGTCTGTCTGCTCACTGCTGCTAAAAGCAGCAGTCTGCTCCTTGCTTCCATCCAGAGTTCTACCCTGGCTTTTGCACAAGCTTAGCCACTGCCTGGTCATACTGCTCAGTAGCTTACCAGATAATAAGTTTTTTTGGGAAGCTGAAGAGTCAGGTTGATTTTTTTTTTTTTTTTTGTGTTAGTAACTTTAATCACCTCACTGAGTATCCAGTCAGTGGCATAACTAGTAAACTGTTACCGTATAACTGAACCAACATCTAAGTTCCCCCATTGGCTTCAGTAATTGAAATTAACATCCAAAGCTGTCCACATTCTCCCTACAAAACCTCCTTTTCATCCCAGCAGCCACTCTGTTATTAAGATGCAGATTCATTTTTGTGTTGTCTTAAACTATGGGATATTACTGCTTCCATTGAATTGGAAGACAGACGTTTTACTTGGTCAGTTCTGTGTAAAATAGTTCAGTGGTTGGTGTAGCTTCATGATATTTTATGAAACATGATTTCAGTAATTTGAATTCAGTCTAATTAAGAATTAAGTGAACAGTGTGCAAAACCTGATGCTCAAGAATATTTTTTATTTTCAGTTGGTTCATACCCTAAAGAATAAGACCAATTCCTTATATTACTGGTCATTAACAATTTGCCAGTTCCCTGCAAAGCCAAGCTATTTTAGTCTACTGAACTTCTGGAAAAACTAACATTTGCCTCATGTTGAAGGATGGAGGAAAGGAACTGGGACTGAACAGGTTTGGGAGGTTTTCCCCACGTTGTCTTTGCAATTTATATGTCAATAAACAAACCTTCTCCTTTCCCTATGAATAGTCTTAAAAAATGAAATACTTATTCCGCTATTTGAAATTACGTATAATGCACACGTTACCTCAATGTCTTATTTTAGGCTACACACCTGCCCGCTGAAACAATGCGGGTAGTATTAGAACGTTGCTACAATGACTTGCGTCTTCTGAACGTTTCCAGCAAAACACTGAAAGCTGAAGGCTTTTTTAGAAGCAACAAGGTACATGTTCTGGTTTTTAAATTGTTTGTTTCATATATTTGTAGACCTCACTGTGTTGTAAAAGGTATGGATATCTGCATAGAATTCATAATGGATAACTGTCACTTATTTCATTTAAGTACTGTGTGGGGTTTCTTAACTAGCAAATATTGTGGTGCTGATGAATACTATAGGTTATATATGAAACCAAGAGTACATAACAAGGTAGAGCAGATTCAGAATCGGACATCTGGTTGATACTCAGAGGTTCAAATGACCAGTGAGGTTAACAACCTTACGACGAAGGTTTTTTAGAAGTCAACCCTTTTTAGGGAACAAAGGTTGGCATATTACTGTGAAACCTGCCTAATTTGTTTCTAAACCTTCTGAACAGCTGTGATTGCTCTCAGTATTAAAGTTCTTAAAAAACAAACATCAAAACTAAGAGCAAGATTTTAATGGGTTTTTATCTTAAATTCAGTAATGTTTACTACACACATTCCCCCCAGGCAAACTTATATTGTTTTTTCCAAAAAGACTTCTAGTAAATGTTTCCAATAACAGTTGTGTAATGCATTCAGAAAAAGTAACTTGGTACTTAAATCACATCTGTTGCATTGCCCTTTTTACTACAGTACTAATAGCACATCTTTTAGCACATTTTGCACATCCTCCGTCTCTGAAACTTAGGCTCAAGAACACAGTGTCCTCAACAAAGAAAGATTAGCAAAGGCTTTGGCTTATAGCTGAGCAAAACAATGGCATTGACTTGTTACTCAGTTACTTCAAGCTCTTTCACATTCACATTGTTGCTACAACACAGTGGCCTTTGACAAAGGGAAAAGAGAAATTTGTTCTGTTGTATTCTAATTTGCCATATTGCTTACCCATGTATATGTTCAAAGATTTATTTGTGATGCTCTACTAGAAAACAGAGAAAGACTGCCAACTATAGTTGTGGGGCTCATTACTACCATAACTGGGGTTAGTGTACAGATGAAGGGTGCACATTGAAGTGATACATAAATACGCTTCTGAACATGGAAGTGCTTACTGCAGCTGGTCAGTCTGGTTACAGTTCACTCCAATCTTAACATGATTATGAAAATAAGGAAAAGTGAAATCACTATTAAGCTACAGACTCCTTAGTCTATCTTTTCCTAAACATGTATTAAATTTTTTATAAAAGGTGATGTTTCTTAGCGACATAATTTCTAATGTGTGCTCAATCCTATCTGTTTGCTATTGTTGCTTTTACTTTCATTTAAAATAACACTACATGATAAAACACTATTATTTTATGTTCAGGTATTTATTGAAAGCTCAGAGTCTTTAGATCGTCATATGGCATATACAGATTCTCATTTATGGAAACTTTTGGATCGTCATGCAAATACAATCAGACTATATGTTTCATTACCAGAGCAATCACCCGGATCTCAATTTAGACGAGCAGTTTATCAGAAGTCTAGTGGAGATTCGGGCAACTTGGATGAAGCCTGTGAAAGAGTAAAAGGACCTGTAGGTAATATGAAATCTGTAGAGGCTATTCTGGAAGAAAGCACTGAAAAGCTTAAAAGCTTGTCCCTGCAGCAGCAGCAGGAGGGAGATAATGGAGACAGCAGCAAAAGCACAGAAGCCAGTGATTTTGAAAACATTGAATCACCTTTAAATGAAATAGACTCTTCAACATCAGCAGAAAACAGAGAACTTGAAAACCAAATTCAGATTTCCGATCCAGAAAATCTCCAGTCCGAGGAACGGTCAGATTCAGATGTAAATAATGACAGGAGCACAAGTTCAGTGGACAGTGATATTCTCAGCTCCAGTCATAGCAGTGATACTTTATGCAACGTGGACAATGCCCCGCTTCCCTTGGCTAATGGACTTGATTCTCATAGCATCACAAGTAGTAGGCGATCAAAAGCAAATCAGGGGAAGAAAGAAACCTGGGACACAGCAGAAGAAGATTCTGGAACAGATAGTGAATACGATGAAAGTGGCAAGAGCAGAGGAGAAGCACAATATATGTACTTTAAGTCAGAACCCTACACTGCAGATGAAGGTTCGGGAGAAGGGCAAAAATGTATGTATTCTAAGTGCCTTAAAATTATCCAGCTTTTGTTACTATTTAATTCATATGCTGGTTTAATAATGACAGTATTGAAAAACTTGATTATATGTCAAATTAAAGCTAATGAAAATGCAAAGCACAAACCTAGCCTAATTCTGATCTTGTAATAGGTGATTACATATTTGAACAGTGTCTTGCTTTTTGTTTTTAAGAAAATGAAAAGCTACCTCTATGATACATCTATTTCCTTATATTGAAAGTGTTTTCTGGAGAGCAAGCTGAGTTGTCTTCCACTGAAAGGAAAATAGCAGCACCTGATGATGATGATTCGCCTGTTTCAGAATGCAGTTATTTACTGTGGATCACAGAGCAATAATCCTGTTAACATTTAGACTAACAAACCTGAAAACTCTTAAGTTATTTGACTGTGAAGAAAATTCAAATATACTTACATTAATCATTTAATTCAGTAGACTGTTGCTTTTCGTTGACTGAAGTACAATAGGTACAGTGAAGTGTATGGCTGACATGAAAATGCGTTTACACGTTCAGTGTAAAGCCTAAGTGGTATATTAATTGTCGTAAAGATAAATAATTTTAAAACAATGCTCAGTACCTACATATGCTCAGTACCTACATGTGTTTTAGAATTAACAGAAGAATAATTAAAGAATAGCAGGATATAAAATAAACATTTTGAAAGGCAAAGGTTTTCCTGTCATCCAGAAATCTTGATATAATAATGATAGATAAAGAGTCAAATCTTTTTTGCTGGGTTTTTTTTTTTGTGAACAAACATTTTCATTTTTAAAACCACAGAGAAATTTAATTACAGCTACTAAAATTTGAATAAAATTATTCCTTTAGCCTGGAAGGATCTTTCTTTGGGGCTAATCTCGACCTACTTTTATTTTTCCCTTTTTTTTTCTTCATAGGACTAGTTGGATGCAGGAATTCTTTGTTTACAGTAATTTTGATGCTTTCATAGTATGCTGTATAAAGTATTATCCTGAGGGGAAAGCTTTTATGTATTTTTAGTATGACAACATGAACGGATTTATAATTCAAATAATTTATTTGTTCAGTTTAAATATTCTGAATATATAGCAATTTTTTTGTTATAATGAGTCATGACACAATATAATCATACTGTAGTTTGTAGTGTAGTCCAAATTGCATATATTAAGGAACACAATTTCTAAAGATAAACTATTCACTGTAGTTTCCAGAATTTCATATTACTACAGTGGCTTTTTCTTAATTACAAAACTATTCCCGGAAAAAGTCCCTTAATCTAGACTTGAGCTTGCCTTGTGATCCTGTGGCCTTCCAGAACACAGAGTTAACTGAACTTTTGTCGTGGCTTAACCTCAGTTGGCAACTGAGCACCATGCAGCTGCTCGCTCACCCCCCCCCCAACCCCCCCCCCATGGGATGGGGGAGAGAATCTGAAGGGTAAAAGTGAGACAACTCATGGGTTGAGATAAAAACAGTTTAATAGGTAAAGCAAAAGCCACACACGCAAGCAAAGCAAAACAAGGAATTCATCCACCACTTCCCATGGGCAGGCAGGTGTTCAGCCATCTCCAGGAAAGCAGGGCTCCATCATGCATAACGGTTACTTGGGAA
>NW_008824186.1:99599-115555 GCF_000699105.1 Pygoscelis adeliae
GGTGTGTTATCAACATTGTTCTCACCCTAAATCCAAAACACAACACTGTACCAGCTACTAGGAAGGAAATTAACTCTATCCCTGCCGAAACCAGGTTCGGTGGCATGTGCCTGGCCAGCCCCAACTCAGAAACATTTCTATCTCTCCCTTGAGGCAGAGGAAACCTTAGGGGGTTATCTGCAAACGCGCCATCTGATTCTATTTGTTGTCTTACTGAATGGAAAAGATACTGCTTTGCTTCACTACTACACTGATTGCGAAACAGAGCAGTTTGAAACTGCTGTCTTCCAGGAGTATCTACCCAAAACCACTTAAAATACAGCAAAGCTCTTAAAGGTTACAGTAACACCCTCAGATAAAATGTAAATGTGGCCATCAAGTATAATTGTGACTTTTCAGTACTGTTTTGCTGCAAATGATAACTGTGAATATATGGAAATACTACACTAGAGGGCTGCTTTTTGGTAGTGCGGTGTTTTCATGCCATTTTTATCTTTATTTTTGCTTAGGGCTGATGGTGCATGTTGATAAAAGAATTACACTGTCTGCCTTCAAGCAACATCTGGAGCCTTTTGTTGGAGTTCCATCTTCTCACTTCAAAGTCTTTAGAGTCTACGCCAGCAATCAAGAGTTTGAGAGTGTTCGTCTGAATGAGACACTTTCATCATTTTCTGATGACAATAAGGTTTTTCAGAAGTTATTTTGAATCATTAAAAAATATCCTGGTACAATATAGACAAACTTAAGAACATAATTTACAATTTTTTGTTACCTTGCCAAGTGGAAATCATTACATTGGTCTTGGTGTAGTGTGTTACAAAATGTAATTTTGATTTTGATACAGTTCTAACAGATACTCCTTTTGCCTTCTAGATAACTATTAGGCTTGGAAGAGCCCTTAAGAAAGGTGAATACAGGGTCAAAGTCTATCAACTGTTGGTAAATGAGCCAGAGGTAAGGTGTTGAATATTTCAATCTTGATTCGTGAAATTATTAACATGTGCCTTGAGCAAGGTTTTTCTCTGAAATCTTGGAAAAAAAGAAAGTCCCTCTTTTCTCTGCATTTTCCTGCAAGTTTTCCTGGATTTAGAAAGGGAACTTGAGATTATTTCTGTTTATGCTGTTCCAAGTATACAATTGGAACGTGATCTACAAGATCTCTCTTAAGTGTCTCTATTTCTGCAGTGTAAATGGAGGACAAATGAAAATAATTGTTTCTTTGTTTAAATATATAGAAGTCATGTAGAATTCTTTCCAAATAAGAAACTGTTTTTGCTCATGGTTGCAGTTTTCAGTAATATTGTACTGATATAATTTGTCTCATTCATGCACTGCAGACTGGATAATAGTCCTCTCTGCATAAGACAAGCCTGAAACAAAAATGCCTCTCTCGCAATAATGCAGCTCACTTGCTTGTTACATCTTTTGAGACATGAAAGGTATAAAAGTGATTTCACTATAGATTGCAGTCTTTAAAAGTTGACTTTGTATGCACCTTAATTTCTGATTTTATTTTTTGGACCAAACTGCAGAATACATACTAATAATGGATAAACATAAGAGACTGAAGCTGAACTGATAGAGCAGGGAATAAGATAAATTTAAAAGTAACTTCCAGTCATGGAGTTCTGGTCTGTCTGACCAATGAAAGCCAAGAAAGTGGCATTTTTATTATCATATGACTTAATTTAAAAGCTCCTTTCAAATTGTTTAGAATGTTAATATAATGGTAGCAATTGGTAATACAGACACAACGCACTATTTCTGCAGTGGCATGCGTTCAGAGTGTTTGAATGACCTGTCAAAGGGCTGCTGCTACACAAAGTAAACCTAATTGTAATCAATTTGTTGCCAACCTTGTTTATGAAAAGCATTCTAATGGTCATTTTGCTAGGTGGATGGGACTGGTCACAAAACTTGAACAGGAGGCAAATCTACTTTTTTCTGTTCAAAAAAATTGTCTTTAATTGCTTTCTACTTATGTTCACAGCCATGCAAGTTTCTTCTAGATGCAGTTTTTGCTAAAGGAATGACTGTCCGACAGTCAAAAGAGGAGCTGCTTCCTCAGCTTCGAGAACAATGTGGCCTAGACTTGACAATTGACAGGTAAAGAGACTGCAATCCGTTGAAGTTACCTGATTAAATATTGCTTTAAAATGTGGTGGGTTTTTTTTTTTCTCTTGTGGAGAAAGGAAGTTATGAAAGGAGCAGAGGTAAGTTAATTGTGGTCTTTGAATCGGATTGTGAATACAAATATTAATTTAGCAATTCTTGGCTTTCATCTCATGTAGAATGATACAGGGAATAATATTTACGTAGAATTGCCTGTGTGCAACATGTCTACAGGTTTAGACCTGAGAAGTTTTATTCTCTCTAAGGATGATGCTCTTCAGAAAGGAGAGCATTAAGTAAATCAGTTCACAAAAGCCACCTTCTCTCTAGATGCAGGCCCAGCGTAGATCACTGCAGCAAACTGCCTCGTGCGTTATCATAGGGTGTGAGTACAGCAGTGATATGGCACTCTACCCATAATCGGTTATCTCGTCAAGGCTGAACTCACTTTGGGGCCTTGCTTCCACATACTCTCTACTGTTGGTTACAAGTGATGTGGTAGGTACTGCGGAACAGCTGACACCGTATTTACTGGAATGAAGAAAAACCTGTAAGATGTGGTAAGCAAGATGGTGGGGCCTTGACATATGCCTAAAATCAGGCTGGAGCAAAACACTGGAAGACAAGTGTTGGCCCTTTCCTGTTGAGAAAAGGAGTAGAAACCTAGATCTGGACCAGTTTTTTTGCCTTTCCTCACCATGACTGGGCCAAAGGATTTTTGAGTGCCATGCTTGTGTTATGTTTCTAGTGCCCTATAATTATGGGGCACATCACAAAATTTGTCTGCTTTTGTGTGTGGAGAAACCATTATAATTAAAGTTTTGTACTCGCATTTAATCTCATTTTACTTGTTTATACCTTTATTTACCTCCGTATCTAAATCAAAGCTCATCCTTTTATATTGTCACTGTATTGATGCAGTAGAACTAAGTATATAAATCGGACACCAATCCTCTTTAATCCTCCACCTCTTCCCTTCTTCCCCACTTACCTCTCTCAAAAAAAAAACAAACGGGGGGGAGAGGAGCAGCGCTATTGTCAGAAGTGTATGGGAATATTCTGTTTTCTTATCCTAAATAGGAAACTGTTTTCTTCCTCTAAATCCCTGCACGTTTCTTGCACTGAACAAGCACAACACAGGCTTGTTTTCTTTGTGTTTATGAATGATGCAGCACTAAAAGCCAGTAGTGGTACCTTGCTGTCAGGACTATTTCAGAATGTTAAACTCATTCCTTAATAAACCTAACCAAACCTTGCATAAATGAGTTGTATTTCAGTTTTGTCAGAAAATATTAAGTTTTCATCTCTGGCAGTGGTAAGTGTTTATGAGCAGATAAAAACTCAAGTGTTTTCTTCGTGATTTATTTACAGGTTTCGCCTACGAAAGAAAACCTGGAAGAACCCAGGCACTGTGTTTCTGGATTATCATATCTATGAAGAAGATATCAATATTTCAAGCAATTGGGAGGTCTTCTTAGAAATACTTGATGGTAATAATGATATAGTGTGAAGAGAACGTAAAGATAATGTTAGAGATTTTTTTTTCTTTAGAGAACATTGGAAAATGTACTTTCCCTTTTTTCCTTTTTTAAAGATTATTACTGACATTTTAATAGCATTTTATTAGAAAAAAAATAGAAGCAAAAAGAATTAAAAATAAAGCTTTGCATGAAGCTGGGGGGTGATTGTGCAAGTGCAGATTTCCTGTGGCTGCGATGTGCTTAAGGTCTAATAGCAGTACTGTTTTGTAGGTTTATTGGAAACTCTTGGACATACTGTAGTACTGTAGGCAGTTTTTTGCATGTGTATGCTTTCATTGTACATAAAAACTGTAGGAATGCCTATACATTAAGCTTTTATTTGTATTTAATTTTTGGACTAGTATTGGTGGTGATTGTAGTTAGCTGAAATATATGTGTGTGTGTATGTATATACATAATACATACATAATTTGTTTTTAAAGCCAGCAGAGCTGTTCAGTCATGTAGTATTTTTGACAGGAGTCAAAAACCATTCATTTTCTGTCATGAAGTGCTAACTTTTTGAACAGACCTTGGTCATCAGAACAACTTTGGATCAAATGTTAGAGAGCAGATTGTTTCTTAATTTCTGCTTAAATATCATTAAAAATATGGCATTTCTTAAGCTATCCTTTGCATATACATTTAAAATTTGGATTCTGAATGCAAAAGCATAACTTAAGGGGCAAAAAGTAGGCCATGCTGTTTTTCCTCTAGATGAACAGATATTTCTGTTAATGGATAGATGAAGAATGTGAATTCCATTCACTCAGGAACTTTGTCCAGAAGCATACTTGGCTTAAGAAGTCTCATTTAGCTGTTACTCCATTGGTTACTGCTGTTACATAGCTGTTACTATTGGCAGCTGTGTTCAATCCTGGTATTTTTAATTTTTAACAAAATTGTGCCAATGCAAGTACAAAATTTTGAAATGAACATGGGAGGTTCAGGAGGCCTTGCAGATTCCTATAGACATATGTATGAGCTCACACTTCAGATAAAACTTTGCAGTTTTAAATATGTTTGAATTAGTTTTAGATTAATTGCTGTACTGTTTCTGTAGTGAGTAGGTCTTGGAGGTACTACTTTAGACCAGTGCAGCCCACCTAGTTCACAGAGGTGCTATATTATAGACTACAGGGCTTCCAAGTATTCTGTAATATCTTGTATAACTGTCTAGCTCTGCCCAAAAGGTGCTACCTTTATCCAGTTGTAGAACATGCAGCTAGATGCTACTACATTCTGTGAAAATTAAGTTGTAGGTACCCGCTGCTACCACAGAGGTTGTTGGAAGAGTGTAAAGGCAGCTGCTTTAAGTCAGGGTTTGTAAGGCCTTCCACTGTCACCATTGCTTTCATCTTGTTCTTCAGCTAGACGCTGAAGACATTAGGCAGGTAAATAAGGCAACTTAGAATAATTTACAGTTAAGTTTCGTAGCATAGCAGCTTTACATCACGCTGTTGCAGACATATTTAAATTAGTTATTCTCTGGCTCTGAAGAAAACTTATGTAATTGTTTCAGACTTGAAATAAATGCCAAGAAGCACTAGGTGGCTGTATCTTCATTTCGGACAATAGGTTAGTGTTGAAAGGCAGCACAAATGTAGTCATAGGCAAGCCTGTAGAAGGTATTTAGGGAGAAGCTTAAACAGTGGTGGTGGTTTCATGCAAAACAAGCATGTAATGGTAGACATAAATGTTTACGCCACAAGTTCTGCATGCTAAATTACAAAATTATAGTCTGATTTACACAAAAAATAAAATCAGCCCTTCGTTATCACTTCTGCTTATCTGATTGTAACATTAACAGTATTACTCTGTCAACCAGAGAAAGCCATTACCTGAAACTGATACAAAAAGGCTGGAGGCAGTGCATACTAAAACTCTTCAAGGTGGTAGGTGTAAAGCAGGCTTTAATAACAAGTGTAGAGTTAGTGTGTGAAATCTAGAAGTCAAGCATGGAAAGCTTATTTTGGTAAAGAAAGTGAAGCACATGAATAAATACCAGGTTGCTGAGGGAAGGTCTCATCCAAATGCAAGATCTGGAGGTCAGCCTCTGGTTAGGTGGATAGATACTGTACGTGTAACCAAGCTGGGTGTGATGGAAAAACATGCTCTTAAGAAGAATAAATGGCATGGCTCATAAGAGACGCCATCTATGAAAAATTCTTTGAAAGGAGTTGTTGATAACAAAGAAAAGTTCAACTAAATCCTAGTCCCTTCCTCTCTTTTTTTTTTTTTTTGTGGACTACTTGTAGCACACTTACTGGGTTACTTAGCTTGTGTGTGTGTATGTACTCTTCCATATTTGAATATGCTTGTGCTATGGAAAACCCCTAATTTTAAATAGGCTATTTCTTTCTTTCCTAGGAGTAGAAAAGATGAAATCCATGTCACAGCTTGCTGTTTTATCGAGACGATGGAGGCCATCAGAGATGAAACTAGATTCTTTCCAGGAAGTAGTGCTAGAAAGCAGCAGTGTTGAAGAATTAAAAGAGAAGGTAAAATGTGCAACACGATGCAAGTTTCTTGCGGTTTCCAGGAGCCTTATTGATGCCCTCTGTTGGGAAGCAGAGAGATGTCATAGCTACAAAAGTCTTGTTGCGTGGTGATTTTTTTTTTTCTTCCCCCAGGAACTGAGAACCTGTCCCATCCTATTACCAAAGCCATATGAATTATCAGCTTTAGTTCTTAGTGTCATATAATGGTCTGGTATCAAAGTATTCAGGTGAATGCATGCAAAAAAAAAAAAGTCCTATCTTGAAGTTTAAGAAGCATAACGTTACCTGTGTCCCTTATCCTTGAAGAGCACATGTGAAAGAAAAGCTAAACTATTGTCACTCTGTTTTTTCAAGCCAGTATTTTGGTATTCCAAAATACCAAACCTTTCAGCCTCCTCATTTGAATTTGAGAGCTGTTCCTCAGGGACAGTGTAACTGTACCAAGTAGATTGAACTACATTTTGGTTGGAAAGAAACATGGCTTTGGTATGTTTTTTTTCCTTAAGGCCAGAACCCTCTAACAGGTAAGCAGACATGTGCCATCCTAGCAGAAATCTAGAGTGGAAGTGTATCTCGTATTGAGGCTATTTTATTAATCCAGTATATCACAGGGTTCCATTCTTAGAGAAATGGTTATTTATATGTGGTAACACTGAGATGTAAGAAGGCCACCTTGGATGCTGAGGCTGGCAAAATCCTAGTATCAATGAAGTCTGCCAAAGTCTTACCTTACTAAAACACTCAACACTTGTAAATTAGAGGTTAGTTCATAGGCTGGAAAGAGGAACGTTGTTCAGCTACCGTAGAATGCAACAGCCTTGGATTTGTGTACCTGCACAGATTAAGCTATGGACTGGTTTCTCGTATTCTTCAGGTAGAAATGAAGTTATGACTACAGGTTCTTGCATGCAATCGTCAAGATTTCCTCTTCACTTGTACCTGAAGAAAGAGTTGGTGGTTCTTGTTTTCTTGTCTTAAGAATTGATGTGCAGGGAGCAATTTTAGCAGCATTCTCTCTGAGAGGCCTTAACCCTTTTACTCCCACCAGTAATAAGAGAAATTTGAATTTGACACATCTGTAGTAACAGATGTGTTCAGCCAGCTCTTCTCTTTCAGACAAATTTTATTAGCAGAGCGTAGGGCTAATACATTTCAGAACTTGTCTGGCTTTTGTCAGTATTGTTTATCCATCCTAGTTTCCTAAGGAAATGAGAGTTAGAAAATTACACTGGCTGTTAGTCTTTTCTCACCATCAGTTTAATTTGAACATGTCTGTTTTAACAGCGGATTTGAAAGAGGCAAGAATCTTAGAGAGGAAATCTCTTCAAGCTTTGGGAAAATAAGCAGCCAGAGATAAACACAAATCGAAGTTAGTGTCTGCATTGCTATGGAGACGAGACTGCAGCCCACACTTGAGTTAAGGGCGCGATGAGACTTTAGAGTTAAGCACCATGAGACTGCTCAGCAGAGGGAGGGCTCCGCTGAGGCCGTGCCAGGCATGGCTGGGTGACCCTGTGACAGGTGCTAGGTAGGACTGGGCAGTGGCAGTGGGGGACAGGGGGTGCACTGGGGAGGTGCACGGCAGGGGCAGTTGCAAGGTGGAAGAGCAGCCAGTGGTGCTTGTTGGGGAATTGTGGGGTGGTTATGAGAGGTGTCTGGAGATGGGTTTGTCGTGCATATTTCACGGCTTTGCCTGCTCCCAGGTTGACTGGGTAATAGCTTTCCTTTCATACAGGGAAACTGCTGAGGGCTAACTGATGGACCTGAAGGTTTAACATGAGGCAGTTGGTCTCTTTGTATCTTGGAACTTGGCTGTTACTAATTAATTGTTTCTACTAACGTTTTTCTGTCACGCGTTCACTGTTAAGAGAAGTGTGATGGAATACTATCACAGCAAGTGTCACTTGTGACACATTGGTAACTTCAGAAATGGAAGAAATTTGTACCTTGTCACTGTAATTTTGTACTAATACTTTGGATCATTGGAGGACTTCCAGATATTTCAACTGACTTCTAGATTTGGCGGGTCTGTTGACTTTATGTAGACACTGTGTAACGTTATTGTGGAATAGTATTAAATCCACCATTCTTCTTCACTTCACAGCTGAGTGAAATAAGTGGAATACCCTTAGAAAACATAGAATTTGCAAAGGTAAGTAAGATTTTGTCTATTTTTACCTTTTAATGGCATGGATGTGTGACTATGAGTTTTATTCACTAAGTAAGTGCTGCTTCTCAGGGTAGAGGAACGTTTCCATGCGACATTTCCATACTAGAGATTCACCAAGACTTGGACTGGAATCCTAAAGTATCTACATTGAATGTCTGGCCTCTGTACATTTGTGATGATGGTGCAGTAATATTTTATAGGTATGTATTTTATTACAGTATAATAAACCATGCAAAAAAATCTGTGTATAAGATTTGAGGGGTGATGTAATCAACAGAAGCATAAAAATACTCTAGTGTCTTAAAGGAAAGAGGGTTTAAAACATTGAGCTGAAATGTTTGTGCTCCTCAGCTTCCTAAAAATGTGAATATTAACTATGTTTATTGTTTAAGAAAACAAACACCGCCCCCTTTTACTCAATCCTCCCTCCCAAACAATTTAAAATAATGCTGAACACAAAACTAGTTGCTATGCTTGAGTGCGTATCTGGATTTAATCTCTTTAAATAGAACCATATCCCTTGTGGAGTCTGTGAGAGTCTTGCCATAGTTTTTAGAGAGCAAGGATTTTATTTTCTGAGTTTATTTCTTTGAGAAATTAGTATGGCTTCTTTGGAAAAAAGGATGTTATGATGAAAATTTCGTTAACATGAAAAACATTCATCAGCTGGCGGCAGTAGCCCAAAGGCACTATTTGAGGACGAAGAGCTTGAATATTGTCATTTCTGCTAAACTTGGAGGGTGGGGCAACCTTATGAACACACTGCTCTTACGCTGTTTTTCATAATTACGCTTGAGTTTGGGGGAAACAGCTGGCTGGTAATGTGCTGGCCTTGAAGAAAAAGATTTGGGAGAGTGGCTGGTAGTTTCTAGTAGGGGCTGGCTGACATGCTGCTTCCAACTGTTGGCACTGCGACCGATGAAGAGCAGAGTCGTCGTTGTCTACAAAGAATAGGAGTTACCAGGTAGATGGAGGAGTATAGGCTTGTTTCTTGCTGCTTTCCCCTGGGTCTGCTGTCAGTTAGAATACTGAACGTCTCTCTTAGAAAAGCAGGTTTAGACAGATTGTTAGGTTCTGGAGAAGAAGAAAATAATCTGTAAGGAGCATTATGTTTAGTCGTGTTTTTTACCAGGTTGCTCCAAGTGAAAAAATGACAGAAATCTAATTATGGTTATTGTATTAATCTAAATTTTAACATGTATATATTCACATTGTAGGGATAAAACTGAAGAATTAATGGAATTAACAGATGAGCAGAGAAATGAACTGATGAAAAAAGAAAGCAGCAGACTCCAGAAAACTGGACACCGGGTAACCTACTCTCCTCGTAAAGAAAAAGCACTAAAAATTTATCTGGATGGAGCACCAAATAAAGATTTGACTCAAGACTGATACTCGCTATAGCATTTTCCCTGGGGAATTTTTTTGTTTAAAATAAAAAGGTTCACTACTACTGTGTAGTGCCATTACGGCAGGACACTCATTAGGTGTAAAGCGCTGACACCAGCACTGATTGGGCTGTGTTACCGATCAGAAGCGCAGTGCCCCGTTGGGTCACTATTTGACTTGGAATCATGTTGTGCACTATAGTCAAATGTACTGTAAAGCTAAAAGGGATGTGCAAATAAAAGATTGGAACTAAAAAGTGGGCGGGGAGGGAAACGAGTGGTAATTTTTGAGGACAGTGTGCACATAGTAGCTAGTGAAACTAGCCTCAAACAGGATACTCATAGCTTAATAATAAAAGCTGTGCAAAGGCCATGAAAGAATCCTTTTTTCTGTTTGTTTCACTGATACACGCATTACCTCACCAGAGAGTCTGAAGTAAATGTTAACACATTGGTTGTAGAAAAGCAGCAGAAAAGGGTCGAAGATGAAATGGAAGTGCTGCACGTGTAAGGTTTTAGAATATTCTTCCATAAAACAGGTGGGCTGAGAGGTGTCTGCAGAAAGCTGCCAGCAGGTGTTGGTTCATTTTGCAGCAGTGCTGTTGTAAGGTAAACTGGTTTTTAATAGGTTACGGAAGCCGATGAGCAGCTCTATTATATTGCGTTCAATGTGTAAATAAAATTTGCCCTATACATTCAACAGAACTGCAGTTCAGCTATTTACTATGGTATTTCTTTTCACATATCAACATTCATTGTGTACATTTGGAAGTATAGTTACCTATTTAAATTTGTATTCATTTTATGTTTGACGATGCTGGGTAGTTTAGGGTTGTATTTCCCCTTGTTAATGAAGTTGTTTTGTTCAGCTACTTTTTGTACATTTTGTTTCTGAGACTATTACAAGTTTGCATCTTCTCCACCCACTGAAAGTCATTTTATTTTTCCCAGAGTTGATTCCGTAGCTATATGTAGTCAAGTATCGGGGCAACCTCTAACACCTCAACATAGAAACGCGGTAGTTCAGGTTGTGGTACAGGGACTGATGCAGTCAGTATGATTTCATTGCAAAGCCTAGGAACAGCAATTTTTTGCTTTGGTCCATAAAGATCAATAGAGAAAAATTCTCTGTAGTTTTTGGAAAACCACCTAATTTATAACAATCACAAGATTTTGGTAAACTTTTTCATGCCGGATGCTGTTTACAACGATGAACATGCCAATAAAACATTCGTTCGTTCTGTTGTGTTATTTTAATCATTAAATGCTGTGGGTTTTATTTTAAAAATTATGCAACTATTTCATGGAAATACAGACTTCTCAAGGCAACGTCAGAATTGTAAGGCTGTGTGTATATATGTGTGTATATGCACACACACCCCCCCCCGTGTACACAGTATTGCAGGAAGTGTTTTGTAGCCTGTCTGCTGCTCCTCTTTGCTTATATTCGCACCAAATTTTTCTTCAACTGTAAGATTCCTTTTCCAGACTTGAATTCCTCACCAGTGAAACTTCTGAGTTCCAGATATGCTTGGCAGCTAAGTTCTGCTCCAGAGAGGAGAGAGGATTTTGAGTAACTTGAACGTTCAGTTCTTCCTTGTATGCTGACCCACAGCAACCTAAAAATCCTGAGGAATCTGGCAGGTTGAAAACCAGGTGCTGGGCAGAGGAATTCCCTCGTTCTTCCTCTTCTGTTTGACCTGTGCCACCTTTTGTCCAACATAGATGAGGTGGAAGCAGGAGCAAAGGAAGCATGGAGCGAGTACCACCCAGCAGGTAGAGTACTTCATTAAACTACCATTTACGTATGTATATAGACTGCTGAAGGATCCTCGGAGGTGTTGGAAGAGAGAAAAAAATTAACTATCAAATGGGTCCTGAATTTTCTTCAAACTCGGACATTTGGAGAGGCAAAAATCTAGATATGGAGTAAAGCCGGGTTAAGAAAAGAATTCCAGAAACTGCTTGCTTAATCTCTGGCCCTATTTGGGAAGCTTCCATTGGGAACTTCTTTGAAGAAGTTAATTTTAAACCTGTAAGTCTTGACAGAAGTCTGGATAGAGGACTGAGGGGCATCCTTACAATGATTTCCCGTCCAGTGGTGCGCTTCCTTCTGCGTAAGTGTGCTGGAATATGTTCTGGGTTGTTCTGGGAGACATTTTTCAGCATCTGCTTTACATTCTGATCGTGTCAAACATTTTTGAGTTTGGCCATGGGCATTTTAAAGAAACGAAAAGCCTTGAGTTTCTAATTTGCTTACTTCAGCAGAAATCTTATGGAACTTCGGATGAATACTAACACTTTATCTTTCAGGGATTGAGGCTTCAAGAAACTTGAAGGGAGAATAATGTTATCCTTAAGTAGGGCAGTATTTACAGACAATTACTGCTTTTGTGAAGTATTTTTTAACAGGAAAATTGCAATGATATTTAATTAATTCCCTTTGTATAGATGGGCTGTCTCTAAAGCACAATCATTTTATTAGGGATAGAAAGGACAGGTAAATTCAGTGAGCTCTGAGCATGCGTGTGTTGGTGTGAGAATTGGTGGTAGAAATGAATCCTTAAACTAAGTCAGACTGTTCTGATGAAGTATCCTTCCTGTTCATAATGATAATGGTTAACATCAATTCTGGTAGCCAAGGAATTTGTTGAAAAGCTTTCATAGACCAGAAGCAGTGAAGGACTTGCAGGCCAGTAGCACAGTCTTGTAGCTGTTCTTGTTAAGTTGTTGGTGCTCTACTGTTCCAAATTAGACATAGCGGTAGGGATTATTTGGGAAGAAGCTCCACGAAAAGTTACTTGGCTGGAGCCTCGTGTCATCTTTAACCATGTGAAATAACAGATGGTGAAATCTATACCCAAAAAAAACATTAATAGTGGAAAAGCCATTGTAGCAACCTGTTTGTTGGGACGGCTGGGAGCTGGGGAGTTTGGATTGCTATCGATTTAAGAAATCAGTGACCCGTTAAGATGGTAATGACGATCACATTTTGTAACGTGCACAGATTTATGCCTATGAAGTGTATTAAAAGCACAAACTGTTTCTCAGAAGAATTTTCTCTGGATGTAATAGAATCAATTAGGAGAAGCACAAGTCTAAATACAAGAAGCTATTTAGGTTGGCTTACTGCTAAACTGAAGTAATGAATTTACGTTCATTGCCTGCCTCTCTCAAAAAGGGTAGGTGGTGCTGGAGTGTACTCAACAGACCCGTTAATCGTTACTACCCAAGAAGGTATGTTCATGTAGTGCAGAATGCTGCCATATATGTGGCACTGTATTTAGCTCTAGCTTAGGCATAGCCTTGTAACTGCAGCTGCACTATTCTTCTATATATTGATACCGACAGACTCGGTGTACAACAGAGAATCTATACTCTCTGTATTCAGCCCATTTGGCTGTTTGTTCTGCAATTTTAAATAGTTCACTTTGCCCTTGAGAGAGAGCGCCCTGAACAGTGAAGTTGAAAGTTCCTATATAGAAACCAACGTGTCATATGGATGTAAGTATGTACACAGTATTTGTTACTTATATGGAAAATGTTGTAGGCTTTTTTTGATGTATGCCCCGCATGTAGTGGGGGAGGCCAGTGACCATAGAATCATAGAATCATTAAAGGTTGGAAGAGACCATGGTATGTGAACGTATAAAACGCAAGGGATACTTTAGCTATGGAACACCAGTATTCAAGTTACACTGAAGGCTGCTGCAGGACAGATGGTATCCATTGTGCACAGCTGAAAAGCAGCTCTAGGTATATTCGTCTAAAAGGGTAAGCATCCTTTATCTTTTTCCATCCTTCCACAATCTGTGTGTGGTAGGGGGGATGTGACACCCGGAATCTGTGTGTTGCAGCTTCAGTGATTATATTTTCTAAAGAAAAAATAAAAAATTGCTTAAAATCAATGACTAAACCAGTCCAAAGTAGATGGTTCTTACCCTAGAAAAAGAAACAATTCTAAACATATGTACTCAAAAGTCACTCTACAGTCACTAATAACTTAAGATTATTTATGCTTATGTGTATTTTTTTAAGGAGTACAAGTACTGATAAGTTTATTTCTAATGTACAAGGGGAAAGTACTAATCCAGAAGAGACACTGATATATTTCTTACTTGTTTTTGACAGAAGGTTTGGTCCAAGGATTGAACAAATTCAACAATAACTTGAACATGCAGGTTTGGTGCACAGAAAAGGATGCTCATTGAAGACCATGTTTATTGCACTTCTATCCAGCAGTATGTGTTTAGGGTTTATATAAGCAAGACACTAGACAAAAATTTCTAGAAATAACTAACTAAACTGTCTGGTGTTTGGACTTTAAATTTCATCTCCCAGAAACAGGTCTTGAGCTGAGTCAGGCTCAGGCTTCAAACCGGCTTGGTCCTCCAGACTTTCTAATTCTTTACGCACTTCCTGAATGACACTGCTTTCTTCATAATCAGAAAGAATATCTCTGGGTATCAAGCTGAGAAATGGTATCTCATCCATGATTAAGGGATCTTCTTTTTCATTATTCCTGGTTTCATTGGCGGACGGTTCACACACAGATGTAGTGCTGTGGCTGTTGGAAAAAGACATCTCGTCATATAGTACATCTTTCACGTTCTTTTGCTAGTTCCTTAATAAAATTCCTCATTCCCTCCCCACATGAAAGCATGTTAAATGCATAATACTGTCAGATCTACCATACTGACTTCATAAACATCTGATTTTTATGTGCTTGACAGCTGGAGAGTTAAAGATGAGATTTCCACATACAGAGCTAGAACAAAGATCCTAATAGCAAAAAATGATGCAGGGACACAAGATGGCAGTGGACCTCAGCACAATCTGGCCCTTCTACCTACAATCACGGTGACTAGTCCTTTCTGTTCATGTCACAATGCCAAGTTAAGGAACGTGATACTCCAGCTTAAAAGGAATGCAGAAAAAACGTTGTTTGCCATCAAGCTGTAGAGTTGAGAAAACTGTGAGCGTTATTTATATATCTGGTTCTAAATAGGATAGTGTAATAGCTGTATTTGCTGCTGTCTTTGTTTTGAAACGTGGCTTCGGTTGCCTGCAAACAAACATCCCACATTTGTTGTAGGAACCTTAAAAGGGAACAAGAATGACTTATATTTGTTGACAAGAGGCAGGGGAACAGAACTTGATCACGGTGCATCCGCTATCTCTCTGCACTGCATGGGACAGAACAGGGCTACAGGTTCTTGTGACAGTGCAAGGTGACCACTGCTTGTGCCAGGCACCCCTCAACAACTGCTTACAGCTGCAGGCGCTTTCACTGGAAACAAAGGGTAAATGAACTAAAGACGTTCCTGAAGCTTATTTTGTGTACACTTTGAATGCTTGTATGTTTTGCTTTCTAGGAGTTCCAAGACTTCCGTTTGTGGGCAGAATATCCCTGTATTCTCTAGGATATAATCTGATAGTTTGTGTTTATCACTCACTAGTGATATTTAGCCAAGGGCCATTTCGAGCAGAGATGCGCTGTTTCTTTTAATAAAAAATATCTGAATCTTCAAATTCAGCATGTAAATTCACAGAAGCAGCTTTATCTTACTGTCCGTGCGAGTCACGGGCAGGTGGTATGCACAGTATTGCTGTATTTGTGATAACCCTAAACAGATAAATAATTCTTGTGACTATAGCTGGACAGTTCAGTTATACTTGCACCCTAATTCATTTCTGTATTTCTGTATCTTCATCTGAAATGTTTTCCTTCTTACTAGACATGACATTTGCCGACTTACCTTCCCTGAGGTTAATGGTACTTGCACATTAACTAAAATTTTGGTGCTGAAAGGGTGGGATCAACTCTGCTTGCTTCCTTAGATCACATTTATGAAACAAAATGTTATCCGATTACTTTTCATGCATGAAAAAAATGTAGAAACAGAGTTGGACACAGAAGGAGAAAGAAATATTAATCTACATCTCTGTCACAGCTATGGTGTCTTGTTGAAAGTTAATGTAATGAAAATGGTAGTGTAGGAACAAACTTGGAGAGCTTATTTCATCGATAACATGTAAATTTTCTATAAATGCTTTGACTGAAATGATCTCACTTTCTCCTAATGAAATTGCAGATAATGCAAATAACTGTCCTTTTAAAGAATTATTAAAGGCATGATATATTAAAGGTTTTAGCTTCTAGCTGACAATACGGAGTCAGCCTGCTTCCTATTCCGTGAAACTCAATACTGAAGAAGTCTGCACAGTATGAAGTGTTTCAGGTCTGAACAGCAGACTGTAAGTC
>NW_008824186.1:115787-121675 GCF_000699105.1 Pygoscelis adeliae
GTCAGCTATAGGGAAACTGGCTTCTCGGGTTAGTTTGAAACTGAAGAGAAATGCAAGCAAAGATACCTTTTTTTTCTTGTGATAGAAATGACCTTCTGTACAGTTGATCAATAGTACAGGAACGTGCCTGTTTATACTTACTGCATGTATTAAAATGTCTTTAATATGTCTTACGTATCAAAGCAAGCAAAACATCTAAGAGAATCCCGATCTAACACAGAAAGTTGTGGACAAGAGCTGTATGTAGAGAATTAAATTGGAATGATGCAGCTCGACAACTGTTAGTACTTTCTGATTGATTAAAAAGCAGCACCAGCCTGGTACGCAAACTTAATTCACACTGGATTAAGGTGAGCAGGAAGTTTGAGAAAGTTTCAAGGCTACTGATGAGAAAAGCTGTCAAAATACTTTCTAGTGTGGAAGAATCTGCAAATTCTGCATCTATTTACCACAGAAAGAGACCCCTCAAAAATTTCAAGCAGCTTGCTTGCTTGCCCGCCCAGTTTTATCTTTACCTGTGAGGTTGGCAGATCAAGCCACTTGCACATGGGCATTGCTCAAGTACTCCATCGGGTTCCAGTTCCCAGGTGATCAGGTTGAGAAGTCTGTTTGAAGGATCATGGCAGGGTTCACCTTCTTCAGGTAATGGAGTGCACACAGGAAACAGTAGTTCTGCATGCCAGAGTACATTAATTTTATGAGAAGTCGTTAACTGTCTGCTAAACTGAGATGACCTAGTCTTTAAGTCTACATGCAAGATATAAAAGGACAGACTTGACCTCCTTTTAAGTCCCCTTACGTGTTAGGGAGCCGTAACTTGATGTTCTTTCCACTAGGTGGGAGTAAGACATTTGAAGCTTATGCTTAATGAGCAAGATCAACTCCTGCTTCTTCACTACTGTCAATACAGTAGTACTGCACAACTCCATCCCTTGGAGATTTGAAAGACTGTTCTAAAACCAAGAAAACTAACATTACAGTGAATTCTTTGCAATGCGGAGCACTAATGGTTTAAAATCTATCTCTATTTTTTTTCTATTTCTTTGCAGAGGTTACAAATACAGAGCAATTGTTCAGAGACTAAATGAGGTTACAAGAACTACTACTCAGCCATTTAATTTGTTATAGTAACTTTACAATACACAAAGCTGTCTGCTGGCATTTGGGGCTTGGCACCCTTGTTTCTGCACAGGGCTGAATTTCAACCTGTGTAAGAAATTATTTAGAAGGATAAGTCGTTTGGGTTTCCTGATGCTAGTAACTTATAGTGTCAATCTTGAGTTCAGCTTGTCCAGATGTTCCTATCAAACCTCCCTTCCTCCTCTTGTCTTCATTCACCTCATTTTTTTTGTGGTATGGCAGAATAAAATATGTGAAGAGTTCAGAATTTAAGTTTTTAAAACAGGCTTTGTCAAAATGTGTATACACACACACACATATGCTTTGATGCATATGACTTATCAGTTCCTAATTCCAAAACAGATTATATCTTAAACAGCAAATGCTCCATAGTTTACTACAGTTTTATATAAAAATACACATGTAAAGAAGTCCAATCTTTATTAGGACAACGTTTTGCAATACTCTAGTGATGAGGAAAGGCCTCAAGGTTAGGCCTTACCTGAAAAACACTAAAGCACTGCTAAAGCAGACAACCACAGAGAATAAAAATTCATTGCTATTAATCAATAGCTCTATTTAAAGTTTTAATGTGTCCCATCAATTTTAGTCAATATTCTTATCTATTTTTTTTGTTCCTTTCTGAGTTACAGGTTTGTACTAAATTTCATTTCAAGCCAAGCACTAACTTACACTCACATTAGTGTGAATGTGTTACGTAGCTGAAACAATCATCATGAAGACACGGCTTGTTTGGATCCCATAGGAAATCGGGGCTACAGAAGCAATATTACCCTCACAGTAGACTAGCCTAGTGCTACTAACACCAATGGGATGCATACTACTAATTTACTCATTGCTGCAGCATAAGCTAATTCAGTCCTGCATGGTGAAGGTAACAGGTGTTTATTTAAAAGTGCTCTTTCTGTCTCATTTCAGAATCAGAGTACAACGAAATCTCTGACAGAGCTTGGCAAAACCTGTAACTGCTTTAGGCAGAAACCTGATGAAGGGGGGGAAACCCCCCCCCGCTCTAACCAAAACTTGCTGAAATCGAACTTATCATCGAAGGTCTGCTATGTAATGCTCAAAATTAACAAGGAAAAGCTGAGCAGACCCACGTGCCTTTAAATGGTGTTTGAGCTTTCTCCTTTGTTTTCCTGAAATGCCCTCGTAGCCTGACCCACCAGCAGGCTGATGGCGGGACAGGCTGCCCGACCAGCAGCGAAGGTACAAGGTCAACTCTTGCTCATAGCAAGAGACAGGAAAAAAGCTGTCTAGAGAAGTATGTAGAAAGGTGGTTGCAATTGTATCCCATCACTACAAAATTAAGGTGAACTATGCCAAAAGCAGCGAGGAACTAGTGTGGGTATAAAGCAGCAGAAGTTGAGCCCTGACCAGGCAGGATTTAGGACTGATTTCAGGCCTGATATTTTCTCCTCCTCTCCTCCCTTGTGTAAATCAAGTTTTGCGTTCCCATGTGGACTGACGACAAAATCTGGAACATCATTTCTCTATGTATCTTGGTTGTCCCATCAGTATTGCATAGCGTGGTGCCCTGGAAGGCTCATCTAAAACTTGGAGTATGAAATGTTATCTGTGGTCTGATTCTGATGGTCTGCTTGCTGATAGGAAGGAGAAGCCACTTTCAATAATTCTCATTAATTTCTCTTGTACGTTTTAAATTCTCTTAAATTTTCACCCATAGAGCAAAAATTACACACAGCTCTGCTACTTTTGAATGACTGAGACTCTCCTTTAGAAACAGTAGATTTTTGTGCTTCTCATGCTGGTCTCATCTCTAGCATGCAATAGGCTTTTCTTTCACCATTGTGCACCCCTATCAGACTGTTTCTCACTCCTAATTCTATTAAAGTTTTGTAATGAAGTTACCATGGTGTGCCAAAGCAGAGTGACCTATTGATTCTGTAGAGATTTAACCACTTCACCCAGGCAAAAGAGCTAAATATTAACACTCCTGTATTATAAAATGAATAGGATAAAAAGCAAAACCTCTGTACCTTTCTGAAAAGCACAGCACATTCCAGGGTTGCAGTCATGTTGGTTCTCACAAATGGTGCCGTTCTCTCCTTTTGAAGTGGATTTCCTGCACTCACCCCAAACGCAAAGCTGGTCTCCACAGCATTCAACATCCCGCGAGCAATGCTTGCAAATGGAAAAAGTACGTGACAAAACTGTCACTCTAGCACTAATTGCATATATCAACAGCCAGCTAAACATAGAATTAGACCCTGCTCCTGAAGACAACTGCATATATGTGCTTTAAATATGTGCACGTCATACAGAACTGCTTAGGTTCTCAACTTCAAGCATACATAGACCTAATTGCCAGACAGGAACCTCTGCAGCAGAGTAACAGCACTCTTTCTATACTATTATACTTTCAATCTTACAAAATCTAAATCCACCTAGCATTTACATGAAAATTGATTAGCAGCCAGATATCCTACAGTGTAATATGGATTTCAGGACAGCCTTTTGCAATCAAAGAAAAGAAAAATTAATAAATGAAACATCAGTGGAAAACATCACTGATTTTTTTCCATTGTTAAATGCAGTCAGGAATTTACAATTTGTTCAGAAGGATTGCTTTCAAAGAGCAAAGCAATAAAATCTTACTAAAATCCGATTTTTAGCTGTAATAAGAACCAGACCTCATTTGTAATCAAGAATCTTGGGACAAAATCTCTTTGAAAAAAATTTCTTTGAAAATCAGAAATGCAAATCTCTAGCTAAAGATAGCTTTGTATGACAATTGTCCCAGTGCTTCAACTATACACACCTAATAAATCAACCTAGTAAAAGTAGTGTGTCACTTTGTTTCTTTTTTTTAGGTAGTTTGATTAACATCTTAAAGATTCCTAGTAGGTCAGATTTTTAACAGCTTTTTTTCTGTCTGTGTAAAGCCCTGTCCGGCAGTCCGGGCAGCCAAACAAAATCAGAATTTCTTTTCCAGTGGATCCTACAGAAAATGCTTAACACAGAGCAAGAAGTAGGACTATGCTAGCACTATTAAGACCTGCTAATTAAAAAGAAAAATGTTTTGTAATTATGGGGGTTCTAGGTCAGGGATTGATCCCACCACCTTCAGTCTGAGCTCACTTTACAACAGGAGCGTAGGACCCAATTTTTACTTTCTTCATCCTACAAATGTTCTACGTGAGAACTGCAAAGAAGGGGGGGTAGGTGTTAGGTCATCCCAATCTTGATTTTTAATTATTCCATGTTAACATGAAAAATTATCAGATTAACATTTTCTAAAATACGAAGGATAAGCTTTCTTAATGACACGAGCATATATTCAGGACTTATGTTTAAGCTAACATTCAGTCCACTGAAGTCAATAAACTCCCTGAAGTTATCAAGATAAGTATTTAAATCATTTCAGGAACAGCCTTGTGCTTTTAGATTATTATAATCCTATTGATTACATGACTTCACAGCAAGGTTTGCTTGCTTGTAGACTTAACTGTCTGCAAATGCTTTGAGGAATGAATTTGTTTCACAAGAGGCCATCAGCAGAACTTAGATGAAAGGGACAGTCAGATAAAAGGCCTTTTTCCACAGACTGCTCTTAAACTGGATTTTCACCACAGAAAATGCCTGAACTTCTCAGGCACCTGTCACATACAGAAGATAATCTAACCATAGCTACTACCAAGAACATTTATCTTTTAGCTCAAAAGACAGGCATTTGCTGCTTCCTGAGGTTCACAGATTCAAATAATGTAAGTGATCCATGTAAGAGGATCATTTACAGTAACAATTGCACTACAGCATTGTACAAGTTGCCAATGAAGGGAAGAGTGCAGGCTGCTGCAATTCTCTGTGAATCAAGAGCTGGAAATACCCAACTGTCAGCTGAGCATTAAAAGCTGGCACAGTATTTCCTCTTTGCCCATTCCACTGGCAACCTACAATGTGTTAGTTTACGCTGCCCTTAGGCCATCTAACAAGTCAAGCTTGAGTCAGGAGGAGCAGACTGTAGGTTTTAAAGCATATGAGAACAGAAACCTTATAACTTAGTTGTGTTAACAAGCAGAAAAAAAACCCAACCCAAAACACTCTACACATCCTTTTTGAACCTCATGCAGAAAGCTTTGCATCTTGTTTTCTATGAATTTTGACTTGCTGACATTAGCAACAATAACTTATATATTGAGTTTCTAAAGACCACATAAAATCACATCTCATTCAGGACTTACCGTATGCTGGGTTTTACAGAGCTGACACTTGTATTCAAAGGTGGAGAATTGGCAATATTTCCCTGTTTCACAGTCTTCGTCAATGATACACTCCTGAAGAAAAGGATAAAAGTGTAATTTGCACTGTGTGACAGAAATCCATACCTCTTCTTGAAATACCAGAAGATCTTGATTGATTATATTTCTTATTTGGGAACCAAGAAAAAAAGCTTGCTTCGGTTTTTCATACAACCACAGTTCTGTAATAGAACAATGCTATCTCCCTGGCATACCTAAATATTTTGGTCTCAAAGTGTTAGGTGGCTTTACTTCCTGTATAAATATTAATACCAGCAACCTCAAAAAAATAAATTATCTTGTTCTGCAGGGGTATTGGGTTTGTGTGGCAAGGTTTTGGTAGCGGGGTGGCTTCTGTGAGAAGGTGCTAGAAGCTTCCCCTATGTCCGACAGAGCCAATGCCAGCTGGCTCCAAGGCCGAGCCCATCAGCGACGGTGGTAGCGCCTCTAGGATAACTTATTTAAGAAGGGGGGGGGGGAACCTGT
>NW_008824186.1:122579-134576 GCF_000699105.1 Pygoscelis adeliae
CTTTTTTTTTGGGGGGTGGGGGGGAGACATTTGCATTAAATCTATTCTACTTGTATTAGAGTACAGTTGTGATTCATTACTTGTTGGCTGTTTTTTCAGATAGGGAGCGAGATCGAAGGAAAGAGGCTACACTACAGCAGCTGTAGTAGCCAAGAGTATCTTTATGCTCTGTGGGAGACCATTCTGCAACAGTTTTCTTGATCCCAGGCCAGGTAGCTTTATGCTGTCCTTCCTCTTCCCCAGCAACATTAGTGCTGACCTCAGAAACTTTGCGGCATGGTTAGCTTCCCTAAGCCAGCAAGGACAGCCCTAAGGGAAAAGGGAAATATGTTTCCTTTTCCTTTTAACTGTGGCTCTGTGCCCCTTTGCAAGGGACAGACAAATTCTTCTCAGGCAAACATAAGCATCTTTGCAGTGCCTAAGCATATTTATAAGCAGCAGCTTCTATGCTGAAAAACGTAGTGCTTCTTTCCACAGGACTGGTCATGTTAAACATTCCTGGGACACTACGGTAACAGCAGCACTACCTTACAGCCAGTACTTCTGGGAAGCAGTAGATGTCACACTATTTGATTTCCTTTCCAGAAATGATGGTATGCCTCTCATGTACCTATCACCATAGCATCACCTGCAAGCTCACAGCTGCAAATGTCTAAATACCTACACGTGTAAAATTTAAATCCTTACTTTAATTTAATTTGAATATTGCAAAATATGCAGGAGCAGATTCTCAGCTGGCATCATTCCTCTGGCATCCCCCTGCTGTCGATGGAGCGAATTTACATTTAGTAACGTTCTAGTCTGTCGAAGAACATGATTTCCACATCACATGGTTTTGAAATGCACGTAACAAACTCAGTGTTTCCACCCCACGCCTTGTTTGCTGCACGAGAGTATTCAGCAGACAGGTTTGAACGCTAATTTAAGATTGACAAGTACTGAAGAGCCGCATACATCCTAGGCAAAGAAAAGCCCCACAGTTTCCTAATGCATCAGCCTTTGCTACCCAGCTAAGACACCAGAGTAGGCCTCAAGCTAGCAAGGAGCTTGAGCACATGTTTAGCTTTTCAAACGTGGAATCATTTCATGGCCTTAACAAAAATGTTCATGTGAGAGGGACACTTGAGTTCCCATCTGAATCACAAACTCAGACTAAAGTTTCTTCACCCGGAGGTCCCACAACCTGCGGGTGAGCCCCGTGGTAGGGACGGCTCACCTTTTATTCATGCTGCACAGGATGAATGTACAAACTGGTCAGAAACTCTGCCCAGAATACAACTCTGCAGGTATGGCAGTGAGGACAATATAGAGAGTAAGTGTATATGGTTGTGTACCCCTGAAGTGTCTGGTTCACAGGGAGGGGGTGTTTCCTCTTCCTACCTAATGGTTACCTCTTCAAAATCACGATTAACCCTGTTCTCTAAAATGTGTTTTCTCCAGGCTGGAAACAATCTAGCCAATAGAAGAATAGCTCATAGCACCATTCTGAGTCACTTGTACTGCATTACTGGTTTGCACCATCATAAGGTTGATGCCACCTTTTTGCTATTAGTCAATTAAAAAAAAAAAAGAAAAAGCAATTATACAAAACCCCCTGAATTCTCTGAAGAAACCACTTGGCTGCTCTTTGGCAGATGTTAATCTCACTTGCTGGAGCAGATCAACTGTCATCTGTGTAACCTTTATTGAAAGTTCCAGATAAACTTTTAATTTTCTATTTCTACTTTTTTAGAGCGTTTCTCCCCAAACCGCTGACTTCTTCCACCCCATCCCAGCTGGGTTTTGTGTTTCAGCTGGACTGAAAATTATCTCAGCAAGAAGTTTAAGTGAAGCTCTTTTTAATTACTATAATCACTGAAAGAAGGAAAGATTACATTGTGAAACAGCTATACTGTCTTCAGATCTTCTCCAGATTAAACCTTATGGAAGCTTCTTGCCCTGTGTGAGACAAGGCTGCTCTGCATGAAGAGCAGCGCCTCGTCTAAGTTACCCATTTTGGTCATATCTGAGATGTTTTCAAACAGTTAGATTACCCAGAACATAGAACAGAAGCCAAACATAGTCTGGGGCCTGATTCTTCTCAAGTCAATGACATGATATTCCGGTTATATGTTTATAATTAAGCAGCAGTCATTTCAGCTATTTAGAGACATTAGTATCACCAGGTCTAGACTGCTATAAATTATCATAATGCTTTTGCAGCTTCATTATTCCAGTATAGTGTGTGTTCTGCTTGTTTGCTTTTGTGTTGCTACATAATCAGGTGGGTCAAAATCTAAATGGTACATAGTATCTCTGAGGTTTTGTGGTTCCAAGTTAGCAGTTAGCCACTTCTCTTCAGCAGCCGTGCTCTTTCTGGCCAATTTTCTGTGTGTAGCTTTGTCAGCTTCTTTTATGAATCCCTCTGTATAATCCATACTCAGAATAAACTATACTGTTTCATTCCTGTTCCATCCACTTTCAGGCAAACAGCCAGGTCTCACTGTAGTCAGTTTTTCCAGTTGTCCCTTTCCACAGAGGAGAAATCTTGCCATAATCATTTTTAAGCTCATGGAATAACTCTCTCAAGCTCTAAAACCACCTAACACCAAAATTGCAATTCTCCAGTCACTGCTTTCTCTTGCACTAATGAGTCCCCCACCAAAAAAACTTTTTTTCCCCTCTTACTGAATTGTGTCCCACCAGCTCAGACTTCCAGTTTTATGAGGGTTTTCAGTTGGGGAAAAAAATCCCTTCATGGTTTTCTTTCCTGGCATGGAAAAAGCTTGCTTTCATATGCTCTCTGTGAAATTTTGTGCCGCACTCAAAACCAACTTCCTTCACCCAGGTATTATAATCCATAGTCAATGCAGAACTCAGTAATGCTTATACATGCATATGTGTAACCGTGTATTTTTTTTTCTCTTTTTTTTTTTTTTCTTATTCAGGTTACAGACCTTTTCTAATCAGGCTACCTTGAGACACAACAGTTGCTGGACAGGGAGCAATCCTAAACATCTTCACCAGCTGCAATGGATTCTGAACAATCCATTTTCTTCTGGAATTCTGCAAACTAAGTTATTTCTCAGAATATTTTGTCTTTGCAGGAACAACAGTGTGTAAACTGAGGAGAGGGGGTCCTGGCTTCTGACATGGAGCAGAGCATATGAGTTGAGCAGATAGCTTAAAGACAGAATTAGCTACAGTTGTAACGGTGTACTTCCCTCTGAAATCCATTATGATGTTATACCAGTTAATTTAACATAGCAGCAAAGGAATATGCTGTTTGAGAAGTGCTAAAGAATAATGCAGTGTGAAAGCAGGATTGCCTATTTATTAATGAGTATACTAGGACCCATAAACAACAGAAGCCAGGATGGAGAAGAGCATGCTATGTACCTCTAAGTACATACTCAGCATCCTGTGGGCTCTTATTATAATGTTGTACTCTGCAGTGAACATCCTGCCACACCTGAAAGCAATTTGGGGGTTAGGATCTGCTCCAAAACCAACAGGGAAAAAAAAACCTCAACAAAACACTGAAACTCGTGGAAGAGGTTCCCTGTATTATAAGACTGCTAAAACAACTGCTGCTGAAAGAAACTTCAATTTTCTTGTCTTTGGCAGATTATGCCAAGCTATTGTTTGCTTTCCTAAAGAATGGTTAGTCTCCACACTTGAGAATAAAAAACTGACTGATGTAGTGGTAGTGAAGTATGGTAGTACCACAACTACCAGAAAACTGAAACAGATGCCTGAGTGCGAGACGGCGCAGGCGCAGGAGTGTACAGGTCAGAACAGGCGTAACAGGTTTTGACAAGCGTACTCTCCTTCTGGCTGAATGTTTACATATACGTGGAAAGGCACAAAAGAAAAGAATTTTTCTTTCAATGTGATACGACAATCCTCACGCTCCAGCCAATAGCATGCCTTTGACCTAGAAGGCGCTATGGTCTATTTTGGCAGACCGTACTTGACTGGTGGAGTGTAGCCAACTATGGTGTGAACCACATTATCCTCTGCCTGTATAACACACTAAGGATAAAGAGGGAGAAGCAAAGAATTCCTCAGTTCAAGTTATGAAAGCAGAACTGTAAGGCCAGAGTTAACCCACTTTCGTTTGCAGTGTTCATCTGGTTTCTGTACCTCACTACGGCAATATTTTTACTGCTCTGTTTCGCTGGTGATATAGTATGTACTGAAATCATGCTCATTTTGCTTTGCTCTTTTTCCCCCTCAATTCCTAATTAACACCCTAAGTGTAGACTAGAAAATATTCTCAAGTCTATTCTGATACTGACTTTCAAAATGGAATCATTGATTTTAAATTCAAAATTGACATTTGATTTGTCTATTTCCTCTCCCCACTCACACTCACCCTACTTCCCACATTCTCAAGAAGTCCTTCTTCAAAGATAATTTTAAACAAACCTCTCTCTTCACTATTCATATCTTCAGCCAATACTTGTCATGGACAGGCAAATGACTGTCTGGAATGAGCTTTCCTTTCCTTCCAGGCTCTTTACACTTTATCTTAGAACCCAAGAAAGCAGAGGAAGGCGCTGTTGATGACTTTATATACAACTTTTCAATGGTGAATAATACATTTATCAAAGCCAGACACTGAACACTAAGGGGGAGTGGGGTAGTATATGGAACAGAAAACGCCTCCATGGGTAAGGGGCAGCTGTAGTGGAGAAGCTCTGTAGCAGCAGCTGTCTGCCAAGGTCACTGACTGCTCTGACAGGAGAACAGTAAGTGGGATTCAAATGAGAGAACCACTCTTCTCCTCCTTGTGTAAGCTATATGGCCCAGTTTGCTGGCTTATTCTGATCCAGTTGCAGTTTGTGACTACAAAGCTTTTGAAACTGCCTAACAGCTGAAGGAGAGGCAGGCCTTTTTTTGTCTTGGCGCTGTGTGTACAGCTGTAAGCCAAAACAGCCATTCCAAAGTGTTCATTCCTAACCCTCTATGGATTTCAAGTTCACAAGCCATCAAGTATAGAGGCAAAATTCACCGATTCAGAGAGGTGAAGAAGTTTTGCCAGCAGGTACACAACACAGGAAGCAATACTACAAAAGCAGTTGGTGCAACAATTAGAAAATGATTTTTACTAACAACCTTGGAAATGCATGGGGGCACCTCTCGCAGTTTACTGGGACAACTATGCTTCAAAAGCTGCTCTGAACAAAAAGCCCCTTTACATGTTTCTTAAAAGCTCCTGATATAAAGAAATTGCCTTTTCAAAAACCTGTAACTCAAGTAAAACGCAATGTTAATCTCCATAAATGGTAGCTACAGATCCTTCCCAAACAGTTCCAGAGCTCACCTAACTGTATCTTTGAGACGATCATTTCAGCCATAGCTGAAGTGCTCTAGCAGAACCACTTGTTCACGTTGAAACGGACATTTCTTAGCAATTAGCACTTCCGAGAGTTAATGTTTACCTCCATGTTTACATATCCCCTTCTAAGTTTTGTTTTAATTTCTACAAGTCATTTCACATAGGGCCAGTCTCCATTACTGCAGCAGATGGCAAAAACTGCTGAGTAGTAAGGGAAAAAAAGCATAAAAACTGTTTTATATCCTACATGTACTACCTGTATTAGAAAAATGGCAGAATTACATAGAATGCAATATTGTTTTATGGAAACTACTACCATAGTTTGAATTGCAGTAGCATTCCAGTTCTTAATGACTTCGTTGTCTAGACAGGGCACATAATGCATTTGTCTTTAAGGAGATATGAATTAATCTGCCTTGAAATACCTCAAAACCTCTGTAATACTTTCCAGCAGAGCAAACCTCTTACTGCTGTCCTGCCAAGTACGTAACACTCATAAAAATAAGGACTACTGTTAAAAAAAGACATGCTAAAAAGAGCAGACATATGAGTTGCACGCTATGGTATTAGTCACATCCCAGTGCTATGTGGGAAAGTCAGCTATTTGTATGGCTTTTCAACAGGAATGTGACTCTGGCTCAAAACTAATAAATAAGAAAATACAAGTGACTCCCTCAGTTTTGTCTCGAACTTCTGCATAGAACTAATCTCACCCGTTTCCTTTCCCCCTGTCAAGAAAACAGAAACATTTTAATTGGAAAAACTTCATTTCCACATGATGCAATATGAATGAATGCAAAATTCTTCCAACTGAAATAGTCTAGTCTATTCTATTCTATACATGACGTAACTGAAGACGGCCCAAAGGCACCTGAGCTTGGCTTTAGGTGCCAAAAGCAACATAGCTACGTTAGCCTTAACATGCTGTCAAAAAGCTTAGGGAATTAATTGAGGCAGGCTGTAGTCACCCAATAAACTGCCTGCCATGAAACCTAGTGTAAGAAGTCCACCCCTTTTTACACCATCTGCTTATTCTCACCACAAATACAGCAATCCTGTCACTGATCAGACTCTTACGCAGTTAAAGTTCCACGATAATAATGCCATATTATCCACAGCTTCAAGGAACTGAGACTTCAATGAAAGAAGCAGCTACACACAAAAGCAAAAAATAGAAGATTCCTGACAAATGCCTCAGGATAATGAGAAAAATGATGCCTAGACGCTCTGTCAGATCATGTTCTGTTCACACATGGTCAAAACCTCTGTATGTTATGCAATAACTTCATGGCAGGCCACTCTGCAGAAGTAGTCATTTTATTTTTTTCCCTCACCCCTTCTTTTTCTCAGTAAGCAATGTAATAATCTGTTCCTGGCAAGACTACAGCCTCTGCAAATGCTCCTGAGTAGGAAACACAATGCAAAGTACTTATTTCAATCTATTTTGCAATGGTATCAGAGGAGGCACTGTTCAAATTTGGTAGAAAACCCCCACAAATTATAATCTGACAGGTAATTAACTTAGTCTAGAAGCTAAGAGCTATCCAACTAAGAAAGGAACAAAGGTCTGTGAATATATATATATACATACAGATCTATATATATACACAGCCATATATATATATAGGGCTACATATTGCAGTGGCTGTCTGCAAAAGCAGATGTCTCGTCTCATCCCACACATTTGCCCTAGAGCAGGCAGGACAGGTTATAACATGAAATTTATCTTCTTTTCTCCTGTTTGTCAGGTGTACCATAGGCAGAGCAGGATGGCAGAAATTCTGACAACAAAATCTGCCCTTAGGCCTTCCGGAAACTTGGTGCCATGCTATACACTCAGTCCATTCTTTTAAAATGCACAGAGACTCTATAATCTTCTATATCTGTAATCAAACAGAATATTCTGGAGTTAGACAATCTGAGACCGAAAACCAATAGCCGTGTACTCCATGTTTAAGTGCTCCATGTTAAGAAAAACTTTTTCACATAGTATGAGATTATCAAATGAGGTCAAAATTCTGATGCATGTTTATAAACAAAGTTTTCCTAATGATTTTGCAATTGATTGTCTTAATAGAGAAATGCATCTACCTGCGGATCTATTAATCGGAGAACAACAATTCTTCAACCTTTGATAACCAGAAGATGTGTCTAAAACCTTGTGGTCTAAAAGATCTTGGGTTTTATGCTAAATGTCTTGAGATACAGTAACAATTACAGAAAACTGTAAAACTGTGCTACAAAGCTCTAAAGTGCCATTATTTCTAAGTAGTCAGTAATCATATAAAGATACTGCTTTCATGTAACGGTGTGCCCGGGGGCTGAATTTTAATGCAGGCGTCTCTTGTCTCTACAGTTGGCAGCTACAAAGTTTCCATGATTCACTACCAAACTATGTAAACTTTGAAAATTTATAAAAGCAAAACAATCCAGAGTAGCTGTACAAAGCAAGGATGTGAAACAGCTGTGCAAAAAGAAAAACTGTTCAAAACAGTATTTCTGTACTTAATAGCTGCTTGCTAATCTTAATCACTAAATTAAGAGTCGTGCACTGAGAGTAAGACGCCAACCTGTGCCCAATCCCTCACAGAACTTATTTCAAACCCTGAATCTTACATGCTTTGTTCTTATATGATATACTTTTTTGGTAGTTTACAGTTTCAACAGACTTATTTACTGTGTTTAAGGTGTCAGCCAAAGATAATAATACTGGAACAGAAATACATGGATAAGAATTCATCTACAATGGATTTTGCCTAATGAGTTGACAATGTGGGAGACTGCTGTTACTGTACAGGAAAGGGAATAATTTATTTTCCATGAGCTGTAGATGGAAGAAGAAGAGGTTTAAATTACAGCAACAGAGACTTTAGAGTAAGCATAGAAAAACATTGGAATAAATCATCTCCAGCACTTGAGGATTTTGAGAACAGATGAGATGAATCTCTGCATAAGGATGGAGTAGGCATCTGGGTTGTAGATGTTGACTATTTGAGGCTTCTTCCAGACCTCCTCGTTGGGGCATTTGTTGGGATTACAACAGAGCCTTTTGTTTTTCCTTAATTTAATTCTCTGTCTGAAATCATGTGTCTAGAGGATATCAACAACATGAGATGATGACTATCCATTAATATTCATTCCATTTCCTAAACAAACTCCAGTGAAGAAGAAATGAAAAAGGGTCTTCAGCATGCTCTTTATGTCTTTCCGAAAAGGACCTAAGAATGTGAATGTATTACAGATTGTTACCATGTATGAAGTCCAAGACAAACACCTACTAGGGGACCAAAACTTTCCCTTGCTGATGGCTATGAAATATCTTGGACACAGAAAGATCACTAAGGTTCCTCTTTGCCTGACACCATGATGTCAGCCTCTCTACATGCCGGTAAGATGCTTCGTCCTCCCCCTGGCATGAGTGGACTTTCTAAAGGAACAAGTTTGAGGGATTCCTCATGTGATGTAAATTCACAGAACAGGCTCTGAGTAATTTCCAGACATAATAACAAGTAAACAAATCCAAAACCCCCACCCTGTATATCTGTTTACCAATTATGCTATATTATGATACATTACTAATTGGAAGAGAGAGGTGGACTTGTTACTAAGGTAAGAATCAGGACAGGTAGAAAAGATGGAGGGAGGTTCTCTCTATGAGCTGCAGTGGTGAACAACCACGATTTGACAGCTAATGCATTCACTGGTGTGGTATTCCTCAGTGCTAACTATCAAAGTGACTCAGTCCCTCAAAAGGTCAGGCAGACACTCACGCTGCAAAAGATGCCAAAATGCTGTTTTTGAATCAGATGGGGAGAAGGACAAAGTGAGACTTAGCTGACATAGAAATGCATTTCTCAAGGGAATACATTTGAAGCCACCATTCTACAGTGCTTTTTTCCTCACATTTGCCAAATCTTTCATGAAATAGAACTAAACAGAAACAGAGTTCAATTCACCACTTTCCTTCAATTTCCATGGTTTACCTTAGTAAAACGTAATACAAAACACCATCAAGCTGGATTAGTAGCATCTCACACGTCTTCCTGACCATAAACAACTGCACAGAAGGCCAAGCAATCACAGATCTCCCCCTGCTCACTGGTGTAAAACCAATGTCATTCTACTGATTTTGATGAATCTACCCCTCCTACGGTCCAGGAAAAGGTTACAGAAGACTTAGGCTCATCATATATAGAACTATGTGTTACTGGGCCAACCTCCCAGCGATGGCAAATTGGTACCATTCTGCCACCTTACATATGACAATACAGATGTAAACCAGCTGCAGATTTAGTCCATTCATCTGTGTCCTTTGTACCTCAATCATTCTCAGATTATAACAGATGTAAATAAAAAATAAAAAGACAAAACATTTGTGCTTTACATCCAGCACCATAGCCTGTATTTCCTAAAGCCTTTGCTACATGTTGTTACCTTACCAGCTAAAGCTTACTGCTTAATTAGATAACATGGTTTCGGCTAAAATCTCAAATAAGTATTTGCTGGAGCCAGTGGATTAAACCATGTAGTCAAAACCAGTGGAAAAAATTCCTCTTTTGCCTTAAAGCTTTTCCTATCATGTGATTAATTTTGCCACACGGGTCTGACCAGAGGAAACATTGCTAATGAACTTTCACTAAAGACAGTCCATACTATGATCTCTTAACAGACATCAGTAGATCACAGAATTGTTACCAGCCCACATACAAGATTCACTCTCCTGACTGTATCTATTACCTTACAGAGAAGATAAAAAAACATTTAATTTCTCTCAGGATAAATAGGTAGCTCTAGTAGGGCAGAAAGTAAAAGCATTCATGGTGATTTGTTTTTATATCTCCCTACAACTTGGACATGATCTGTAAAAGACAGCCTTGGTTCCCTAAATTCAGCATGTTATGTGTGAGAAGGCTGAACTAAAACCAGGGAAAAGGTAAACAAGAGCTCTTTGATTTACATTACTCCCTTACCACGGCCTGTTTGCAGAAGAGTTGTACCAACCAATATGCAAACAAGGAAGAAGCAGATAACCGAACATGACACGTACTTCCCCACAGATGAAAAGCTTCAGAATTTATTTCCACAACTAACAAGAATGCTGTAAGCTTTAGAAATGGTGAACGGCTCTCGGATGGACATTGATGAAGCACTGGGTGGGCACTGACTCTCTGAGAGAAAGTCTGTTTTGTAGCCTTCTGGAGATAAACTTACTGGTTTACTGTTGTATTTTTACTAACACAATCACCTAGAACATTGAATCAATTCTAGGCACTGTGACTGTGTTACAGTGACAGCTTATTTTTGGTGAGGAGAAATTTATTCCAAGAAAATCTTTCTCCCTTCAATATTTAGCTACTCAAAGGGTAACAGTCCAGATAGATAGATAAAAAAGGTGAGGCAGTTCTTCAGCCAACTTGATTTTGCATAAAAATATTCTTTTTCTTTGGAGTTTAACTGGAATAGAAATACCACATTATAGCACATGAGGATCTGGCAAATTTTAAAATAATTCTAAACACAGGCATAGACCTGAATTACTAATGAAGAATGTTACTTTCAGAATATCAATTAGTACTACACAGTCTTGTTTGCCTAACTTGACAGAAAAAGAACTTACACTAAGGAAAGGCCAATAGGAAATATGAAAGAAATCCTAGTCACTCTTTTAATTTTTTTTTGTTACTAGCAAAGTAAATTTACTAAAGTTATCTGAATTACTTCAGACTCCCACTGATACAAACGAGAGCAGGATTTGATACCTTTAATTAGGAGTAACCCCTTTGCTGTTGCATCAGTTCTTTGCCTGTAAATCCAAGCCACTATTTAAGACCAAAAAAAAGTGATAATGATCTGTGTTCTCTGACCTCTGGTTGTCATGTTTTCAGCTGAAACACCTACCTGGTTTGCCTCACCTCTCAGCAAAAGGCACCTTGCTTCTCTTCACTCTGATAAGGTCTAGCAGCTGTTTACACCCGCTTGTTTGTTCAGGGTCACCAAGCATGATATTTGAGTCCATGGAAACTGCAGTCTCACTTTTCTCCACATCATGGCCATTGCAACACTATAGCATTACAAAACCATCTTATGTTTGTACACACTATCCATTCCTGATTCTCTGTGTGGATCCGTAACTTTCTACGCAGCATTCTCTCCGAGAAAACAAGTCAACTCAGAATGGACTAAGTTCAGTAAATAAAGATGCGGACACTGAGCTGTATGACACACACCTCAGCTGGCAATTACAGAGATTTCCCACCTTCCTCCTCGGAGAAGTTTCTTCATGCAGGATCAGAGGCAACACATGTTTTTCAAACTCCTTATGTCAGGTCTTTCCATTCATTGAGGCTAACATCCAGATTATTTTGGCTATAGTCCAGTCAATAGATGGCCAGTAAAAACTTTGGTCTTGGAGATACACTGTGACTGACAATAAGGCCATTCTATCACCCATGAGCTGAATTAAATCTCTTAACAGCTTTTGCATCACTAAGAAGCATTTGCTCCTTATGGAGTTAGATATGAATATGCAGGGGTATGCGCACACTCCATCACACCTTTCATATAAGACAGATACGTCCCTTGCTCTACAACAAGATTTATAACCTAAAAGTATTCCAGATTAATAAGAGCAATTCAAAATACTAATTGCAAAGTTTTTTTCATATTTGGCTACA
>NW_008824186.1:134618-143182 GCF_000699105.1 Pygoscelis adeliae
AAAGCTACTTGTCCTCATGAGCTCTTTGTACCTTCCCCTCAGCTTCATATTCTACATTGCCAAGACTGAAACTGAAAAGAAAAGGGAAAAACCAAGGCTTTCAGTAAAATGTTCAGAATGTCTGAACCCTGCCTGGCTGAAGAGCCCTGGCTCTCTAAAACAAGCCGGGGGATGGATTTGCTTGTTTCAAAACAAGACACAGGTATTCAGGCCTCTCAGAATCACTACAACAATGCTCTTTCACTAACTGGGCTCAAAAAGCTCAACAGCTAGCTTCAGTTTGCATGGCTACTTCATATATTTTCCAGTGGAGCTAAGTGTAGACTAGCAGATTGCTAGCATCAGACAGGTTAGAAAACTTAAAACATCAGAAGGGCAAAACACACATCACACTGCCTTGGAGAGGCTGTGCAAGAGACTGAAAGAACTGAGGGTAGATTTGCTAGTGAAAAGCAATAGTTTTTCATGCATGGTAAGATTAAAAAAAATGCCCATTAGTTTTCCTGCAGGAATTCAGGTGGATTGGGGCTGGATGGGAACCTAGCCTACAGAAGGTGTTTTGTTTTAAAATGTAAGCTATGACTTGCAAACACTTGAGACATACTACTTAAAAAGTATCAACTGAATGTGACAAAAGAGAGTGCAAAGCAGGCAGGTATTCTGCTTACAAAAGGCTAATGAAACTATGGGTGACTGTTTTAACTGATTGCCATTGCAAGCTATTCATGCATTTTTTTCAGAAAGCTTTAGCCTATATTATAACTGTAATAATCTATTCAAGTTACTGTTTAGTATATAAACTTGAAAACAGTGATGCAGTTCATTCAGACCTCTTAATTCTCTCCTGGAGCATAAGCAAGGAAGTACAGTTTCCATTATCTACTCCTACACTAAGAATTACCTAAAGAATGGGTTGTTTTGAAAAGAACTGTACTAGTCAAGGCATGATTCTTGTAACAAGTTAAGCCAAGAGAGCAGGCTGGACAGTTAACAGAAAAGCAAACTAAGAGTGCTAATGAATTAAATTATTAAGTGTACAAAAACTACCAGGTTTAGATATTATGGGATTTTTGGCTAGACAGAGACCAGGATTTCAACGCAGGCATGCACTTAGTGTGTTTAAGGTTAGATAGTTTAAGGTTGTTGAGTACAAGTCACCAGGGACTAAAAGTTCTGTGAAAAATGAAACAAAAAAATTAGACCCAAATGCAGGACTGGGATGCCCAAAACAAGTGTCTTCCCTGAGACACTAGCATGCCAAAGGGAGCAGAAGTCAACACCAAGATGCTGCATGTTCAAATTTCTGCCATCAGCTGCTCTCCTGCAGTGCTGCTGATGGAAAAATTGCAACTTCCATTCCATTAATGCTTCCTTCTCAATTTTCAAAACTCCTTTTCTCTTCAGCACTGGTAGGAACTCCTTTCCCTGGAGCAGTATGAATCTCAAAGAGAGCAACTCCAGTATATGAGGCTGAGAACATGCTTAGTGAAATCATGTAAAAGTTGTTCAAATAGGAATCAAGCAGTTACTTTAGCAGTTCTGCAGAGAAGTGGAAGCTTGGTTATGAAGTGCTACAGCTTAGCCATTTAAAACAGATTTTTCTCTAGAAAAGGGGGAAATAGAATCCCAGAGATTAATGTTTAATTCTTCTACTATTTTCTTTTTACTGTTTTATTGTGAGACTAAGGATAAAGGCTGAAAAATGCTTTAAATAAGGCCATCATAATGGGGATGCTATCCATTCTATCTCTACAGATAAACCAGTGACCTGACTGACGGTCACTTCCAGAACCTGCCAAGTCAGCTTGTAAAAGCAGTTCCACAGTGATACAGTCCTCCCTGCCAGAGCTGCAGGGATCCAAACAGCACCCTCTAACCATGGAAATAAAAGCTTGCTATCCTGGGGCCTCTCTCCTAAGGACCTGGGAGTGTTTGAAACTACTTACTAACCAGCTGCTGTATTTGCAGAAGGTGGGTACCAAATAGATGTGTACAGACAGGCACACACCCACCTTTGCAAAGAAAGAGCAAGCACCTTACACAGAATCACACTGGAGGCACCTCTCCTTACTTCCCCACAAAGAAACTTTGACCTGTACTGTGTAACTAATGAGAAGGCGCAGTCATGCCCTCAAGAGCCTCTACCACCAAGGGGAGGCAAAAAAAAGGAATGTTTTTTATAGTGCCAAAGCCAAATGAGAAATGCATGATACTCTTCCAGTTCCCTAGTACACCCTCCCTAGATATTAGCATCTTTCAAAATCTCTTTCAAGAAAGAGAATTGAAAGCAACCAGACATACTTCTATTAAAGTTTGAAAAAAAAAACCTTGCTAAAGAGAAGCTGGTGCTATTTTTATTTATCAAATTAATACAGTCAAGGAAAAAAAAAATGTTAGGTACACTAGCTTTGAATTAGAAGAGAGAGCTTATATAAAATACTACTATGAACGCAACTGAGAAGAAATGCAACTAATCCTTGTGCAGCAAATCTTACCAGTACCAGTTTTGTTTCCTTTTATTTTCCATGCTTGCTTTTCAATGGTTAGGCTAATGTATCACAGTTGAAATAGGACTAGTCAACAAGCCAGAAAATATTTTGATTTTCATATGGTAATAAAGAGTGCTGTTACTTTATCTGTGTTCTGTAGTTGAGCTTACCACTGGAATTACTCTACTAATTTGCAAGCTAACTAATGTTCCCCGGAGAAGTAAATTACAGAATATTTGAGCCTTAAACCCAGGTGCAACTGGATGTAAAACCCTGCACAAACATAAAAACATGCACATCCAGCTACCTCTTGCCTGTATTTGGCCTCTCTAAAGATACAAGACTGTTGGATCAAAGCCTAACATCTATGCTGGTGACTGTCAGTCCTCACTGACATCTGAGGAAGTGAATGTTAGTCTGGGAATGTAAATGGCGCCTCCAAATAATGCAGCACCTCTGAAGAAATGGATTGCATTGCCAGAAATGGCAAGTAGCCCAATTCCTCTTCTGGAGACTTAAAATACTGATACAAAATAAGATTATGCCTTATGTTTCTGTAATAGTGTATCTGCACTACATGTATGTGTATATACTTGCATATATTTATATGCACTATATATACACATGTATTTGTACCTGTTTGCAGGAGGACATAGGGGTGGTACAGGCGCTGTGATTTAAAATGCAGACACAACCTATTTTCCATGAAGCTGATTCTCCAGTGCCAAATTTCATTTCAGCCAGTATGTGGATTTATATTTGCAACACAGACCTGTCGCAAGATACATCTTTGCCTACCTGTGAGGCTTTTGCGTCATGTCTCAAAGCCCGAAAATGTCACTGGAAAAACTTTCAGTGATTTCAGTGGCTTTGAACTTGGCTCAGATAATACATGTGAACTGAGGGTTGTAGGGTTCCAGCTATTACTAATTACTGCTGTAATAAATTATATAGAGTTTACATTTCAGAGCAGGTGGTTTGCTAAGGTGTTTGATGAATTCTTGTATTTACCACCCAATTTTGTACCTAAAGCACGGGAGCTGTGGGAATCCTTAACTTTTATAAGCTCAGCCTATAAACTGAACCTATGAAACAGATTTGGTTTTCAGCATTCAGCTTCCCTACAAGCATAAAAGTTGAGCTTGTGTGATAGCATGTGCCCATTTCTTTTACTTGGCAGACTGAAAATAAAAACAAAAGTGCTGTTCTAAAGAGGCACCAATCTGAAGGCTACGGCATCAGAACAGAGGTCCTGTTCCCAATGGCTAGCTCCCTACAGCCTCTGCTACCAACTTCTCCATCCCCAGAACAAAATGTCAGCATCACCCTTTTCAAATGACTGTCAATACTTCTAGCTACAATTACACAAACCTCTTGTTGCATTATACTACACAGCAGGATGAATCACTGATGGGTATTAAGGATGTGTGTTACAGAACAGCATATGCTAGCTATATTTAGAGATCCACTGAAATAATCTCCAAACAGATTTCAGAAGGTTTCCATTTTTAACTGCCTGGAGAATACAAAACCTATACATGTACTACTTGTTGCTAACATTTAAAACAGGCACCAAAGAAGCAGAATTACTCTTCCATCATCCAGTGGTCTGTGAAGCCTGCAACCTGGAAAATGACTGGGATGTCCCACAATGTCACACGACACTTGAAGTATGAAAATTTATGTATATAAAAATGACCTAAGGGGCCAGTGCAAAGTTTTCCGCAACTCATTTTCCCAATAATTTTGTCTTAAGTTTACAGATCTAAGCAATGGTACTTTTTAATTTGGATAAAATTTTTCTTCCACTTGGTAGATGTCTCCGTGGCAGCATGTTTTTCTTGCTGTAACCCAAATTTTCCAATTCTTAATCTCATGCCATTACTCCTACAATAGTTCTTCACCCTTGTAGTACACTAAGTAATTCATATTCCTCTTTAATGTTTACAGTTTTCAAGTATTTTCAGATTTACTTCTGTTAGGCATCTCTTAGTCAAATTAATACATGCGTGTTTACCTGCTCTTAAATAACAACCAAATACGTCTGTTGGTCGCTTTTCCCATTTAACTCTTTCTCTAACTTGGCAACCTCTAAATAAGGTGTTTGTACCATGGGCATGCTGAAAGTTCAAAAGGAGTGTGAGAGGGGAAATCAACATTAACAAACGTAGTTTTGTTTCAGCAGCTGCTGCAGTAAGGATGTTGATGAATAAAGTGCCCCAGGATTTAAATGATTAGGAGTTAACGTGATCAGTTCTGATTATGCTTACTTCATAACTGAATGAACTTCATGCCACCATGAAGTTTGACAAAAATTTGTATTCAGGCCTCAAATTCTTTAGCTGGAAGACTAATAACAGTATTGGTTCTGGATGCAGCACTGGTTTGGTAAGTGAGGCAACCTTCCCATAAGGAAAATGCAGATAATGTCACTTGATATATGAAGCTTATTAGGAACTTTGTATGATCGTTGGAGAAAGAAATACAGTTGTGAAGAATGAATAGACAGCACAAGCAAGCCAAATACATTATGAAACACCACCAGTTTTGTGTCCCAGTGCTAAGAAGGTTGACAAGTTTGCCTTTGTACACTTGGTTTGAAGATGATGACCATATTTGCTTGAAAAAAACATTTGGATTGCCTTCATTACACATCTCTCTATTAAAAAGCATTGTGGAATATGTTAACACTTTGTATAAAATCAAGCTGTAGCTTAGAATAGTTGCAATTTATTTTGTACCTTGACTTACCACTTAATCTATAAGCTTTGCAAAATAGTAAAAAAAAAGAAGTATAGCATACACAAGCAACTTTATTTTGCTACTTGCCACTCTCAAACTTTAATAGCAGTATAAAAATATGAGCTGAAAGAAGGAAAACTTAGAGGATAATAGCAGAAAAGATGCACTAATTTCAGGTGTTATGCCCATTAAAAATAGGAACTACCGCCATATTTTTTTCTTTTTTTAATGTTTTATAAAATAGTAAGAGCTGCTTCTGTGAAAGAACTGGAAGAAAGTTACTCTAAAAAAAGCCAGGGCATGTTAAACTAAATTAAACCACAAGCTATTAGTCAGATGAAGCCAGCTATCAGAGGAAACACTGGCAAGTCCTGTCTTAATAAAAGCATAAAAAAAGTCCATTTTGGTAAGACTGTAACTGAAGAAAACCTAACGGTTGTTCTAAGTAGTGGTATGTGCTGAATTTCTCATGGGACTACTGATGTTTAGCAAATGTACCTGTGTTTGCAAGACTCAGGTAAAAAATATTTGTCATCTTTTAAACTTCTTTGAGAATCCTTAAACAAGGATTTCCAGAGGAGGGAGATTTATTGTCCTGCCCCTCTCCCCCTCCCCAAAGTAACATTTCACAACCAGTTGTCCATCACTAGGTTAGGCTGAAAAGCAAATAAAGCCATATATTGTTCCACAGAGTCCTCACGATAGACAATTCGGGGTTTATTTTCTAGTGTTAAAAGTCTATAAAGCAATTTTTTTATGAAACCCAAAAGCACTGAGAGGACATACATGAAGCACTGTTATACTAAGGGTTTATTCATACTCACTGGAAAGGGCTGTGTAACTTTGCTATTTGAGTACAACATTTACATTTGACAGACAAATTGAGTATTCAGATCAAGCACCTCAGTTAACCACAACATTGAAACTCTGCTTCCAATTCCTAATATAATAATCCTAAGTTAAATTAATTAAAAAACAAAAACATTTTTAACTGCTTACCCCTACTGGTTTTGTGTGTTTTAAAGCATTCAGAAATTTTGCTAGGTGAACTATATCACCTTTTTCTGAATGATGAACTGAAAGTATTTAATTTTCAAAAGGAAACAAATGTGTTCACTTACATGATTTCTTTTGTTTTCTCCATCTTTTACAGATGTAATAACTGTCTCAGAAAAAATTGTTGATCCAGTTTTGTTATCTGTAACCTGATATGGCAAAAGAAGAACAAAATATCAAACTACATTTTTTTATTAGTCTTTTGTTACTCTCAGTCCTACATTCTGCAATAATTAACCCACACCCACACCCTCCTTTTTTTCCCATTTTGCTGTCACATAAAATCCTAATCTGGGGGGAAAAAGTAGATGACAAGGCTATCTCCTTATCTATGTAAAATATCACTGTAATGAAGCTAACTGAGCAAGAGATGGTCATTCTTTTATGACCCAGGTAATAGTTGTAGCTGTGTTCTATTTTTAGCAGGCACTTTTTTCAAAATCAATTATTATTTCACATTAACCTTTTATGACATATGCCCCTACACAGTGATTAGGCAAGGAAATAAGATACAATAAAACCCCAAAGTAATTATCAGGAAAGTTTATGCTTCAAATTATCTTATTTCTCCCCAAAATGTGCAAAATTGTTTTTATTTTTGAAGAAAAGGTTGTGTAAGAACCAGCAGCTTGCTATATATGTTTTCTCATACCTTATCAATTTCTTGATGAGTCTGAACAGTTCTATTACCAACTCTGGTTTCCATGTTGGACTCATTATGGTAGTTGGGAGGTAAGTTTTCAAAGTTTACTTCCGACAGTTTTTTTGCCCCTTCCTCTTCAGCTTCCATCTGCCAAATTAAAATAAACCAACTGAAAATTAGCAACAACTACACAAAAGAGAATAAGCAACACTTCTTGTGCAGCCCTCAGTAACGCCCTGTTTAATTATGTGGTGCTGTTAGTACAGATCCCCCTGTGTGGGAACGCTTACTCAGCTGTTTCAGACAGTGACCACAGCAGCTTTTTTAATGGACTAGAAAAACAGAGGAGAGCCAAACCCTTGAGCTCTGGACTGTTTAACCCAAAGTCAGTCCCAAGTCAGTCCCTGCGAGGAAAAAGTGTGCAAAGACTAGTGACAATTTGGTATCTGCACAGGCTGATGCTGGTCAAGAGCCCAGCTTTCTATTTTTCCCAGAAAACCACTAAACACTTAACACAGACTTCCCCACCTGACAAAGAGAAAATATTCTGGCAGGACAGAGAGACATAGCCAACACCCCCCGAAGTCAACAGAAGCAGTCCTATAAAGCAGGGTGCACACATCCAGAATTTCATTCTCTATTTCTGTTCCCACCGTCTTTGTTTGCCAGATGAAGACTCAACACAGAAAAGCAGTTCTCTTTGAATAAGAAAACACAGTAAGCTCAGCAAAAGGGCATGAGTCTTGTAAAACAACATAAACTCTGAGTAAGTTGTGTCACTTCATTATTTGCAACTGCTATAACAGAGCTAGGAGGCCACAAGTTCAGCCAGGCTGAACAACAGAGTTTTTCCCAAGCCAAAATTTCTCTTTCTGGTGTGTCTGTTTATTTTCAAATGACAGCTACAAACCTTTTTAAGAGTAAAGCATTTATCTGCTAAGACGCAGCTCAGACAATCCACATTTTGTGCTATATACAGACCATTCTTCAATCCAGAACTGACTATCGGAAAACAGGCAGAAATTTTGACTACATCCTTATTCATAATTAAGCATATTTTCGGCATTGTGAAGAATACTTTAAAAAAAATGGTTTGTCTCAATGTGTTTGCAATCTAAATGAAGTGGATGACAGAGGTAGATTTCAGCAACTGTCCAGATGACAGTAAAAGTTCAGAAATTCTCTAATTATAGTAAACAAAGGTCTGTTTCCCCAGTGGGTTGTCAGTAAAAGGTTTTTTTGGACTATGTATTTTTGAATGACAGGAAAAGAGAAATTGGAAGGAACATTCTTAACACGAAGGGAAAAAAAGCGCAGAAGTAAGGGGGATGCAGGAACAAGGTCTTTTGATTGCGATACGAGACAAAGGCTTGGGGTCTAGACTCAGTTCCTGGCTTTGAAACAGGTCCTGTGCGATTCTGCGCAAGCACTTTGAGATCAAGACACGGAATTACATCAGAAGTAAGCCGCTTTCCCACACGTGTTTTCAGGACTGTCTTACACCTTTGAATCCTGGTTGGGGATAACCTCTTGTGTCTTACTTCCTGCTGCACAAAGACAATAAAATAACTTTTCTTCACTCCTCCCCTTGTCACGTACTGTTATTTTCTCACTTTAGGATCCAGACGGATTAT
>NW_008824186.1:144257-155189 GCF_000699105.1 Pygoscelis adeliae
CTGCAGCCCTGGGCTTGGGACAGGCAAGGCAGGGCGCGGGTCCCCGAAGAGAAAGCCTCGCCCCGGGGGGAGCGGGAAGGACAGAGGGGAGAGAGGCTGAGGGAGGTGGGGTGACAGAGGCTGAGGGAAAGGAGCAGTTTGAGTTTCCCGTTCAGACCCGAGACCTTCCTTCTGTTGATTTTTTCAATAGGTTTAATGCGAAGAGGATGGTGGGAGCTGCCTGACATCTCCATTATGTATTTTGCTTTCAAGTCTTCAGCGAAGCTTTTTGAAAGATGTTTTCAGCTCAGAGCATCAGCTAGGTCTCTGAGAGGTGACACATCCTGAATCTGGCTGGCCAGCACCCCACTCTCCCTGATTGTTTCCTTTCAAACTTTTTTCTCAAAAATTTCAGACGGCATCATCATTTTGTATCTGTGTGTATCTTCCCCAATTTCCACATTATTTTCCTCTTCGTGCTGCAGCCAAGAATTTCATGGGCAGTTTTTGCTGCAGTTGACTCGCTGCTCTGGGGCAACACTGTTGTGCCAAGAGAGAACTGACCTATATGTCTTATTTTATTTTGGAGCCTGGGTGAGAGGTAATAGTGAGTAAAGTATTTCTGCAGAAACTATTTAAGTCCTGAAAATTTCCTGCAAGTGCATTATTACAATGATGACCAGTATAAAACCCAGTGTTATTGGCAGCCTAAGACAGCTTCACCCAGCTCTGAATGCTAGCAGAATGCAGTAGAGAGCAGCAGAGATGGCCCATGTGTCTCCAGAGGGAAACCCTTCCTTCAGTCTCCCAGCCACAGCACATCATACTTCTGTTCAGTGCCACAGAAAGTTTCATACTGGACACACTGTAAATCTTAGTTTATTTTTTTAAATGTAAACCTCTTGGACTACACAATTTAAATAATAAAGAGTGTTAGGAATTATCTGGAATGAATTAGTAGTTTAACCATGTTCCACCACATTGCAGGAAATATGGCATATGGAACAATCCTGTACTGGCAGAGAAATGTTTAGACAACATACTCCTCTTTTCCACCTCTGTCTTTATGGTTAGATTTCCAGTTCATCCACTGCCTCAGATAAGCTTAATAATATTGCCATTGACAATGTACAGGTGACACCTAAGTAACATTTAGAATTTTAATTTTCTTAGCCTTGAGGAGGAACTGAATGTTAGATCAGACACAATGAAAACATTTTTAAAAAAGACCTGAGGCCCGAATTCGCAAAGGTATTTTGTCATAGGACTCCCAAGGAAATGGAATAGAAGCCAGATACTTCTTTGTAATACCTTTGTAAATTTGGGCCTCAAACCAATTTTCCAAACAGTCTAAACATATGTAAGTGTTAAATACTTTAGAAGAGGTGTGTCTAAAGAGCTAAAGTCTCCCGCTCTTGCAGTGAGATGAGGGCCACAGTCCCAAGCTCTGGCTTGCAGGCAAGACCCTTCCATGCTGCCTTTGATGAATGTGGTTTAAAAAAACCAACCCTGACATTGACTGGGCTGACAGGATATAAAGTCATGCATTGTTTGACCAATTAACAAGATGCTGCAGCATATGCTTTATTCAGTATTGTTGTAGTAAATTAAGACTACATTCATCTTTTAATATTGAGAAGTACTGTGGAGTAAGCTATGCAATGCTTACAATGCAATCCCAGTTACTCTGACTGTTCTCACAGACTTGAACTCAGTTTTCCTAGCTCCTTCGAGTGAGCTTTCTTTGGATGGGGATTGAGCTGAGTGGTGAGGGTGCACTTGTATCCCAGAATGGAAGATCTGCACCTGAAGTCAGTTCAGAATAGCTCTTCTGGTTTTCTGCTGTCACCTTGGTTTACTTCATAATAACGTCCTTGTGCTCACAAGGCTTTACACTCACTATGATTATAGCCGGTTGAGCCAAATTATGTCTTCTAAGCTCACCTGCAGCACCCTAGAGCACCTGCTTAGATTCACACTTCACCCTGGAACTGCTGAAGTCCCCTGCAGCCGTAACAGTGTAAGGAGAGCCATGGGCACGGGGGTGGTGTGCCTTGCTCATGTGTTGAGCCAGTAAGACACAAACCAGGTCTAGTTCACAGTGACCCTATGCTGTGGCTAAGCTCATTAGCTTTACTGAAAGGCAGGTATATACATTAGGGCACGGTGCTATGCTAGCAGCCTGACGTGATTCCCAGCATGATTGGGTTCTTCCCTGCATTTGGAGCTAGGTGCTTTTCCCCTCAGTATCACTTGATCTGCTGTGTATAGGGACGTTGCAAACTAAGTGAGAAAAATTGTCATAGATGGTAGTGCCCCTAAAACTTAGGATTTGTAATGATTAATCTTTATCTTCATCTTCTTGGCTCAGTCTGGAGTGCCTATGCAAAAGGATTTATCTACATGGAAAATTTTGGGGGTGCACATTTATTCTAATACGGTTGCATTACTACAAACCCCCAAATCTGTACTCCTATTCTAGTTCTGGGTACTTTTTTGATTTACAATTAAGTCATAGCAAAGCATGCAGGTAATGTGAGAGCTGTTACTGGTTTATTTTTCTTTGAGCAGAATTTTAATGCCCATGTAGAAAATTATACCTTTATAGCTAGATGTAAAATAGTACAGAAAATAGCTACACTTGTATAATTATATTGACATACAACCTACATCAAGGCCTCAGGTACTTTAATTACTTATACTGAAAATGTTAAACCAGATTATCTCCCACTGAGGTTACTGGAAAGATTCTCATAAGTTTCAGTGGGATTTACACTCTGTCTTTAAACAGAATTGCTGAGGATCAAAATGAGCTTGTAGTACCACCTCTTCTGGTCATTTGTTCCACCATTTTTATCTTGTATGATTAAAGCAACAGTGACATCCACAAAAAATCAAAAAAGATAAAAATTCATCCGTATGAACAGAATGTAACAGAAGCCTGTAATCAGGTTATCTCTACTGCATTTTTACAGCAGGAAGGAAGCCACGTCTGTATTGAAAATACTGCTTCCGTTTAAAAGCGTGCTTCTGAGGACATAGGATTAACTATGAATAGTATGTTCTTATATTGGACTGGTGCAAAGTCTTGTTTAAAATTATGTTAGGTAAAAGATGTCAGAGAATATGTTTTGGACTATAACAAATTTTCATAGCTAAGGTGCAGCCCAGAGAGCTGATATTTTTCTAAGACAAACTAACACAGCTAAAAAGCATATCTTCCTGAACACATATATGACACAAAAAACCTACATTACACAAAAACACATATGATCTTTTTGTCAAGGCATAATTTATTCTTAGACATTAATTTATTAATTCAGAAAGGAGACAATAAGCTGGAATAATTTTAGCTGGAAACATAGTTAGGAAAGGCATATCCCAGAGATATTACATAAAAATAATTTGTGAGACTTAGGTCAGCCTCAATACGAGACCCTTAAGGTGGATTTGAGGCAAAAATGGCCCCCCGTCATGGTGAATGCACTCTTGTCAAAGGCAGACATCATCTGAATCAGTGATTCTGGAGAATAGAAACCACCTTCTGGTTGGATGAGTTTTGAGACAAAAGACCATGTTCCTGAAAGCAGCAGGGTAGGGAGTTGTGCATGTTTGATTTTTTTTTCCCCACACATTGTTTATTCATTTAAAGGAAGTATATTATATTTGGTTTTCTGTGTTTCAAACATCTGTTATTTTGCGTGTTCGTTTACCAATTAATTAATTGAGTTCTTTTCCCTTTCCAACAATTGTACTGTGAACAATCCATCAATTAGCTGCAGAAAAAAAGAATAGCAAGATGTCTGGCTAATGTACAACCTATAATATGAAAAGAGAAGGCAGCCTTCCAAAGTATGTAAGTATAAACATCAAACATCTGTACAACGAAGACAAAATCTATCACCAGCAGGCAAAAATTCTAGAAACTGAAAGCCTAAATTCCCTGCTGAAGGGCAAAGGAGAGGATGGGAGAGGGAGAGCAGAGTTAAGAGAGGGAATTAACACCAGTGAAGTTTGCAGTTTCTACCATTTTAAGCCATATGTGTCTCGGCTGTTCATGTGAATTTCCCTGCAGAGGCTGTACCATATGGCTGGAGCCAGGCTGGGAGGGCTGCTGAGGCTGATACTGCCAAGGGATTGCTCTGCTGCTGGGCTGACCCTGTCATCTGCAGAGTAAATTTCCCTTACTCCCCAAGTTCTCCAAAGTACCCATTTGTGGCTTTTGGCCCATGGTGATTTTGGTATGAGGCTCACGGGAAAGCTGGACAGTTCAGTGACGGGTGGTCAGTGGAGAATCATAGTTGGTGCCCTGCGGGAGACCATGTTGTGCCAATGAGCCCCTGCTAACAGCAGCTTGAAAGGCCAGGTGTGACAGCAGCCAAGGGCAAATCAAACTCGGTGCAGCTAAGTGATGAAGTGGAATAGCAACAAATGACAAACCGAATGCTTATGGCCTACAATGAATTTATATATCTATACTACAGTCTTCAAAAATATTGTTTAGCATGTAAGTTTAATTCCCCAGTGAAACTGATTGCTGTATGAGTACAGTACCAGTTAGGGGTTTTCCATGGGAGAGACACTATCCAGACAGATCAAGATATGACAAGAGTATTGATTGTCTACTCTTTTTACTCGTCATTTGTTTTATCAGACTGCTTGGACTGACAAAGCTCTGAGTTGTAGTAAAAATATTTTTCTACTCAGATGAGGTTTTACAGTGTGGAAACTTGTAAATGTCGGGACTGAATAACTGTAAGTATAAAAAAACCACAGAGTTATTTTGCTGGGTCAGCTCAGTGTTTAACTTTCAGACAATTTTTATACGTTAAACATATATAAAATTTTTAAGCTCAATCTGAGACCTAGGAGCTTTAGGAAAGATTTAGAAAAGAATTAGGGATTTCAAAGCAGTTAGAGCAGAATCATTTAACGATCATAGGTTTGTCAGGTCTTGCTCAAGTAAATAGGTGTTAAGGACACCCAAATACTAACATATGTTTGGGAGAAACCTGACTGCAATGAGAGGAATATCAACAGAGTTGTCCTGGAATTATGGGTCCTGAAAAATTCCTAATTTAACACTTTTTGGGAATAACTGTGCCTCATTCTAGTTTAATTTAACTTGCTCTGTAAGTTGATTAAATCACAAAGTAGTAAGACCTTGTTTAAAAAATGCAAGAGTATCACACATAGATTTGATCATGAACAATTATTGTATTTAACTTCGCACCTTGTCAGAACCAGAGTAACTTTCAGGTGTAGGTGAAACCTTGTGGGCCTTTATTTAATAGATTGAAGAGATTTAAGGTTTGGTTAATTTTATTTTCTTAAAGAATAAGGGGACTTGTACTAGTTTTATCTTCACAGCTGCAGAGTTTAGAGTGGAGCTCTATTATCTCCTTTTGGCCTTCTCATGGATGATTGTAAAATTTTCTGGAAATTAGATTATCATATGCCAAGGACTTAGGACATATTAACCTATCAGCACACAGTAAGTCCTTGACAGTCTTTTCAAACACAGTCATCATGTGGCAGCTGTACTTTACTCAGGAAAAATAGAATTATGCAAATACAAATATTGTTCGGTTTTAATGGCACATTATTTAGCAAGATGGCAGCTATGCATTTGAAATATGAACATGCTTTGATCTCATTTTTATTGCTTTGTGGACTGTATTTTCCTTTTGAGGTACTCTAGGTTTTAACTGGTGAAGACCTAACTAATCAACAATGCCTATTTTTTTTAGTGTGCCTTGTATCATCTTAGTTACTCATGACCAGAACAGATGGAGCAGTGAGTCACCTACCAGACATTATTAGAGCTGTGACAACAAGAAACCAGATGAAGCCTCTAAACTGTATCTGCTTTACAGACCATGGAAGTACAGCATATTGAATTTGCTTTGACTTACGCAAACTGCAAAGCCTGGTAAGGACTCTTTTCTACAATCACAAGTGCAAATTATGTGCATAGGCAAACGGCTGTGGAATCTAGCACATGTCCTAGACACTTTAAATGCCACTCCAAGCCATTGGCTCCATTTAAAAATAATGACCCGTGGCAATAAGGATCTGAAAGTTATAAGAAAGTATTTATTTCTATTTGTAATGCATAAGTTCACGGCAGTGGATGGAAATCTTTTTGCTGCTCAGATGTGTTGTCCATGTGCATTCATACAATCAAATTACACTTTAAAACTTCTGCATGCCAAATTATTCCAACTATTCAGGAAATGCAATATTGTCTGATAAATGAAAATGTAAATTCTTTACAGAAGTGTGCACATATGTTCTTCTTGGGGAGGGGGGAGAGTGCCAACTGACAGTCCGTAGCTACAAACACTCTTATGAGGACTGTCATAGTATTTTATTTTTATAAGACTTTGTGGTTAAGAAAACTGGGAGTGAAATACAGAACCTCTATCTCCTGATCTTTTTTAGAGTGTATTTCAGATCAGTAAGTAATGGTTGAACGTTTTTAGTGATCCATATGACATGAATCAATGTCTCCACTCAGTTTGTAGTAGATAGATAGTTGGTAGCTTTGTTGATTCCAGTTCCAAAAAGCAAGAGGGTTGGGTATCAAGAAAAATATTAAGCCATTCGCCCATTACCAGAGGGGATCCTTCCAGGCCACCATTGAGTCATATTGCTTGGATAGCATAGGGAAGCAGGTCCCATTTTGCTTAGAGGTGATACGTGTAGAGAGAAGCCATCCTAGAGTCAATTTTTTTGCTCTGTTCCATGGCATTACTTGGTGACCAGTCCTGTTAGCTTCAGCACTTCGTAACACGAAGTTAGATATGACCTAAGTCTTGGTACAGATCTCATCTCCTAGCTCCAGTTTCCCTATTCTGCTTCTTGAAATTGTACTATAGGCAAACATAATGTATATATGAGAGTTGGGACAAAAGAATCAAGAAATGGGCAAAGAGCTGCTGTGAAATTAGGCCAACAGTAACTCATAAAGAAGGTGCCTGCAAGAGAAGGAACCAAATATAGTTAGAGATTAAATGGATTGAAGTAAGGAAGACAGGAACTATTAAATTAAAGAGAATTGAAAAGATAACCCCTGGAGCAGTAGAAAGCTTTTTGAAGTGATAGTGAGAAGACTGGCTTGGGACATGGGAAGAGAGAAGCACTGTGAAGGAAGAGCTGCAGAGAAAAAGTACTTGGAAGTGATTGTATGAAAGAAAGTCACATGGACAAAACAGTGAAGCTTTAGCAGGGAAACAAAAAAGCTAGTTCAGAAAAGCAAATGACTGGGGGAAGGGAAACCTGAAGCTAGTTTAAAGGAGAATGAAAATAGAAAATGTGCTTGCATGGAATAAAGGACATAGGAGAAGAAAGAACCAAATGCACAGTGAGAAGTGGAGAACTTTTGTTATACATGTAATACACAAAAAGAGACATTTAATTTGAGGAAGAAATTGTTTGCTTGCCTCTTTTTTTTTAACAAAACATCGGGAATCTAATATGTAATAGTGCTTTGGTTGTGTATGAGGATAAAAATTATTTCATCCCCTGGCCAAGAATGTTTGTCATACATTGGCCAGTTTTCTCCTCTTTTATGCTACAAATTGCACTTGCTGCTATAAAAACCCCAAAGATAGTAGTTGTGTTAGGAAAACATTATAGATCATGTATCAGCCATCCACTTGGATCTTTGCAGATTCTAGGCATTCAAGAAATCCCCCAAAGGTCACCCAACCGTTTATTCCTCAAGCCTTTCTCAAAATGATAAGCAAGTAAGCAATGACGAAATACATATGAAGTTCTCAGCTTGGCAATAGCAATTTCATAGATGACTCACTAGCCAGTAGGTTGTCTAAGGATTTGCCTAATCATACAAGCAATTCAATCTTCTCTCTTGTAGATTTAGTGAAGCTATGTCAATGTTACGCTAGATGGTGTTTAGCCACATATCTTAAACATTTATGAAGTCAGGAGAAATACAAAACTCTCTATTAAAACATCATAAAAAACATCAGGTATAACTGATTAAGACCTAACAAGGTAATCTGTCTTCTGTAACGTATATAGCCTTTCTCTACCAGATCACCACTCTCTCTAATTAGTACATTATAAGTGAGCATCATTATTCAATTTTTCTGGTATAGTATGCAGTCAAAACTTAGTTTAACGTCACTGTCATTTCAAAATAAAGAAAAATACAAACAATGTGATCAAACCTTCTAAGAAATTCAGTCATTCCTATATTCTGATTTTCCATTTCCTATTCTAAATATATCTTATGAACGTATTTCCCCTGTGCCTGTGTACCTAACATCACAGGGCATTATAATTTATTTATTGCACAACAGACAGAACAGGCTTTAAGCTAAAATTGGGCACTGTACTTTACTTTCACAGATTTTAGCAGATTTATCATTAGTTATATCCATATAAGAGGAACAGCTCCAATATTTCCGGTTTTAAAATTGCCTGCCATTCTGAATTATGGTATTTTGTACGTCTTTCCATTATGGAATTGAAGTTTGCTTGAATTAGTATTCCTTCAAGGATGGGTATTGGTGCCTTTTTTTTTTTTTTACTGTTTCGTGCCACACAGTTTTTAGTGGTTGTTATGGTGAATAAGTTTGTGTATTAAATAGAAGAGAAAATAAATCCCACATTAAAGGTTAGCCATTCACAGCTGTCTGCTTCCCTGAGGCTACAAAAACACATGAATCCTTCATTTGGAAAGATCTGACTTTTAAAATTCATAAATTAAAGATGCTCTAATCCATTTGCTCAAACTAGGACTAGCCAGTATTGTCAGCTGACTGTATATCTTCAACGTTGCTAGTGCAAGTACAAAATCATCGATACACTGATACTTAACTTGCATATGGTCCTTGTTAAAGTACACAAGAAAAAGCCATTGAATGATTCAGAACAAAGAAATGTATTTCATTAAGAAAAAATAGGTACTCCCTCCATTTTGCCTTACTTGAGTTTGTGAATCATTCTATGATCCATTTTTTTCATGGTTATGTTTTTTTAATTTAGCACACTATTTCCCCACATCATCTGCTTTTCAAGGTTGTTGCTGAAGCCAACGGAAGAAGGATTCCTCTGTGGAAACCAATTATAGGTTGGCTCATACAGTTGGCCTCGGCCCATCGATCCAGCCTGTCCAGGTCCCTCTGCAGAGCCCTCCTACCCTCGAGCAGATCAACACTCCCGCCCAACTTGGTGTCGTCTGCAAACTTACTGAGGGTGCACTCGATCCCCTCATCCAGATCATTGATAAAGATATTGAACAAGACCGGCCCCAAAACTGAGCCCTGGGGCACACCGCTCGTGACCGGCCACCAACTGGATTGAACTCCATTCACCACAACTCTCTGGGCCCGGCTGTCCAGCCAGTTTTTGACCCAGCGCAGAGTACACCTGTCTAAGCCGTGAGCCGCCAGCTTCTCTAGGAGAATGCTGTGGGAGACAGTGTCAAAGGCCTTCCTGAAGTCCAGGTAGACCACATCCACAGCCTTTCCCTCGTCCACTAGGCGGTTCACCTGGTCATAGAAGGAGATCAGGTTGGTCAAGCAGGACCTGCCTCTCATGAACCCATGCTGGCTGGGCCTGATCCCAATTCACTCAATTTCTCTTGCAATTCTCCTTTTCTAATGAGAAATGATCACTGGTGACTCAAGTTCTCACTTACATTTGAGGACACAGGAAGGGCATAGGGAAAGGAAAAGGTGGTGGAACCTGGTAGCCCCCTCACAGGCCATTAAGATTTGGGAGACACCCTCCCTGTGTCCCTCCCTGCGTCCCTCCCTGCATCTCCTACTGTACCCTCCGCTTGCCTGCTGCCCTGGAGAGATCTGCCTCTCTCCTGCAGCATTTCAGTTGCTGCTCATCCCCAAGCATGGGAAATACCAGAGTGAGATTTCACTAAAAAGTGGCATTTGAGAGAAGGCATCAGTGCTGGCGTTACTGGCTCCAACCCCTTTGCAAAACCAGCAACAAAAAATTGCAAGATCTGGCAACACTCTCATAAGTATTCTGAGATGTACTTTCTGAGATAAGATAAAAGAACTCAAAACAGCATGCTGTCTTGAGTGTGTATTCAGCTGCTATTTTCTAGCTTTTTTTGCAATATTATTCTGGCAAGATGCTTACTTAAATTCCTGTTGAAACATAAAGGGGAAAGTCGATAATCCATATGGAATATCATTTGAAAAAAATATTACTGCATATCCCTCTGTAAATTCACATTATCTGCAATCTATTGGGGCTGTTACGATTAATTAGCTTTAATACAAAATTATTATGCACACAAAAATATTTTTAAACAGTTTTCTTTTAAATTCAGGATATTTTAAAATTTGAAGTAATGGACTGCGAAATCTCTTGCAGATTTTGAAACTAAATTTTTATTGTTTACGCAATAAAACATAAACCTACTAAAATAACAGAATTGGGATTGGGTCATCTACATGGACACTGGTTGAGAGAGTCCCTTGGGAGACAGTCCTGAAGGGCAAAAGGGTCCAGGAAGGCTGGACGTTCTTCAAGAAGGAAGTCTTAAAGGCGCAGGAGCAGGCTGTCCCCATATGCCGTAAGAAGAACGGGCGGGGAAGATGACCGGCCTGGCTGAACGGGAAGCTCTTGCTGGGACTCAGGGAAAAAAGGAGAGCTTACCACTTGTGGAAGAAGGGGCAGGCGACTCAAGAAGAGTCCAGGGATCTCCTTAGGTCATGCAGAGAGGAAATGAGAAAGGCAAAAGCCCAGCTAGAATGCAACCTGGCCGCTGTCATTAGAGACAACAAAAAATGCTTTTACGAATATATTAATGACAAGAAGAGAGCCAAGGAGACTCTCCATCCTTTATTGGATGCGGGGGGCGGGGGGGAACGACACACACATTGTCACCGAGGATGAGGAAAAGGCTGAGGCACTTAATGCTTTCTTTGCCTCAGTCTTTAATAGTCAGACCAGTTA
>NW_008824186.1:156119-163214 GCF_000699105.1 Pygoscelis adeliae
GCTGGAAAGCTGCCTGGCGGAAAAGGACCTGGGGGTGTTGGTCGACAGCCGGCTGAACATGAGCCGGCAGTGTGCCCAGGCGGCCAAGAAGGCCAACGGCATCCTGGCCTGTATCAGAAATAGTGTGGCCAGCAGGAGCAGGGAAGCGATCGTGCCCCTGTACTTGGCACTGGTGCGGCCGCCCCTCGACTACTGTGTTCAGTTTTGGGCCCCTCACTACAAGAAGGACGTCAAGGTGTTAGAGGAAAGACGTTGAGGTGCTGGAGCGTGTCCAGAGAAGGGCAACAAGGCTGGTGAGGGGTCTGGAGAACAAGTCTTACGAGGAGCGGCTGAGGGAACTGGGGTTGTTTAGCCTGGAGAAAAGGAGGCTCAGGGGAGACCTTATCGCTCTCTACAACTAGCTGAAAGGAGGTTGTAGCGAGGTGGGTGTCGGTCTCTTCTCCCAAGTAACTGGCGAAAGGACGAGAGGAAATGGCCTCAAGTTGCACCAGGGGAGGTTTAGATTGGACGTGAGGAAAAATTTCTTTACTGAAAGAGTGGTTAAACATTGGAACAGGCTGCCCAGGGAAGTGGTTGAGTCACCATCCGTGGAAGCATTTAAAAGACGTGTAGTTGCGATGCTTAGGGACATGGTTTAGTGGGCATGGTGGTGTTGGGTCAATGGTTGGCCTCAATGATCTTAGAGGTCTTTTCCAACCTTAATGATTCTATGATTCTGTGATTCTATGAAAGGTTATAATAAGCACATTGATTTAAAAAAAATCAAATACTTCTGTGTACTTCAATATGAGGGAGGATTCTACTTTTGATAGAGGCCTGAATCCTATGTTGTTTAAGAATCAGAAAGGATCTGGGAGCAGAGGCAATGACCAAACTATGAAAATTACAGCATGTACTTTGTTTTGCAAGTTATTTTGAAGTACTTAACATGCAAGTGGGCCAGAGTGGTACTGTGCTGTGGAGTGCAAATAAATTTTTGTGGTCACATTTTAGGAACAGGAGCCGTCAGCTGCATACGAAATAAAATCTAGGTGACATTAACTTCACAAATGACCCAAAGGAGAGGTAAAATGTGCTAGAAGAGTGGCAGATGGATAGGAATGGCAACAAGAATTGCTGCATTGCTACAAGAACTGTGAAAATAAACAGGAAGTGGTACCATGAAAGCAACCTCGACAAGACCTCCCAGAACACAAAGGTTGTCATTGTCCATAAAACGCTGTTAAAACGGGTCGTCAGAAACTACAAATAAGCACTAAAAGGAGATGCTTTGCAGGCAGCAGATGGTGCAACACTGCAGCTGGAAGGAGTGGCAGAGTGGTGACGCCAAAGCAGTTTGAATGGAGAAGGAGTGATTTGCCGTTGTTGCCAGGTGCCATAAATGTTATCAGTAGATGTGTGGCTGCACAGCAACAGTTGAAGAGGATCACCAACTGTTAAAAAGCACTGTTGACAAGCATTTAGCTTTTGCACTTAGTCTGAAAGCTACAAAAATTATAACTTGCCAGGAAGCTGCAAGCCATGAAGATAGACTCCTGTTGCTGATCTTACACTGTGCAAAGATAGGAAAAGGAAGAATAGTTGGAAGAAGTTTACACTGTATCACCAAATTTATCATTTAGAAACAGGCTGTCAGAAAGAATTAAAAAAGTTGGATGATGTGACTAAACTTTAAACAAAGAAAAACAATAAAATCATGATGCCTGCAGAAAAGCCACATGTTCATTAGCCGTAGGGGACAACTGGAATTAAAATTACACGTTGTGGAAAGAGAGCAATTATTGAAAGAAGATAATACACTGATTTCAACTAAAATTCATCAAGAACTTCTCAAAAGCATTAACAATGGCCACTGTAATATGGTCTTATGTGAGAGAGGAAGAAACACCCATAATTTGCCCAAAATGAATGAATGAATGGATAAAAGAAATTACCATTTGTGCAAAGTAACAAAGACAGAATCTGGGGGAACTGGGGAAACAAATGATGTGTCCGACAGAGCCAGGCAATCAATGACTGATTTGAACACAGACGTACAACTATCAGTCATATTTTAGAATAAACTAATGAATCAACATGGTTGTCAGCCTGCAGCAAAACAAGTCATGGTAACTTTCTAGATCATGCTCTAATGAGATGAGATAATGGGTGCAGAGCAGATGTGAGGCAACTGCACGGAGGCAGTGCAATGAAGGACTCATCTGCATCGTGGGTTTGCCCAGGATGAGTGAATCATTTACTGCACCAGTGACTCAAATCACATTCTTTTCACCTATGAAGCCCTTCAGTTTTTGAATAATGTGACTTCTCTGGCATTTGGAAGTGTGTTAGTCTTCCAAGAGGATACTTTTTATTTCAGCACCTTTGAACGTCTTTCTGCAAACAGGCTACAGGTTCTATCCTTGTCCCTTATGGAGAATATCAGTTGCTGAGGATCTTTGATTTGTTTGCCCTACTTTGGGGTTAGGAGACAACCCTTGTACTGACAGCGTTGTTGAAAGCCTTTTTAGGGCAATCCCATGCAATCTGGTAGAGGCCAGATTTCACATGATTTCCGGATTCTTCTGGGTCACACCCTTCTCCCTATGGCCAAACGGACTGCCTAGCACCTAGGAGCCAGGTTGGGTAAGGGACAGTCCGTCATCTTCTTTCAAAGCTTTCTTTGTTGTGCCCACCCTAATACCCCTGTGCAAGTCTCTGCTTTTATTCCCTTGGCATCATGTTATGGCTGCGCCCAGGGAAGATCTCTGCTGACATTAGTCAGCAGGTCTTCTGTTTCAGACTTACCTAAAAATCAGGTTGCAGTTTCCCTCCTTCCTGCTCCCTGGGGATTTGAGATTGGACTTTGAAGATGTATTTTCCTGCTGTATTTCAATTTTAATAACTTTTATTTTAATAAAATATATTCTTGCTTCAGTTTTGTTTAGGTAATATCATTCTCTTCAGTTCTAAATACCATTTCACAATGGAAATGACATTCACTTCCAAAATTTGCATGTATTATAAGGTATTTAAGTGTATTTTTTTCAACTAATCAATCTGTAGGCTATATTTTTCAACTGATTTTAGTATGCTGCCCACTGTGATTACTAATTTAACAGGTTTCTGCTCTTGGCTGAAAAACAAAGAACATACAGGATTATTTTAAAACTCTTACATAACTTTCTTCTTACCTTGCAAGGATTGCTGGACAGCGAGGAATATAGAACTGTAATTCTTGGGGTGAAGGACTAGATATGCATATATGTATGTATCTATGTATGTATGTATGTATGTATCTGTGTTTGTATATGTATATGCTGAGAGCACATTAATAATTTTTAATGTATTTAAAGCATGAATGGTTAATCCTTCAATAAAATGAATATAGCAGCAGTAAATTTCCTAAGCATTCTTTATGTGTCTTATGATAAATAATGAATTAAAGTAACTGCTTTGTTCTCTTTACATCTCTACTTCTTTTGGTGTGCCATTTCATATGTGCACTATGTTGGATGTTGCTGTTGTGAACAGTGGCTCCTAATGGCACATGTCAATGGCACTGAGGGATGTTGAAAGGGCATATATTACAGAACCTCTTCGCTATTATACTCCAGCATATTAAAAGGTGATTTTTGTTTTAATGCAGCTTCATCTGATGATAGAACAGTTTCCTACACTTATCTTGAACTTCTGTATTTACTACAATGGTTTTTTGCTAGCTACAGTGAATGCTTCAGGTTTTAATTGCCCTTCCAATTGCAGTGTAGACTAATGACTGTGCAGACCCTGTCCTGGGACAACAAGGAGTTTGGCATCTGCAAAGGGGGCTGACAGCTCCACAGATCCCTGTAAACTGACTGACCTGTAAGGTAGCAATGGCAGAAAACAATTCCTGCAGTGCAGTAATAAACAGTGATGGCACAGCCCTGTAGGAACTTGGGTTAATTCTATTCTGTGTTGAGAACTTTTTTGGCTAGTATCTCTACTCTGGAACAAAATTGTGGAAGGAAATAAAAAGAGGTTTGATTTATTTGGGTTTTGGTAACCTTTAAACTGGACCATATTACCTGATAATTCTATTTCATCTGTGTCATGAAAACCCATCTTGCTGTAGGTACTTATTGAAGTAAAACAATTAATGAAGCAAATGCCCCAGGAAGAAGTTTCGGTTTTATTCTTATCAGAACAAAGAGTCCACTGAGCATGCAAAGAATCTTGCTCTGGTTTACAATAATGATTTTTATATCCTTACATATTTCAAGGCAACTACCTTGTGATCCGCGAGTTGAGTTTTCACTTTTTTTCTAGACTCACACAGCCTAAGGCAGGCAGCCCTATGGCCAGGAGCTGACTAGGAAAATGTCACTGTTACTTAGCTGGAATAAAGCATTTATTCTTCACCTTCTATCTTTCACAAGACTGCATCCTTTCTTATATCTCTGACTGACTGCTCCCAAGCCTCCAGTCAGACAAATACTTTCACAACGTTATTGGTCTGTCAAGTTCTGCAAAGCAAAGCACAATTTCTGATCGTGCTATATCCTTCATTGCTTCTAAGATGAAGCTGTGACACACATCTTCATCACAGCTGTGATCTGTGACACAGATGTGGCAAGGGACAGACATATCTTGTGTCTCATTTCCCAGAAGGCTACAGTATTGCCATCGTTTAGGGCAAAAGATTGGTTAATAAGCCATCTATCTCAAGGTTTTAGTATACTTTAGTAAAATCATACACTATGCAAAGCACAGGTTTTCCTATAACTTTTTAACATGCATATGTTTCTTTCTGGCACAATTCACACAAGTGAGTGGATTTGTATGTATTTGCTGCATGCACATGCATCTCTGTCAGCCTTTGAAGGAAAAGGATTTCACCATAAGTTATCTACTTCTGCATCTATGATATTTAATGCATTCTGATTTTTTTTTAGCAATTACCACTCTATACTTTTTGCCAGCTCCTGCATAGAGATGTTTCCATGGACTGGTCTGTCATTCCTGTATGTGCCTGTGTTGAATAAGGTCTCCTTTCTTTCTCTTGGCTGCTGCATTTGGAGCCTGTGGTTAGACACAAAAAGCATGCCATTAAACTAGAAGCCATAACATTAATGTAAGCACACCTGCACTACTCCCCTAATTAATTATTTTTCACTGCTGTGGCATCTAGTTCTTTATTGGAGATATTCTGAAGTTGACATAAGAACTAAGAAACGGGCAAACTCTTGGTGCTGATTTCAGTTACAGCCTCCCTCTTGTTTCTTTTCAGATTCCCTTTCAGGGCTTGGGCTGGCATGGACAGATGTCTCTGAAATTAAGGTAGGAGCGGTGGGCTGAAGACTGATCAGTGGAGCACACCAAGCTCATTCCTGGACCTAAGCTTGGGTCAGAATTGGGTCTGATTGATCTGATATCATTGGTATCTCTACAGCTATTCAGCTGGTGAGGTTGGCTTTTAAATGACAGTCAAAACAGTTGTTGTAGGCTTTGCACTTGTTTGATTAAAACTGTTTCCCCTCCTGTGGTGGGAATGATGTGGAAGCATAAAGATGTGTTTGTGTGATAAGGAACTGTGAAAACAAGAATTGCTGTTGAACAACACAAACCATGATACTGCTAGCTTTTTTATAAAAAGATAAGAGAGGGTCATACTTGAAGTGTGGAACACAACAAAGCTGTAACAAATGCATTTTCTAGTGACTAATATTTTGTTGTAAATGACAGTTAAAAAATGAATCATTAGAAATTACTGTCTTTACCGTTGTCTCTGTATGAGTTCATGTGTTGGTTTCAGCTAGATTCTCAACTGCCTGTGCACCACTCTCTTTTCAGCTTTATAGGACTGGAAAACAAAAGTGGTTTTTAATCTAAGGGATTCTGTAACCTCCATCGAACTGCAAGACTGAGCTCTCTGATGCGTAAGCTGCATCGCATCGTAAGACTCCTAGGGCTGCACGGCACCTAGGAGTCTGTACCATGCACAGACTCATCATTGCTTTAACGTAAAGACTGCTGAACTGTATCCCTGGTACTGCTATCCTGCCTCTCCCATGGTGCTAACCATGAGTGTGGTTTTCCTTCGGTCACAGCTGCTGGGCTGTGATTATAATGTTCTGTTTTAGAGTACAAAAAATATTTGTAGTTTTTATCTAATACTGTCTACCTACTTCATAGCAAGCTTTCATCAATGGTATTTCTGTCTTTGGAAGGTTTTCACTCTACATATTTGAGAAAAGATCTCAGCATTGCACATGCATGAAGTTAATTTAGGCTTTTTTTAAAGGACATGTAACACCATGTAAGTATCAAGAACAACTTTTAAAATAGAGTTTCTGATTGTTTTCTTGCAATGCTGTGTACTCAAACTGAGATATAAGATGCTCCCCACAACACTTTGAATACACTAGTGTTTTTTTAAGTTAATGGGATGTTACAGTTTGAAGAAGTATCTATGCTGATAAACAAAGAGATTGGGCAAAGACTTCTCTGAAAACATGATTTTACAAAGAGCATCTTGCCTTATAATAAAAATTTGATTTAGTTTGTCTTGGACAACTCTTTCTGGCAGTTCCACTGCGTTATATCAACAACTGTGATGATGATACAGTCGAGTGTTTATGGGTAAGGATGAGGGGGAAGGCCAACGAGGCAGATATCCTGCTGGGAGTCTGTTATAGACCCCCCAACCAGGATGAAGAGGCAGATGAAGCGTTCTACAAGCAGCTGGCAGAAGTCTCTCAATCGCTAGCCCTTGTTCTCATGGGGGACTTCAACTTCCTGGACGTCTGCTGGAAATACAACACGGCAGAGAGGGAACAGTCCAGGAGGTTCCTGGAGTGTGTGGAAGACAACTTCCTGACACAGCTAGTAAGTGAGCCTACCAGGGGAGGTACCTCACTCAACCTGCTGTTTACAAACAGAGAAGGACTGGTGGGAGATGTGGTGGTCGGAGGCCATCTTGGGCTTAGTGACCATGAAATGACAAATTTGTCGATTCTTGGTGAAATAAGGGGGGGCCCAGCAAAACCGCAACCATGGACTTCCAGAGGGCGGACTTTGGCCTGTTCAGGACGCTGGTTGAGAGAGTCCCTTGGGAGACAGTCCTGAAGGGCA
>NW_008824186.1:166184-169616 GCF_000699105.1 Pygoscelis adeliae
GGGACATGGTTTAGTGGGCATGGTGGTGTTGGGTCAATGGTTGGCCTCGATGATCTTAGAGGTCTTTTCCAACCTTAAAGATTCTATGATTCTATGATATCACTGATGTCCAGAATTAAGCTTGCAATGACTACTGACTTATGGTTTATTTCAGGAAAACATCAGGCTGTGGATAAATTGTCAGTTCTCTTACTCATGGTGTATATAAGTAATGAGATGGGGCCATAAGTTGTTTTTTCCATGTAATACACTCTAGTTTAATGCATGCTTATAATTTGCCATTTGAAATACTTCTGAATAAACAAATGAGAAGGGGGACAAAGGAAGGCACTTCAGGGGATTTGAGTAGCACCTAATACATAAAGGAAAGCTAGCTGTGTCAGAGAAATATAGCAGAGACCAAGGAGTTAATTTGTTCTGGTGGATCATCCCTACATACTTTTCCCAGCCAACAGCTGAGTTATTTCTCAAATGCCAGCCAAGAACCACTTGTAGCTGGCAAAAATCCACAGTTATCAGAGCAATGGAAAAGGGGTGGGACAAAAAAAAAGAGCAGTGTGGCTCTGTTGATAGTGAGGTGTGGGTTCCTGTGCTCTTATCCAGCTTGTATGGGTAAGAGAATAAATAGTTTACAAAGATAACATTTATACAGTGATTCAGCTCAGTGGTATGTGTAATGATTTCCTAGGTCTCTGGAATCTGTTTTGTGGTGTGGAGTATATGAAGTTCATACAGGACCTGTGGAGTTCATATAGGACCAGGTTTCCCTGAGGTTCACAGAAAGACCATTTTCATTGTAAGTGATTTCAAAAAATACCAAACAACTAGTTCTTCAGTTATTTTGCATATGACACATTAGGAACACAGAGAGGTTGAAAGGTGGAGAAAGCACCGATGAAATACTGGTAAAAGAACTCAGAAATCTTTCAAAATCATGATTATGTGATGGTCTTGCAAACAGAAAGTGAGTGGATCTATCATATCCCCAAAGCTCCCCAAACCTGTGCAACATATGGTGAAAATAAGGGATATTTCCAGTTCTGAAGTTAACAGCTGTACATAAAATAGGGCCTCATGAAGCTCAGCATTTCTATAACTCCTTATTCTTTGTGGACCCCACTGCGTAGGAATTCTGACCAAATTCTTACAGACTGAAAAAAATACTGGGCTGCAGAAAAAAAGTATCGTACACATAGTCAAATCAGCCTTGGCTGAACGCATACAGGAGAAAGGGAGCTATGGAAGATTTAAACTGGGGGTGAATATTGCTTTTCAAAGAACTAGGAGTACCAGATAGGAAAAGCCATGCTTCTTGTGGCTGGTTAATCACCATGGTTAGTCGATCTCTGTAGCTTGTATTAAGGAGTCCTGGAAAATCAGACCATTGAAATATCAAAAAGCAAACAGCATTAATGCATTCTGGTGCCTTTTTCACTGTAATTGATGACTGTTTAATACACTAGATGTCTGTCACTCATCGTGCAGTCTTTTGCGCACCACATACTCATAAGCACACACATATACGAAATCAAAATGTCTGATTTGCAAGCAAACCTGAAATATTTTTTTAAATTGTAACTGAGTTTAACTAATACAAATGCATAAGGGTCATTGAAAAATTAGTCTGTGCCCAAAGTCTTGCATGTCTGAGTTGCCTGACTGTTAAAAGACTGTAGAAGCACTTACTCCAACTAAGAAGCAGTAGGACCTGTGATCCATTTAGGCTCTTGAACACATCTATGTGTGCAAGTGTATGTGTGTTTGTCTGTGTATGCACACAGGCACGTGTTCATCTGTTCTTTCTAATGCAAGAAATTTATATGGATCTGCTGCTCTTGAAAGAGAAAATCTCCCCAGGCTGTCCCAAACTGCATGTTACTGCTCTGAATTAATATTTATAACAAATTAACTCTGATCCTTTCCAAAGCTCGAGAATCTGAAATGTGAATATGAGCTGGTGTTGGTAGAGTCGTGGCACATGGATGAACACTGCTGGGGAGGCCAGCGCCATCCAGGAGTGTCCTATGGAAATATCCCCATCTAGTGGGTGTCAGCGGGCTGAGGACACTGCTCTGGCATACCAGGACACTGCCTGTCCAGTTTTTAAAGCAGTTGCACATCTGTTGTTTTCCTGAGAGAAAACAGCAAAAGTAGGAACCTCCTATTATCTGTAAAATTATTTCAGATTTTACATGGTTATTCTAAAAATATGTACAATATTTAAAATGGTCTTTCAATGATAGATTGTTCTGCTTTTCTCACTACAGCGTATACTGAGTGCATTATGCCTACATAAGCTAAATTATCTCTGATGGTTTGTCCAGGAATTTTCTGAATGAGTTTTAGAAGAAATGAAAAACACTGAAAAGTTTTCAGGCTTGACATACACTTCCCGCAGTTAAAGGTACTGCTTATCTCAGAATATATTTTACATAAGAAGAAGGAGTTCACTGGGATTTGAGAGCTGGTATGTTTGTAAATATTCATTATTGTCTTCAAGACAAAACATGCAAAAGCAACGTGAAAATACAGTATTATCCTGACATGAGACATGGCTACAAAATCCTGTATCTACTCTCTCCCCTATCTTTTTGAGGGAGTTGTTCTTAGCTGGTGAAAAAAGAAAGTTTGTTCCTAGACCCACTAAAATTAGTAGGAGTTTTGACATTAATAGAGTTACGTCTTAGTGAGGAATATTTCAGGAAGGAATACAGCATAGCAAAACCTGCAGTACATTCAGTCCTAATGAAAGTATAGTACTCATGTAATGGTTACCCAATTAATGCTTTCTTACTTGTCTTTCTCAGAAAGTATTAGTGGCTGAAATAGTGTAATAGTTATTTAAGGATAGTTGAATAATGTAATGGCATCTAACTAATCGGATGCCTATTGCTGATATTTGTAAGCAAGGCTTCAGATTCCCCAGCATCACATCCCGGCTAGGAGTTTCTGTCTTAAATCCAGGCTGCAGCACATTCTGGGGTTCTAGGTAGAAGGCGAGAAGGGTTTCTGAGAGGGACTATGCAGCACTTCATGTGACTGCAATTGGAAAAAGTCCTCATCTCTCTTGTCACACTTTTTAATGCTTATCCTATTATCGACACGTATAGAACATACATAGTTTTACACACACACACATGCACGTATATATATTCCTACGAACAGGTAAGATCCTTTCTCTATGAACACATTTATAGATATGTATTACTTTCTTATTCAGCCGGCTTGTTACATGTATGCATGTTTTTTCTTCTCAGCAAAATTTCCCTCAAAATAGTTTACAATACAAGGTGTTGCTTCAAAACGTAGGTTTGAATACCATGGTTATGAAACCAGGAGATTAATGCCATTAGCTCAAGACAGGCACTGTGGAGACAGGTGCTGTGCATGTTTCTCCATGTAGCTCTGCCAATGCTCATTAATCTTGATCTG
>NW_008824186.1:169648-182203 GCF_000699105.1 Pygoscelis adeliae
TGTGCCAAATTTTATAGTTTATTTGTTTATAGGTATAGCAATGTTTCTGTTGAAGCAGAAGTTATTGTGAATACCTTGTACTCATTTTCAACTTTTGCTTTTTACTCTGCTGGTATGATCTGTCTTGTCCATGGTGCCTGTTATGAAGGGAAGGGCCCAGACATGGGGCTGACTGGCACTAAAGTAATCGCATTTTACATGATCTGAATGTCAAAAGCAAAGAACTCCGAAGTTAATCATTGCTTACTATGACTGACTCAGCCTCTCTAATCCTTTTCCATCCTCAGTCCTTGTCACTGTGCCACTTGACCTGCTTCCTCAGGGCTGGACTATGTACCTCCACCATGCATTGCACAGCAATCCAGTTTGGGAAGGGGAAATGCTTCTTGCAAAGCTTTAGGGGCCAACTCTGCTTAGACTAAAAGTTGCTGTGGGAAGGTATGATGCCTTTGAGCTCATTGGACATAAAACTTCATATCTCAGACAGATACTCACCCTTCCCTTCCTGTGCTTGCAACAGAACTACTTTGTCTTTTAAGCAGAGAGGAGTATCCAGTTTCAGACAAAATGGACATTTGTATGCAGTTTTGCCTCCAGGATTGGGAGTAGAGATACAGTCTCCTGCCACCCTCACACCTATTCTGAATCTACAGGAGGTCATTTTTATTTCCTTTCATACCATTCATCACCCCTGGCAAAGGGATAAGGACAGCAGAACCCTGCTGAGCGATTGATATGTTTGTGCTGCTCTGTATAAGAAGTAATGTTTTTGCATCACTTAGGTTACACACTTCTAGTATATTCTGTTACCTACAACTTAATCCTTTCAGGATTTTTCTGCCAGCAGGTAAAATGAAATGATAAGTTTTGTTCCTACTTAGCTCACATTGTGTACTCCTCCTAAGGAGTGATATATGCCAAGTATTTATGACAGTAACAAAGTGCAAATTTGTCATAGACTCCAACTGGACTAGGATGGGCTTTGCAAAAAAATCCTGTGAGGTGATATCTAGAGTTCTAAAACTTTTTCCCTTTCTTCCCCTGTGTCACTGTAAGCACCCTGTCCTAGCTCAGATGGAAACAGCCCTGCAGGAAATGACAACGTGCTACAGCAATCTGCCCAAGTGAAATGTTCTCGACACTGGAGTATCTGCCCTGACACATGGTGCTTGGCTGCTTGCCCAGAACATACTACTGGTATGGCTGGGAGCAATGGGACCAAGCTCCTTCTGCACTAACACTTGCACCCATAGGGGTGAGGAGGCAGGTGAGATGGACAATCCCTTTCCCTGTGGGACCTTGGTATATATTGTGTGCACTGGCATGAGATCTTACCAGAGGCACACAACATACAGATGGGCATCCTTTGGTATTTCCAACATTTCACTTGACTGCTGCTCAACACAAATAAAATTCAGCAGGGTCATCCTCTTGTGCAGAAGGTAACAGGTATTTACACTTTACCAGCAAGACAAAATAGTGTACAGGACCATAAGTCACAAGATTCCTTTGCCGGTATTTCCAGTTTTAAGCAGTAAAAATCTGTACCTTAGTTCCTTAGAGCATCCAGCTGGTGGTGCCAAATAGTAAGTGCAAAGGACATTTTTTCTGTATTTTGAATGCTTGGAATATAAATTGTTTGGATAAAGACATCTTTACAGTTGTTTCTTAGACTCTTTTTAACAACTGTCCTTCTCTCTCTCAGTGAACTCAGCAGGTCAACTTCTAAAAGTCAACTGTTGTGTGTTTATGCCTCACACAAAGAGATATAACCCCCTTCCTCTGATTTATTTGGAAGCTCACTCTGTGCATGGGGTGTAGAAGATGTATATAGATGTACATGGATGATAAGCAGTGGAGGATCAGGCCCAGGACATTTTGGACTGGAGTAATATGTTTATTACTTCATAAATCATAGTAAACCTTAAGAACACATACACTTGTTTACTTGGATGGTGAGTACCTCTGTACCTGGCATTTATATAACTTGCATGATCTGATGTCCTGTCCAGGATCTTTAACACATTTATTATGGCTGTTGATGAGTCAGCTTGTGACCTTCTTTTTCTGTGAAGTTCAGTAGTTAAAAGTATTTAGCTTGGAAGAAGATACCTGTTTTCAAATTTAAAGAGGGGGGCAAGGGGGAAGTGGTAAAGGAACACCGTGTTATGTTTCACTGGCCTAACAGTGACCTATAAAATGTGCTGGTGAGAACAGAAAATGTAATTCACCAACGACTGCACCCACAGTTTGTTTTCATTCTTTTTGATACTTGATTATAAAGGTTAAGGCAGGGGAAAGGGAGCGCTAACCTGAAGTGCTAGCTTTCCTATGGCTCCCTGCCATGTTAAGTCAGTGCTGATCTGAAAGGGTCAGGTTCTTTGCTGGCAGGCGGGCGGCCATGAGGAATAAACCCCAGGAAAGCCATTTTTTACAACGGGGTCATAGATATGGTTATTTTAGGAAGTGTTTTGCCCTGTTCTGGAGGGTGCCCTCTGTCCCCATGGGCTTCCCACTGAGAGAGTGCAACAGACTGCTGCTTGCACAAGACATGGGTTTTGCTGAGATAGGCTGAGCAGATGGCAGAGTGCGAGTATGACCAGTCAGGGCAGGGAAAGTATCAGAAAGGTGAGTCAGGCAGAGAGAGGCACGTGGAGAATGGCACGACTAAATCATGCTTCCTTCACTTGGACTGCAGAACTGGTGGACTCCTGACCAATGCAATTCATCCAGGCACTGTGACAGTTGTTTTCCAGAGCATAATATTCAGATCTTTGGTCACTAAAAGAAAGCAAGTAAACATTATGTGCTGAGTGAACACTGAGAAGGACTTGGCTCCAAAGGCATCTGCTTAAGATTTCCACTTTTCCACATTTCCACTTATCAAAATAATTCCTTAATTTGGTTTCAGGGATGAAGGCACTTCAATGTACATGTTTATGGTAAAATCATGATATGAGAAGGAATATTAATTATATTGTCAAGAAAAAATTTATGTACAGTCTCTGGTACAGTAAAATCAGTGTGATTGGTTTGTTCAATATTTTAAAAATACACTGTGCTGTAGAAATATTAGAGGAACAGCTCGCTCTGTTCTGAGATCTTGTGTCCAACAAGTGCGACTTCGTCTGTGCTATTTTGCTCTGCTAAAGTATACCTCATGACATCTCCTGAAGTATTCTCTGTGCAACTGTGGAGGCTAATAATTTACTCAGACTCATTAAGAAAATTAAATCCTCTTCAAAGAATTATATCCAAACATTCTGAAAATGTTTTGAAACACAACGGCGACACTCTGCCCCCAGTTGCTCTTGTGAAATCCTGCTGTAGTGAATGGAGGCTACGTGTGAGGACGGGGCTGGACTACAGCCTGTTTGTCCTGGCTAAGCAGTTATGGTTTACGTTTAGAGCATTTCTTCAGGGAAGCGGGGAGCCCATTTAAAATCTCCACGGTATCAGTTGTTCTTGTCTCCACGGTACCTTGACTCTGTCTTACAAGAATGGCTTGAGATGCAGCAATGGAAGAAATGTGGGGCAGATAATACTGCCGTCTTTTACATCCACATAAACAATGAACACGTTTGAATGCAGAGAGGTAAAAAAGCAATCACTGGTTAAGCTGTAGTTGCTCGCGCCTGGCTTGCGTGACTACAACTAAGCACAGAATGTAGCTGATTGTCCTTATGTGTATGTACGGTCATTTACCATTTGATGAAATCAAGAGGATAAATTGTACCATTGATGGAATTTCTCAAGCTATGTACATGCTGCCTTTTCTCCTGGGTGTTTAGTTAAATGATGTTTTCCCTTTCCTGCAGGTAAGCAAATTATTTTCTTTTTCCTTTTGATCTCTCAGGACTCTGTTTTTTAGCCTGCCTGTCTTACCTTAATTCCTTTTGATAAAAGAGCCCTTTTATCATGCATGCTAAAATTGTTGGCTAGGTCTATTTGACATGCCATGATGAAACTAAATAAGCGGCTTTTTAAATGTCATGTATCACTTCATTTTTCCATATGTCTCATCACTAGATTTCACAATATCATGAGTGTCATCATTTTTAGTGGTTTTTATTGAGCTCCAGCTTCTGGATTTTTTTCCTTAAAATAAACATGAAAATAGTTTACATATCAAGCTCCTGTGGTTGCAGAAAAGCACTTAATAATCTGCTCAGTTGTATGTGAAAAGCTAATTAAAGGCATGTTTCTTGTGAAAAAACTTCTGATTGGGAGGCCTGAGCCATGATTTTAGAATGCTTGGAATGGTGATATTTCATACACAGTTGTTTGTTGTTTATTAGCAGGTAAGCAACAGGACAGGTTTTCTGTACTGGAGAATTTCAGATTAGGAATTTAATGACTATTTAGTCACACTTACTGACTGTGCTGTCTTAGGCACATGGTAGTTTTCAACACGTCTAGAAATGTGACTAATAATTTAGCCAATTACTATAAAAATGAAATCTTTTTATATGGGCTGGTCAGATGATCTCCTGCTTATGAGGTTTTCTAAACCAGGAATATCTGAGCTACTTAATGGGTGTGGCTTTTAGTTCCTGGGAAACCCCTACATTGAACTTTGTATTTTAATGAATGAGTAGAAAAAACAGGATTTGTAAAACTTTTCTAAGATAAAATTTGTTATTAGAGACAGAACTGTAAAAAAACCCCAACTTTCAGGGTTTTGTTTGGATGGTTTTTTTTTTTCTTACCAGACTGTTGTGTGGCTTTGAAGCAGCAACCTATTTTTGTACCCTTTACTTTTACTTTAAACAAATAAATTAGCATTCAAATTTCCTGTCCTAATCTAATTAACACAGTGTTTTCTGTAGTAAATAATGGTAGCACCTCCTTTGACTCTTCAGTCAGAAAGTATAGAGTGCTGTAAAGTACACTGTCATCATTTATTTAGCCTCATGGACTATTTAGCCTCATGTCACTGTCAAGACACTTTCATTAGTACCTTGATTTTTTTTGTATAAACTAAATTTTAAAAACTTGTTTAAAATATTGGAAAAAGACTACTATAGGCCTTCAATCTGCAAGGATGTAAGCACATATGGGATCTTGATGAACTCTAACAACGTCATTTAGAAATGACAATTCTTTTATTATATTATGACTTATTTTCTACATTTAGCCACTGCTACTGCATTTCTGACTTGTATAGCTTTTCAAGACCTTAAGATTAATGCTTTTAATAAATTACTTTCAAGTGAAGGTTTGTTCAAAACCTTGAATTTTGCAACAGACATCCTGTAATGATAGAGGGGGACTTTTATTTGTTTATCAGGAATGAAATCAATATACAAGAACAGAAAATATATTTAGCTGTGAATTTGCTGTGGAAGCTACTCTCTGATAGCAGGGACATGCTGTTGTAAAATAGTTTGCATTTCACAACATCAGTTTTACAGGCATCATATCACTGCAGCCTATAAAAAAAGAGTTGACCCATTATGCAACCATTAGAAATGAACTATAACGGATAATAGGAAGCGATAACTTCTGAAGAAGCATTCATACCAAATGTTTCTATTACCAGTGAAAGTATTTTTTACATGTGATTTATAAAACAGATGGATTTATTTTATAAATAAAGGACAGATTCTGCTCAAAATTAGATTCTTGGTAACATGCTAAAGATTGTTCCTTTATACATTTAATACTTGCACTGTTCAGTATTTGAATACTTGTACATAATTTTCAGATGGGCAGGAATTTCTGAATTTGCCATTCATACCCTGGTCTTGCCCAGTTTTTCTTCCAGTAGTATCTGAATCTTAATTGTACATTGATCTACAAAACCAGCAGTAATCACTGCAGGTTTTTTTCTGATCTTATTTTCTTCATAATGAAAAAGTGAAAAATATATGCAATAACTCGCATTCATTCTTCATGTATAAATTGAGTAAACCAGATGCCAGGTCCAAGTAGTTGTTCTCCTCTTCTTTTATTTCCAAGCAACTTTTCATTTTTCTGAGGTGTTTATTCCTAAAATATTATATGATTGTATCTCTGTGAGAGAAGGTGTGTAAGCAACAGGGCAGAGGCTTTCTAATGACAAACACCAAACTAAACACAGCAGGGCTGTAGCAGATCCCCAGGTAGAAACACTCACTGAGAATTAGAGAACCTTTTTTAATTATCCAGTATCAAACCTAGCAGTAACCGAGAAAATACTTCTCACCTGACACATCTATAGTCTGCCTGATGTTTTAGAATGTATTTTGTTTGGACATCTCTTTTTCTTCTCAGTTTCTTCTCCCCCCTGCAAAACCATACAAAACTTGTTCAAGAAATGCAACTATTTTCCCTCAAATTAAACTTCCAGTGCTTTGCACAGAAGGTAAGAGGCTAAATCCACAGCCAAAATTTTTGAGGTGGCAAAGGCAGGGTAGCCTAGCTCAGCTGAGGGCTATAAACACTCATTGCTTAGCTTTTAAACTAAACAGTAGCTTCTCTCTTTTGGCTTTCCTATTTTCTAGCCTTACCTTGGTTGTTTTTGTTACAGGTAAAGGCCTCACAGCATTTGCACTCTGAGGTATCCAGGTAGGTATCCTGTTTGATGGTTTGGAGGATGAAGGTTAAAAAAAAAAAATTGCTTAGAAACAGAGGGGGAAAAACATTAAAATCGGCATTGGGTCACAGCAGAGTGCAGAATATTTGTGTCAGAAGAAAGACTACTACAGCCCAGGTCCCTATCTTTTGCAGATATACTTAGCTTTGCATGCTGATTAAAATCCTTTGAAGCTGATAGGACTGAATAGTTGTGGGTGAATTTAAGCTGATACGTAAGTCCTCAAATGCAGCGTATTCCTAAGAATGAGGTTCTATCAGAAGCTACCCTAACTTTTTTCTTGTTTCTCTTGTATCCTTAATAGATATAACCAAAGCTGGAATTTGTTGAGTGTTCCAGTTCTGACCCTGATCCTCCAACGTCCCATTTAAGTATTCACATGATAAAGTTATTTGTAAATGTTAAATCTTTGCAGGATTATGATCTAAAGGAGTATTAGAGCCTGATCCAACTTCTTCAGAGGCCTGCCCTATATTTTGGTGATCAGTGTTTCAGAGCCATACTAAAGGGATTAAGACGCTGACAGTGCTTACTGAAGATAGAGTTTTCCTAAAAGCACAGTTCAGTATTCTAGTATTGACCCATCCAGAGCATGTGATGTAACAGTGCACATTATATAGTGTATCTCACCATACTTAGGCTAGCATAACTCTGATGGTTTACAGTGGCTCCAGTAGCCTTCACTTTATTTATGCTTTTGTAATCCAAATGCTAAGCAGTGTAAATATTTCCCCTATGTGGCTATACACAGAGAGATGTATTTACTTATATAATGTGCGAGGCTATGTCACGGAGAAACGTAAAGTATTTGCTAGTGTCTGTCTGAGATGAGTGGATTACCTGCTGCAGTGACATGGAGGCGTTAGACAGGCTGCCAGGGCCCTGTCCCAGTGACTCTGCCATGCCCAGAGCTCTCCAGGAGACTAAGCCTTTCTTTAGAGAGGGCAGCATTGCAGAAGTAGAATTACACTTTATAGCACTTCAGTAGCTTGTGTATGTTAAGCTTTTGTAAAAAATAAAGGAAGAAAACATTAGAACCCTTTTCCCGCTGCTGGTACAGAAATATTCTGAGGTCTTCTCTTTTCCTCCATCCATTTGTATCCTTTCATTTTACTTCTCTGCCTTCCCTGTGTCAGGAACAACTTCCCTCTATTTCACAGGTGTGGCAAGCAGGACTGCGGAAATGATACAGGGAGAGATTTGGCACTTTTTTTGTTTCACCAGCTGGCAGGAAATATAGGATGACCTGCAACAGGAGAGGAGTGGCAGTATTGCTGAAATGTGAACCAGGTGGTTGAAGACTAGGCAAAAAAAAAAAAAAAATTCTGTGGTGATCCTTTTTCAGCATGTGAGAAATCTGCTAAAGAACCAGAAAGGCCAGAGGCCTGGTAAAAGCAAGCAACGTGCTAGACTGGAAGACTTTATGTACAAAAAAAAAAAAAAAAAAGGTATTACTTTTTTCCCACATGGTTTGCAATTTATCTCAGGACTACAGAAATTATGTTGTCTTGTTTGATATGATGATAGCCCTGTTATCGTGTTATATGGCCATTCCATCCAAGCAGCTTTGCACCCATCACAAACGTGTTAGTTTTGCTTAAGAACACTTGGGGAAAAAAAAGAAAAAAGTATTATCACTTCTATTTTGTGGTGAAGAAGGTGAGGGTCTGTGATGTAGCTATGCCACATGGACATGGAAAACTTATTGCCGCCAGAATACAAGTTCCCTTGCCAGATCTGAGTGTCTAGCTTAAGAACACTTCCTTTCTCATTATGTGACATCATCATGAACAAACATATTAAATGGTATAAAATCATCATTCTTGCATAATACCTTTCATCTCAGGATTTCAAAGCACTTTACAATCATTAATCTGTACCTCTTAACCCAGTAATCACATGAGTAAGGTCTTCCTCACACAGAAGAAACATTTCTAAATACTTTCACATCCTGTTGAGAGGAGAAGAAGCCAAGTTTACCCAGACAGGAACTGGGATTAAAACTCAGTACATCTGCTCTCCATAAGCATCTCTCTTGGATCTGTAGATGCATTTGAAAGGAAAAGTCCCAATAAATATTGAGAGATAGGTGGTTTTGGTGCGTATCTGAAACCTGATGCTGCTTGGTTTAAATTTAGGATCTCCAGCTAACACAGGTCTGTTCTGTTGCTCCATGGAGAAAAAAATCTGTCATGTCATGCATGTAATCACTGCTGTTTGTTTGTTTTACAAATGGCTTTCTTCACAAGCTGGATTTTGTTCAATATGCATTACCAATTCTGGCATATTGGTCAGCAGTGTTTGGAACAAGAAGAATACTTACCCAGATGAATAGTGTTCTCCCATGTGAATGACTGCAGTGACTTCTAATCCACTCAGTCACTCTGTATAGAGAAAGTATAGAAACAAAATCTATCAATGGGACAAGAACACAGCTTAACTCAGAAAAAGCTTTCAGAATATTAACTGCAAGTTACTGGAAGATTTAAATTCTTCATAAAAGACAAAATATTGCTGCGACTTTTCAAAGTCAAACTTTATTTGTCATGCTTTGTGTTCTGATTTTGCCCTGATTTTGTTTTAGGGTCGTATTTGTTTGTTCTAGGGTGAATGGGCTTAGGGCTAATATAAACCTGGACTTATTGTCTGAGAGTCAAGGGTGCCAACTCTGTGAATGAAATTGTTTCTTTTGATTGATCTAACTCTGCCATAGAAATCCACAATATCAGGTTTTGATCCCCTGCGTAGCTACTATGTATGATCCAGTGCAGCCTTTCACTCTTTTTCTGCCAAGTCTTGGCCATCTTTGTGCTTGTTTCTCATGACCAAAAAGCTGTCTGTTTGATGTTATTTATCTTTAGAAGGAGGAGGGTTGGCAACAATTCATTACCAGAAAAATAGTTGGCACTAAATAGAACCACTTACTGAATTTACTGATTTTATTTTTTTCTTTATATGGAATTACTTTTCAGCTACTGTATCCTTTCGGATTCAGGCTGTTGTGTTATTTTTGAATCTTCCCATTTGAGAACAGTATTTCAAGCATTTGAACATTTTCTTTTTGCCATTTGTAGAAGAGTGCTAGGGTTTGACCCTGTCACCACCCAAGATGTTTTGAAACTTGCCCACATCTTTATTTACTGCGGACTGCATTACTGTGATTCCTGCCAAAGTTCCTGCCCAGACACTGCTATTAAACGGTTTTGTTAGAGTCAATATATTGAGAGCAGAACTTTATAATCTTTTTAAACTTTCAAATCATGTTATTCTATTATTGATTCTTTGCATTGTGTGATGACATGTCCCTCTTAATTCCTACTTTTAATTTGTTGTATATACAAAGATATGTTTACAGCTTTGATTGTAGTCCAATAATTCACAGGATATAGCTGGGATGGTTAAAGAACTTTTTCATCAAGTAGCATTTTTACCAAATTGTAAGATCCAATGGACTAAAAATAGATGATACACCAGTGTTTAAACTGGGAAAAGGTATGGATAATGAACTTCAGAGTAGTTACTCTAAGACTGCTAGAGGCAAAATCAGACAAATTCTGAGATGGGTTGCAATAAGAAAACAAATAAATAACGGTAACATAATTAATACCAGTTGACATAGGTTTATGGGTGAAAGAGCTTGATGATGGACATGTAATGTGCATTTGTAAATGTGGCTAATAAACATACCTATGTTGACCTAATGTATGATTCAGTCTTCCTAAGGACATTGGGCATTCTAATTTAAAAAAAAAAAAAAAAGAAAGAGAAATGCAATATATTAAATTGCTAGTTGATTGATAGGCTGAAAAAGTGGTTATAAGAGAAGATTAGTTAGTTTCAATTATTTCTGTTACTCCCAAGAACTTGTTCTTGCTCTGGTGAAATGCCATGTTTTTATCAGAGTCAACATGGAAAATGCTGATGACTCCAAGTTACTTAAAAAACCTGACCTGAATAATTTGATAAGGCATGATCACTTGAGTAATATGTGTTTGAATATTAACAACCAGTGCTTATGCAGGAAGAGTCTAACAAAGGCTAATTTATTTGTTTAATCCAAGAGTTAGCATTTATCACAGCCCACAAGCAAAGGAAAGGTGACTGTCAATTCTATAATCAAGCACAAGAAACACCCTAAATTTGGAAGCAGAAACTAGATACATTCAAGCCGCAAATAACCTGCAGCAGCAGGTTTTTTATTCTGAGGCAAGCTAGTTCTTGGTGCGATCTTCTTTGGTATGCAGAAGCTTCTTTAATACTTAAGCCTTTTTAATAAAGACTAAGATATTTCTAAAATGGGTCCTATAATGCAAGCAGAAAGTATATGGTTGAAAATTAACAGCCCGTGTTAGATAGGAAGTCAAGGTAAATGATGATAAAGTTCCTCAGGTCTTAATGTATATATCTTCATCTGAATCCTATTTTCCTTCTGATTATTAATAACCTGCTATCAAAGGTATATTCAACATGTGTTGAAACAGTAGAAGGTATGGCTCCATTCCTGTTATTTCCTATTTCCACATACACATACGACAGTTCACACAGAAGTTTATCAGAACCAGTGAAAGTAGTGAATGGTTTTAAAATAAGCCAATACTTTGAGTGCTTTCATGTTCAGTTTCGGTAAAAAGCATCACTTAAGATTATCCATTTACTTTGCATGACAATGGCATTATTGTCAGATGAGGTGCTGCATCTGGGGGAGTAGTAACTCCTAGCCAACAGGACATAACTGAGTTTAGAAATCACTTAACCTGTGCTATCTACAGCCTCGCCTTTTTGTCACATGTGAGCACTTCCTGAAAGAGCATTGAAGAATATAGTTATAATTTGTTGTAAGAAATTAAGTTATTTTCTCATCACCCAGATGCAGATCTGGTCCTGCACCACTAAAGTCAGTGGAAGTGAGATGAAGCTAAATGGGTATTAGTCTTGTGAACTTTTTGTATGTGCAAAAATGTGCTCATGCTGCATCCCTTCAGGTTAGGAGACAGAGTTCCCTTGGGCTAGCGAGACTTTTTTGGGGCCAAGTTAGGGAAGAAGCTTTAATCTGACTTGTCACTTTGGGAAGTCTTCTCTCCCTCCTGAGTAAATCAGCAGCCTATGGTGATAAGTTTCCCAATTTACTACCTAAGTGAGAACCTCTGAGTCTGTGGTGTTGGTGCTTCTTTTGGAACTATTTCTGGTATAATTGGCGGATTCTTGCTTCTTGAGCATTTCTTAACCAAAGGTCAACTGATATATTACTCCTTGGTGAGAGTTTGTTTTTATTGTTCTGACAGGATATATTTCAATAGCAGTATGTTGTGTTTCTTAGTTTACCTTGTCTTGATGATATTTGCTTTTGTGACCTCCCTGGAAAGGTACACTGAATTACCTATGGATGGGATGTGACCAAGCTGAACTCTAGCTGGTTTGCTTTTTGCATCCACTTCTGAACTTACCATATTAGAGTCGGGGGGAAGGTGGAAAGGAGAAACTAAGCAAGTTACCCTCCACAGAAGAGGGTGAAGGAATTTTTTAAGAACACAATACAAACAGGGGCCTTGGAAGTAATACTGGTGCCCGGTATTAGTTTACTTTTTGTTCTGTACTATATAGATCTCATTTCACTCCATCTAATCTAAAAAATGCATTTGCATAATGACTTTTTGTTAAATAAAAGGTACACTGTTGAACTGTTTAATTATACTTTGGCTGAGTTGCATGTATTTTCAAATCTTTATTTCCTAATAACTTTAAAGGAGATGGAGTTTGCCAAGGTCTCTGTTTAATTATTTCACCTGTGTTTACTTGGGAAGTTTTCCTTTTAATCCAATTTCCTCCCTCTTTGCCTCTTCTTTCCTTCTTCTTTCCCTCTTTCCCCTCTGTTGCAGAATGCAGCCCCAGGCATTCAGACTTAGGCAGTTGTCCAAATCTATTTTAAAACAAAATTTTAAATCAAAACTTCATGCAGCTATAGGGCAAGGGTCACATGT
>NW_008824186.1:182253-195558 GCF_000699105.1 Pygoscelis adeliae
CTCTCTTTCCTCTCCCAGTAAATATATGCAAAATGTAGAGCTATAAAAATGTTTATTTTTCAGGAGAAGTCGAGGTTACCTTGTCCCATATAGGACCAGTTGAAAGAACTTTGGCTTAGAAAAAAGAGGGAAGGTAGGCATGTCTTACCTAAGAAACTTAATTTTTTTCCTGATTAACAGCAAAGACTTAGCAAAGCATGTCTAGATTTTGCAGTGTTGACACACAACTTCATTATTACCATAATAATATCACTTGATATCAGAGGCAGAGAAATGTCAAACCTGAAATGCCATTCAGAGATGGGAGAAATCATGGCATTTTGCAGAAACTGATATACACAAAGCTTTTGTAAGCACTAGTTCATTGTTTAGTTCATTGTTCACACTTTCTGTCTGTTTTCCATACTGAACCCACAGTAAGCCTGTAGTGATGTAGAGAAGTAGATACTTTGAACAAAACCTGGAGTAGAAATAGATGTTAACACATTTGAAGCTGTATTTGTAGCTGAAAACATTCTAGTATTTTGATTTTTTCCCCTGATGTTTCTATGGTAGTTATCCGTGTATGTTTTTCAGCTGCTTTTGAGTCACTTTTCTGTACTGCTGGCTGTGAAAGTGAGAGAACAGCTTCTGCAGATGAAAGGCCAGCAATGATAGCACTGGAATGTGACCTCGGACGTTATCAGAATGACATTGTCTGTCAGATGATACGGCATTCTTATTTTTCCGACCACTTTTGGCATGGAATCAGGTCAGTTCAGGATGGGGGCATATATTGCCATGCCATACATATACCCATAAATGGCATATTAAGACTCTCAATATGAAGTTAGCTTAGTTAATATGAAATAGGTTCCATTTCAAAAGCCCTCTCTTGTGGGTAGATATTTAACATGTTCTTCTGTCATTTCCAACCTGTTTTAAAAGTCTGCTTGAAAGAAACCGCTGGGATTAGAGAGAGACTGGTTATTCTCTCTGGAAAAAAAATTGAAATAAATATCAAATGAGGATAATTTTCTTGCTGTGGATCATGGGTATTCTGCTTAATAGACCAAGGTCTCATAAACTGTAAGTGATTATTCCTTCCTGCCTCAGATTTGCGAAGTACCTGAAACAATAACAGAAAAGAAGCTATTATCTAAAAGATAGATTTTGAGTGAATGATGTTGCTTGGGTTTAGTCTCCATAGCTTCCTTCTCCCTACCTGCCATTGAAAATAATGGACGCAAGTGTCTGGTGGATAGACTATGAGGGTGAAAGCTGGGACTTTGACATATGTCAATTCCACTCTCAGCCTGGCCGTTGGCTTGCACTGTGAGCAAGTTATTTCCTTAAGCCACAACATCCACAGCTGCAAAACAGGGTGAGACTCAAGAGTCCTCAAAATAAAAAAACTGTCCTTTGTAATGCAAATTCTATTATTTCTATGGTACTACTTCTAAGGTGTTACAGATCTGAGATTTTTTTGTAGATTGTGTCCCTCAGGAGATTCCAAAGGGTCAGGAATATTTTGGGGTTTTGTTGGTGCATACGGATTAGGACAACACATGCATGTGGGGCTGTCTTTAAGCTAAATGGTTGAAATGCCAGAAATTTGGTGCTTTTACATCTGGACAAAAGGAAATACTTCTACCACTCTTCTTCTACTGTGCAGTGTGGAGGCAATTCTGTGGTTGTTTCCATGATGAATCATGCAGATAGTAGTTATGCATGAGTTAATGTTTTAGGATGAAACTCCATCCTTAGTTTTGGATAATGCTTCTGCTCTTGAAAGGAGAATTGAGATTGCTTGTGCTCTGAATTCTACTTCCATCTCTAATTTTTTTGCAGGTGAATATGCTGGATGATGTTTACGGATGAATATTTAAACAGCATTCATTTTTGTGCATAGAAAATGTAACAAGCTCTCTGATGTTCCAGAGCTGAAAAATTATCAGTGAGTTAGTAAATAAGTTGAAAATGACAATTTTAGCCAGTTATGTCTTTGTGTTTCCAAGATAGTTTCTTATGCAAGCTAAAAAGATCAAGCATTTCTTCATAACAATGCTCACCCCAGACCAAAGAAGAGCAGCAGGAGAGTTATCCATGTTACAAATCTTGGTCATAAGCCTGTTTGTTTGCTTTTGAAATATAATATTGTGGTAGAGTAATTACAGAAATAGAAAGCATTTCAGAGTGAATGAATGAGCAAAATATCCTTATTCTTGCTGAACAAGTGCCTAAGTGCTTCCAATGACAAGGTTAAAAATTTCTAACATATTCCTGATCTAGAAAAAAAGAATCAGTTTAAACAGTATTTTGACTCATCAGTCAAGTTTTGAGCATGCTCATAATTTTCTCACTACTTTTGAATCCTGTGTTTGGGAAGTGCCTGGACTGATTGGCTGAGTCATTTTCTGGTGATTAAGTGGTATGTCTGAACAGGAAACATACTGCAAAAGGCTTAAGGGGGTTTATAAATAGAAAATGTTCTGAGGGAAAATCATTACTCAGAAAGCAAATTCTATTGATACATGACTGCATAGATGTTGTCTGTTGTACAAGATCAGTATTTTTTAATGGAAAATTTTATTTATTTTTTTAAAAAAACATTTAATTACTTAATACTATTTCTTTACATCTTTATCTTGCTCAGATGCATGTGTAGGGACAGTAATAACTTTTAAACTTCAAAATAAACTGCCTTGATAGCCGTCCTTTTGTTTTCAAGGCCTATGCTTTTGATTCCAAGAACACGTCCTTAAATTTACCCTTGTTAAACTGAAAAAATCCTGATTTACTGTGCACTTCCTATGTGCTTTCTTCTGTGATATAGTATGTATATGTCGTGTGTCATACATATAGAGGGAGCAAGGAATGGGACACAGAAGCTAGGAATTCCTGTGTGAATACTGCTTCTGCCATTGTTAAATTAGTGAGTTGCCTTAGACAAGTTTTCCTATCATTTCCCTCGTTTTTCTTAGGATTGTAATTTGTCCACACTTTGTTCTTCTGGAAAGGTAGGATAACAGCTACTCCCCCATTTGAGAATGGTATTTTACCACATGCTGAATACAAAGCATAATAGGATACTGTACAATTCCCTTGAAGTCAATGACTTTGTCCACAAAACTAGAAAGGGCGGGTTTTTTTTCCCTCTCCAGTTAGCAGCAATCTTGGGATCCCTATCTGGCCATATTACAGTGCAACTTACCGACAAACTGATCATTTGACTGAAAAGAGCAGTTCTGTCATTGTTTAAAAAGGAGCTATGTTGTTAACATAAGAAAAAAATATTGTGGACAAGTAATGGAACTAAAATCAAACGGTCCTAATTTATAGCCGGATCCAAAGCTAACCAAAGCCAGTGGGAGTCTTTCCACTGACTTCATTAAACTTTGCATATTTGTCCACAGAAATGCTAGTAATACAGCCCAGCCAGGCCCTGAGAGATGCTCCAACCCCTTGTTCTCAGCTGACCTTCTTTGGCCGGTGTACAGAGCTGCTAGGGCGAAAATGGTACTACATACAGTACCAAGGGCAGGCTGAACTAAAACCTTAAACAAAAAAAGTGCTGTAGGAAAACCCTCACTAAAAAAGAAAAAGCTGAATATAAATAACAGTAAATGGTAGCAGTATTATGGGTTCTTCTGCCTCCAGGCAAGCGCCTACACATTTATAAATAATGACATGCAGACATTCGTTTAGTTTAAGATGCTTATTGATGCTTTGTAGACTAAAGTTTTAAGCAAAACAGAAGGCAAGAATGGGCAAGTTTCCAAAATCTGGGTATATTGTGAAATAAAAAAGTACATATAAGCTTTCTCTCCATGAGCGCACAGTGAAATGTACGTGTTGGCTAAGGATCCTACTACTGTACACTAAAAAAAAATCCTACCCTATCACTGCCTGGGGTGAATAATAAGAGAAGTGGCAGGGCTCATGAAGGAAACCAGCCATTTAATTCAATTAATTAAGATGGAAGTCTGCTTGAAATGTAGAGCTTTTCTTTTAATAAGGAAATTTCATCTGTAAAGTTTCACAGTAAACCATTCTCTGAAACAGTCTGTTAGATAGCGACTATATTTCATTGAAATTTGATATGAACTATGCACGTATATCTAAACTTTTGTTTACTGTCTGACAACAAATATTTGTCTGTGTGGGTGAAAGTGAAACACTAGACAGCGATCTCAAGATCACCAGGAAGTGTTGCACTACTGTAAATAAACCATTTAAATCCTGTGAAGTTATTTCAGATTGACTTTTTTTAATACTGAAAATAACTTTTAGTCTTTAGCTTATACATTGTTAAACAATACGTTAGTGAATGGGTGATGCCAGATGCATATCTTGAAAGAGCAGCATAATTGCTGCTCATTAAGAAATTGCAAGGATGCAATATAGCTAAAAGAAGCACTTCACATGCAGAAAGAAGTGCTTTCAAATGAGGAAGGTTGAATGGCAAAAGAAGACTTTTCAGTCGTGCTGAGTTTCACAGGTCAATCTCATGTATGAATTTTAAACAACCTATGAAGGGCACTTGAAAGAAATGCCAGTTCTGTGAACAACATGGAGCAATCATACAACAAGTTGATGGTCTAAGTTTCTGCTCAACAGGATTTCCCCTGGGAATGTGGCAGTTGTTAGATATCTTCATTTCAGCTGTTGTGAAAACGCACTTGTGCCCAGGCTTTGTTTTCTCCCCAAGTGCTGCTGTTACCATTCCAGAAATTTCAAAGTGGTTTTGCTCTCGGTGTGTTGAGGCTCCTCCTTCACCAGCTGAAATCTGATATTTCAAACTCTGCGTATGCATGAGCAGGAAGGGTGGAGGGATGCCAACTGCTCTGTTGAAAAATTTGCAGATGCACAGGACCTTTTTTTTTTTTTTTTAAATTAAAGAATACCTTTTTTTTATGCTGGCACTGAGACTGGAAAGCTATTGGCAGATGGTGCAACTCTGAAAAGGTCTCTCTTTAAGCTACGCTTGTTTGTTTGAAGTTGCTAACATGACATGTTCAAATACTAAATTATGGAGTTCATAAAAATATTTTACAGGTTGTCAAGAACAATATTGCTTGTGCTGTGATCCAGTGAGATCACATGAGCTAAGAAAACCCAGGCAACAGAATGGAGGCTGTTCAACAAGCCTTAGTGTTACCCTGGGAGCTGGTGGCAATTCATGAGGTGGCACCTCTCTGTCAAGTGCTAAGCCAATAGCCAAGTGGTGGTAGGAAACGTGGTGCTGCAGAGCCTGCCATCTCGGGGGGAGGCAGCAGTAGGGGCTGAATTACCTGCAACATCTTTGAAATCTCCAACACTTAACGGCAGGGAGGAGAATGACCGTGGCCTTATTCCACATGTGGTCTCAACATGTCAAATGCTTGCTGTAAAACTTCTTTTGCTCTGCCAGGTGGGCTATAGCACTTGTCTTCCCTCTCATAAGCAGTGTTGAAGAGGGTTGTGTCCTCCTGAGCCGCTCTGAATTTGGCAGATGGGTTTCGGTAGCACTGACGTCTGCGCATGGCCTGCGTCTGTACGGCAGCGCTGAGCTCCTCCGGCAGCAGAGGCATTATGTAAGGCCGAGCTCTTCCCTATAGGTTTATGGAAAACTGACAATGCTGGAAGGGGGCCAGTTTAACTGGGAAAACTGAAGTTGACTAAGCTTGAACAACTTAATTATCACATAAAGTTAAAGAAGTAAATGGCTTTAGGCCCCATTTAAGAAACCAGGGCTGAAAGGGTGGAAACAGGAATAAGCTGCTTTTTTCTCTGTGATCAGATAAGAAAGAGAAATCTTCAGTGCTGCTGTAGCTGGATATAAAATAAAAAACCTGAAGTTGCAGTGGGTAGTTAAAAAGCAATTAAACTTTCAAGAACATATTCCTCAGTAGCAGTTTGAGAACACTGTGGTATTTTTTACCCAGAAAGAACTCCAATGTTTTGAAGATAATTTTCCTAAGGTTAAGGTAGTGATTAGAGACCTATAACTCACAACACCAGGTTTAGGAAAAAGTCTCTTTTGTGTCTGTACTGTGGGTAGCCTATCAATGCCATGAGTATCTTTAGCTTTAGCAGTTGTGTTGCTGTGCTGCTATTTGGCCTCCGGTGAGGACTGCGGAATCCTTGCTTTTAACAGATGTCTCGGTCTTCTTTTTTTTGTTTTTGCAGTTGAGTGAGGCCAGAAGAAAAGTTGGTTATTGGTTTAAATGAGCATAGGATTGAATCCAGTGAAAGGTAGGAGGCTGGATGAAATTTTCTTTCTTACCAGTAAGCATAGTAGTGAAAAATGTCAATATGCATATTTCATTGAGCATAACCACTTACTTCCTGAACCATGAGAACAACTGAGTATTTTTGAACAAAGTTTACATATGCAAATATTTGTAACACATGTAAATCAGATTGAAATGCAAACCTACAGGTAAACCAAATTTTTATATGCATCAACACTTTTCTTGCTGAACTATATATAACCATAATATACACAATTTCTGTAGAACCTATATAGGTCCTTAGTTATTCCACTCTTGTTGACAGTATCCTTTGGAAATCTGTATCAACATTATCTTGAAGAAAGAGTAAATATGAGATTAATGTTAGCAACATTAATTGACATTTCCTACAGAATCCAGAACATGGAAAGGAACTTTAGAAGTTGTAATCATACATTTGCCAGTCCTAATTATGACATGACAGTAAAATTCATGTTTCATCTTCTTTGCCCAGACCATGAGTTTGCATTTTAGTTACACTGTAATAGTCTCTAAGTACATCATGGCTACGTTTCGTGTTTTTATATAAATGCTGATTGTAAATGGCATTAAACATGCATAACTCTTGTTTCTTAGCAACCTTATTTTTTAAACAAAGGGAGGTTGAATACATATAATTTATTTATTTTATGCTGTCAAGACAGACATATAATGTATAACAGACAAAACTGATACCCAGCAGTTGCTGGTTGTTTTCTATTATCTCCATAGAGCAAGTTAGAAACATTTGTGTTAGATAATTTTAAAAAAAGACTACATCTTCTTCTTAGCCATTCCTTCCTGGCTAAGCATGAGAAGCGAGGTCATCTCTTCTCTAATACAGCATAATGCAGCACAGTAAATGATCAGTCACTAGAATCTCCCAAAGTAAACTCTGGAATTGCCAAAGAAAGTACTTCCTTCCCCGAGAATGAAAAAAAAGAGATTTAGTGTTAAATTTCTAATATGGGTTTGCTCATGCATATGGAGTCACATTCATTAAAGAAACAATTACAATAGCGCAGACTAACTAGAAGTGTTTAACTTAAAAATGAAGAATGAGAATCTGTGAAACTGGAAGCATGCCAATTAGAAGTGGTGTGGTTTCATCCTTGAGCTAGGCAAGTATGTCTGAGTGTTCAGCTGTCTGAGAAACAGTAATTTCCCTAAAATATCACTGGAGACTATCTCTGCACTCAGACTTATCATGATGGTCCTCACTGGTTTGAACTGTCTGTCATTCTTCCATTAATGACACTCAGGGAAGACTTTGTTCAGTAACACCCACAAAACCTAAATAACATTTAATTAAATAAGGTCTCTGCTAAGATTTAATATGCTAACATCAAAGCATCTGGAAAAGTGATCTTTGTCTCTGACAGAAGGTTTCCCACAGACAAGAAATAATCTCAGGTTCTTGCTGACAACACATAGAGAATAGTTAATTTGTATTAAGCATGTATTTACAGAAGATTCCCTTTATTCATTGACAGTCACATTCTAGGAACTATTTTCATGCAGGTGTGTGCTAAATACACAGGTCTTCTGTGTTGTTTTTATTGTTGTTGTGGTTTAACCCCAGCCAGCAACTAAGCACCACACAGCTGCTCGCTCACGCCCCCCTGGTGGGATGGGGGAGAGAATCAGAAGAGTAAAAGTGAGAAAACTCATGGATTGAGATAAAGACAGTTTAATAGGTAAACCAAAAGCCGTGCACGCGAGCAAAGCAAAACAAGGAATTCATCCACCACTTCCCATGGGCAGGCAGGTGTTCAGCCATCTCCAGGAAAGCAGGGCTCCATCATGCATAACAGTTACTTGGGAAGACAAATGCCATCACTCCAGATGTCCCCCCCCCCTTCCTTCTTCTTCCCCCAGCTTTATATGCTGAGCATGGCGTCGTATGGTGTGGAATATCCCTTTGGTCAGTTGGGGTCAGCTGTCCTGGCTGTGTCCCCTCCCACCTTCTTGTGCACCCCCAGCCTGCTCGCTGGTGGGGGGGTGTGAGAGGCAGAAAAGGCCTTGGCTCTGTGTAAGTACTGCTCAGCAGTAACGAAAACATCCCTGTGTTATCAACACTGTTTTCAGACAAATCCAAAACACAGCCCCATACTAGCTACTGTGAAGAAAATTAACTCTACCCCAGCCAAAACCAGCACAATTGTTTTTTTGTTTTGGTTTGGTTTGTGGTTTTTTTCATAAAATTTCCCCAACATCTCTATCACAGATCACTGTATTTTTCTCCTGATATAATCTGAAGCAACCTAGCTGGCTATTTTGCAATGTGACATCCTTTAAGCAGCTGACAGTTACCGGCTTATGCAGATGTTTTAGCACCCTAACAAAGCAGAATCTATTTACCAGCTGTACGCAGCCTGGAATCATTTGGCTTGAAAGACTGTGCATTAACTTAAATTTCTTTATCACTTCAGCTGACATTTAAGTTTCACTTTGCTCTGCAAAGTCTTAATCTGAAATCAAGTATGACCAAACTGAGAGTACATTTTCAGGGAAGGTGTTAGCACAGCAGTGCAGGAAGGAAATCTTATCAGCTTTGTTGAGCTCGGTCGGTTAGTTACAGAGTCGTTTGTCAGCAGAATCCAAAGCAGCAAAGCTGCAAGTACTAGCTAGGAAAATGAGGCCTGATCCAAAGCCTGTTGGAATCCATGCAAAACAATGTTTAATTACTTCATCCTTTTCTCTCTGAAGTCAGTGAGATGTTGACATTTATTTCAACAGGAGAAGTAGCTCTACGCCTTTGATATGTATTTCAGAGTAGTGGCTTCTGCAAATCAAAGCAGAATCAAAACTGTATCTGAGCACACAAACCGAAATGTCAGAAATGAAAAATATAAAATATCTGTGGAATAAACCCCATAGGGCACTGAGGACTCGGCATTAATAAAATGAAGACTTTTAGTGATATTCCTTAGGGAAAAAATCCAAATATATCCCTGTGGAAGACTAAATCTTTTAACAGCTGACTTAAAGACTGGCTACAACAAGGACAGAAAAAGAAGAAAATGCAACTCTTTGTAATAGTGATTTATTCTACCTTTCATAATGTCCATAATGTTGATTATCTGTCAAATCTTCTCAAAATTCAAATACACCTTACAAAATTTTATGTGCCCCAAGAGAAGTTTCAAACTTCTTAAGGTTCTGGTTGTTGCTTTTCAGAACTCAAAAAATGTTTCCACGATTTGTAATTACAACATCACCAAAGCTGACATTATCCCTTACACGAAGTGAAATGACACTGAGATGTGACTCTGTTGTAGGAATAAACATGGGATTATAATTTTATGCCTTACTAAAATGAGAGTTATCCTAGAGAGCGTGAGGCTCGTTTCTTCTGCCTTCAAAGAAGGAATTTTTTGATTAATGAACTGAAGATTTTGAAGAGGGTGGTGCTGGCTAGCTGGGTACTCTCTATATGAGACTGCAGTTATCAACGTGTCTTAGGAAATGAATCAGTTAATGTTGAATGATACTGGGTGCAAGAGATCATCTTGTGCTCAGATTTGGTGTATTATTAGAAATTTCACATCAGTAAAATCCTTTTTATCTTCAGGGAGATTTAACCAGCAACCACATGTGATCCAGAGAGTGAAATTTCCTAGATTTGTGTCAGTAACCTGCATCAGACAAGCTCTATCTCCTTTTTGTCAAAATATCAGAGAAAATATTCACATATGGAAAAAAGCCCCAAACCACTAAACCCCACCACCCCCAGAACCCAAACAACAGAATTTTTGCATTGAAGAAAGGAGGACTAATGTTACCAACCTGGGGATGTGTTACTGGCCAGGTGTGCTGTGGGAAAGTTTGTTAGAGCTTGCCCTCTTAAAGGATAGAGGCAACACAGGGCAAATATAAATCCTGGCAGTTCTGTGCCAATGTGAGAGAGCCCTACTGCTGTTACTGCAGCAGAAGTGGTGAGCGTATGAGAAATTGCTAATATGAGGAAGGTAGGGTGATGAAGGACCCGTTCCCAAACTTCCCTAGCAAATGAACTTGTAGTCATCTGTGGGAAGAGGGCTAGAAAATGAGCTAGGTGTGTTTTGTTGGTACTTCTGTCTGTCTTTTTAATTAAGAAACAAGGATCCTGTGGAATAGTTTAAATATTCATTATTATTACTGATGAACCAAAATGTTTTGAACTGTTCCTCAATAGACATGTATAAATCTGTTAATGTGTTTAGAAACTTGAACAGAAATGTTGCTTAGAAGGTGTCTCACACTAGAATAGTTCCATTATATGCTAAGGGTATTATCTGATACATTCAGGATCGGGTAGGAAGGGCTATTTCCTGCACATGTGGTAAGAAAATCCAGCTATTCCAGGCTCCAGGAAAATTATATGCTCCCACATAAAGAATTCAGCTTCCTTTCCTTAGATCTGTTTTCTTTTCCTCAACCTATAAAGAAAAATTCCTTTAAAAGAACCACTCTAATGGCTTTATATGTTCATTTAAAACAAAAAGCATTACTGAAGGAAGAGAATATGAAAATTTGTATTTAACTACTGATTCTCATCGGAGATGAATATGACGACAAACTTCAAACCAAGAGCAGGGAAATACCTATGCAACCCATAATGGCCTTTCACATGATGTAGTAGAATGTCAAGGTTTCACCCTCATAAGCCCCCATAAGGTAAGGAAGTCTTATTACCTTCACCCTATAGATCACGAACTGATACACACCATGTATGCATGAATTCTTAAAGTCATAAAGGAGATGAGTGGTGGAGGAGGGAGTTCAGCATGGTCTCCTGAGACCCAGGCTGCGACATAACAACCAGACCGTCTCTTTTGTATAAAAAAGTTCAGTTAACTTTCAAGAAATCCACAATTAATCAGAAAAGATCAGACAGGTTGTTAAAATACCACAAGAAGGGCTTTTATTGTGTTGGATATGTAGATACTATTACATTTACAAGAATTTAAGTAGATGATAGGCTTGCACAGGTCAGGAAAGGGAGTGTTTTACATAATCAGCCACAGCGAGGGGATGAACATCCTACAGCGGAGTTAGCAGGCATGGCTTTATACTAGTTGATAAGACTGGGTTGTTTTTCATAAGGGCTATTCTTATTCCTTTTTCCTATCCTTTCAACGGGGGAGAACAGGCTAGGACTGAACAAAAAAAATCTGCAAAGCAGCTGCACTGTTAAAAATAATGGGTTAGGAACTTGGTCTCACTGGAAGGGGAGGCTGTGCAGCACCCAGGGAAGTCGCTATTTCCCTTTATGGTTGCATGTCCCACGCTTCACATAAGGGAAGGTGGGCTAGGGTAGCCAACCGAGCCGCATGTAATGCCAGATTTGTGGTTCTGGATTAGTGTTTATTAATCTAATCTTTACTGAAGTGTGTTCATCTTAGCCCAGAGTGATTAGACTGTATCTTAGTTATGTTTTCCTCTGGAGAGAGGTAGGTGTGACTGTGAATAAAGAATTTCTTAATTCTGGTTAAGTAACACCTAATGAAACATAATTTTAAAAGATGGCTATGATAATAGTTAAGATTAGTGAGTGTGAACTATACATTCATCTTTTGGCCATTTTCAAAGCTCAAATATTTAAGGGCAATCAGTAAATATACTAATTATAGTTATTAGAATAGCAAGGTCCCCGGTGGTCTTCATGCAGCCCCTGACATGTCTCCCTAGGGAGCACATAAAAATTTTGGAAGGACCTGGCAGGAGAGGGTTATCTTTTTATGGACTTACCTACTAACTTTTTCTGAGAGGAGTGGAGGGAAGAGAACAGCTGGTAAAGGTGAAGAGAGATATGGGAGGCCAGTGCTGTAAGCATCTTTCCTAACCAAGAAGGAACATCTTTCCTAAAGAAGGAAGTTTTGGAATATTTCCCAGGAGGGGTTAAATTCTTTTTGACTTTGTATTTTCTGGGTTCTCTGTGGAGGAATCTTGCTTTCATGTGGCTGTCAAAGCTGGACTGAAACTAGGAAGTCTTTGTACAAATCATATAGATATTATTTCTTTCATACACACATCCCCCTTTGCTATCTACAGATCACTTTTGCTGGAAGCTTGCCAAGAGCATTTTCTCATTCCTTGTTCTTGCCTTCCTCAAGGCTGCTAAAGAAGATAGTCTTTTAGATAACAGGGAAACGGTATGCACCATTATTTCTATACTCTAGCTTTTATCACTTTGAGGAAAAAGTACATTTAATATCCCAGAGTTAAATGAGCAGGTAAACATACTGCAATTCAAAAGTTAATGATTGAGTAAAACTTGGGTTCAGCCAAGCACGATGCAAGTAGCTAGAAGACAAAATTCAACCCAAATGAGAGATATTTTCCACAACAAAATTCTTACCTTGAGGTCAACAAATTATTTTAGAGAGTTGGTTAAATGCTTGGCTCGTTAGAGATTGGGTTACATTCACCTGTGCGTGGATAAATAGGGCCACATTCACACTTGTTTTCTCTCCCTGTTTTCCAAAGCAACTTTAAATTTGGCTCAGAGCAGGCAAGTGTGAAAAAGGCCAAGTAGCTCATGTCATGGCAGACTAGTGTCCTGCTCCCTTGTTCTGCCACAGCCTTCTTCAAGGTCACTTAAGGTATACTGTCTGTGTGGCACATGCCAAAATATTTATGAACGTTTTAAGTTACCTACAAGCAGGTCTACTGAGGTTTTTATCAAACCTTTAGCAGCTACGAGCTTTAGCTGCAGAGCATTTTACCCTTCCTGTTGCAGCAGTTCAAGTGAATCCTAGTTGTTTTTCTTTGTTCTTCCTTTTTTCATAAAACTTCACTTCTACCGTTAGCAAGGTGTTGTTATTGTTGATGAAAGTCAAGGAGTTGTAGTGTAAGTGCTGCTATCTTGAACTTTCTTCCCAGTAGTTTTCCATTTGCTTGCTGACCTAAATCTTCTTAAATCTCCTGAATATATGACAAGCTTTAAGCTTCCTCAAGTACAGAACCTAAACAGACAAGGGAAACCATTTCCGAGTTCCCTATTTCACGCTCTGCCGGGTGCGCTGACACCCACGCCGCTTCCCCAATTTACAGGTGGTACCTTCTCCACCGCCCCGCCGGTGCCTCC
>NW_008824186.1:196209-204341 GCF_000699105.1 Pygoscelis adeliae
GTACTTGCCCCCCGCGCCTTTGCGGTGACGCAGGGTAACTCCCTGGGCTCGCGCCGCGTCGGCGAGCGACGCGGGGAAAGTAAAAATAATCTTTAGCTTCGTAAGTACGCTGGGATTAAGACAGCAAAATGCTTTCTAAATGTGTTACAACACTGAAGTGGGCTATTAGTTTGGACGCGTCTTAATGAGCGTGTTAATCAGCGTAACATCCTTCTCTGCTCACCTTTTGGGCTAATTGAATATGGCATCTGTTGGGTTTTTCTTTGTGCTTTGAAGTCTGTCTTAACCTATGATAGTAATTGTCTTGTCGTGTTCACGGCGTTTTTAATGTGTAAATTCAGCATGTGACTTGAATTCAGATAGTTGGTCGTGGGTTGGCTCGAAGACTGATGACTGTAGATTTATTTGCCCCTAGGCTTATAGGGTTGAACCGGTATCAAAAAGTTTTAAGTTCTCTCTCAAACTTATCGGAAAAGATCTGGACGTCCCTGTCGACCTTAGAAACCGTTTACAATTGGCAACCTTGCCGGTATTTTCAGCCCAAATGCAATCTGAGCGTGGAAACCAAACTACATTCTTGTATGTAAAGATGGTCCCTGCAGGTCAAAACTGAGGTGTGTTGGCATGGCCAGGAAACTTCATATGAGTGCAGAGTTTTTTTTTTTCTTTCCCCTTAGAGACCCTAAATCCTGTAATAAGATGGAGCGGTGCAGTCTTGTGCCACCAAGCCCGGCTGGGGTGTAGCTGCCCCCTCTCTGATTCTGCTGTTGGTTTTGAGGAAGTTCTTAATCTCTCTGTAACTCAGTGTCCTAATCTTTAAAATGGCTTAATAAGACTTGTCACGCTTGCCTCCCAGGGATATTAACATGTAATTGATGTTCATGAAGTGCCTTGATCTGGGAGAAAAGAGGGCATCTTGCTTCCCTCATTTCGCCACTCCTATATTGGTTGCTAATTATACTACATGGGTGGAAAACAGATTATCCAACAACCAAACTGGAATTCATGTCTGTTGTCATTTACACAAGCACTCTAAATAAGTGTCTGTCCATGTATACTTAGTTGGAAGTTATCTGGTTATTTACCTAAATACAGTGGGTTTCATCCTTTCTGGAGGACACATCTGAAAAATGCACTTCCAAAACACTGTACCGAAGTGTCAGCAAACTTTTGCTCCTAACTCTAGAGATATGATACGGTTTTTCTCTGTGTATTATGAGGTCAGTAAACGTTTTAAGAATTAAAATTGCGTTGACTCACTTAACACTCGACACATCCTTGATCTTAGTCTTACTCAGGCTGAATCTTACGTTGTCTCAGTTTCTGTCATGTTTCACTTCTTTAGAAACTTGAAAAATGTACAATTGTACAATTTTCTGCTTGAAAATACAAGTTGTCTTCAAAATACAAGCGCTGTATTTATCTCTGTAACCATTTTACTTGCTGTCCAAAGCAGTAATTAGCCTCTTTACTCCCCTCACTTGAATCTCGCCCCACCTCCTCCTTATCACTGCTGCTTCCCCCCTCGGGCAGATAGCAGAGCCTGCAGTGGCAATAGCACAGGGCTGGGGTGATGGGGTCACCAGCAACATATGCCAGAAGACATCAGTATTCCATAAAGCAGCTGGTATGAATGGACACACCTACTTACAGCACAGACATAATGGTCTTTTTCAGCTAAAGCCTTGGGTTAAGAAATTCTCAGTCCCTTTCCTACGTCTTGGATTCTCCATACTGCAAGGCTGTGTGCTGGGAGGCTGCTTTATGATGAGGCTGCCTAGCCAGGTACCAGCGCATTCGACTCGTGCATTTTATGCAGTTCTCCTTTTCAAGATTGTTGCTGCAAAAGGTATATTGTCCCCCACGAGAAACAGACCTGTCAAGTTCATACCTGACAAATAAAGGTTTTAAGATGCTGCTTGACGTTGGTTAGTTAGTTCTCTTCTCTTCACAGTACTAGAAAAAGATATTGGAGATGCAGCTTATACTGTGTGGTGGAGAAATGAAGTTCCAATGGGAAACTGAAGGATGCTGCATCCAAATTCTTCTTGCCATGTGGCCTGCAGCAAGCGATGTGACTTTTCCTGCCCTATCTGTAAAACTAGGTGAATTCTTAGCAAACCAGTAAACTATACAGAAATGAGAAATCATCTCTGAAACTCTGCATTTCTTTTATTTCTTGTTCTTAGTTGCCTTAATGCTGCCCTAAAAATGCACAGCAGTAAAATATCCCTGATATCAGGGTGGTGGTTGCATTGCTGTTTGTGAGGAGTTCAGGTTTTCTTCAGTTTTGTCTAGAATCTAGAGGTAAGTATAATCTGAAAAGATTTTGTTTTTTCTAAGATATTCTGAAGCAGAGTTTTCTTGTCTGGTGTCCATGTCCCATTCCTTGTGGAGATGAGAGAGCCCATTTTTTGGCTGGAGATGTTCTTTAAGTGTAAGAAACTATAAAACAAGAGAGGTGATTGCTATCCGGTTTCTCCGTGAGTGTGCTTTAAGTCTTTCACCTCTTTTAGCACGTACCTTGTATCTGCTCCAGCTGTCTCACTGCTCTGGTATTTTATAATTAGTATCTTGAAAACTCAAGGGAAAACTTTCAAATGCTATATATTTCCCATTGGGACTCTTTCACGTGGCTGTAACGTTTGTTGTGAGTCCTTGGTAACGTGTATCTGTTCCTCAGGAGTCCTTTGTCTCAGTTAGATTCCCCTGGCGTCAGCAGAAAAACTCTGTTTTCTGGTGGAAGAGGCTTTGCTTCTTAGGGGCATGGTGTGTTTTGATTCCCTTAAAATGAAGACAATTTCAGATGACTGAAATTGTCTGCCTCCCCATATGGTCCTTCTGTTTTCTCAGCTTGCTCGAGTGTTGCGTTCAGAGCCAACATGCTACAGGAAGGCTGAGGGGTTGTGCCTGCAACCCCTACAATGTGCCTACAATGCTTTGTACACCTGTACAGGCAGCCTGGCATGCATGTATCTGTATAATACATGTGTACCTGTATAATCTACATTTAGCATGTGCATTTTGTATGTGAGCAAATTTTCTTTTCTTTTCAAGCTTTCTGTGTGAGAAGTCCATTAATTTGAAAAATGCAGCCTCTGCTCTGTGTCTGGCACCCTGACTGCTAAGGGATGGCACGCTGTTTGCTTTACTCATCACTAGGACCAGTTTTAGGGGTGTTTATGCTGCAGTTTGACTCCTTCAGAAGTGGTATTAGTAGTTCGGGGTATTCCAGCATGGTACATTAGATTGTTTCCAGAAAATACAGATATTCTAAATTAAGGCTATTAAGTGTCCGCTGATTCAGTGACCGTGCAGATACATAGTTAATGTTGTATTGTGACACATTCTGGAAATTGCTGGGTTTATTTCTGACATGGAGAAGATGACTAAGAATAACTCTTTCATCTATGCGTAGTTACATTTACAAGCAAGTAAAAACTTCCCCAAAATGATCTTTAGTCATATTTAGACTCTTAGTTCCATGAAAGGAAAAAAATTCAGACTTGTGCTTAAATCTGAGCTGCGTGTGCTATCAACCCCTCTTCCTGCTCTGGACTGTTGTTCAGTGAGAGGTTTTGGGTTTTTTGTTTTATTATCCTCTCCAAATTTTTGTGGGCATGTACTGTGTGGGAAAGGGGGGAAGAGAAGCCCAATTCCTTGTTAAGAAAGGTAGACCCTACCGCAACACAAATTATAATAGACACTACTGCCCTAACTTATATTCAGTTGAGTTCTGATTATTTTTATTTCAGTGTCCCACTAACACTGATGTAACTAGGAGGAAAGTCTGAACTCGGGTTCATTTCTTCTTGCTTTTTTCCTCCTAGAGCTATTATGGTAAGACCTGGTGAGGGGGGAATAATTCTGAAGACAACCCATGGGTTCAGAGATCACCTGCCTGTCTGTTTCTGGACACTTTGCTACGTTTTGTTAACTGGTCTCTGAAACCTTCCTATTTGGGGCCTGACTCCTTCAGGCAGATGGCTTATTGAATTGTGTGATGGGAATATGTAGATTAGATTTAAACTTTCGTTCTTGTCATTGGCATCTCGTCTGCATTGGTCTGGACAAATAATGCCAGCAGTTCCTCCACTTGCTGCATTCAGCCAAGTGGATATTACCAATTCAGTTTTTAAAATGACTGCGCCTGGCATTCTCAGTGTGTGTTGTGGAGTCTTGGCTTCTTAAAAAGCAGGTTCGTCGGATCAGTTAGTTCACGATAAATCCTTCTCAGACCTTTTAAGCTTGCAGCTTATTGCCTGTGTAGACTGCAGTAATGCCCAAGGGGGTGTTACGGTTTATCCTTCTGTGTAACTGCCATAGCCAAGCATCAAAATAGAATTTCCAAAGCCATGTGAAATTTTTGTTTGGAATGTGTGGGGATGTTTTATAATCAACTTTAAATGTAGTCTTTGGTAATTCAATTGCTTATCTTAACTCTTCTGCATATTTTATGTTGTGGTTTGTTGGGGGTTTTTTGTATAGGGTTACTTTTGAAAGACTGAGTACATCAAAATACTACTTGATTCAGATAACGTATTTTGCCATTTTCTTACCTGAATAGGCAACTCCAAAAGCCAATTGGAAGGCTTTTAAATCTTCCAAGATGTCTTTTCCTAGTCTATCATGTGCAAATCATATATGATGGAGTCCAGCAAAAAATTAACAGTTTTTTTAAAAAGAAAAAAAGGCAAAGCAGAAAGTAGAGCAGGAGCAGAAGATGCATTTTCCCCTCTCTTTGAGAAGACTTGCGTTTGGCAGATAGTGGAATTCTTTTTTGCATGTAATCGTATGAGAGTATATCGCAATAACTATAATCTGTGTTATTGGCTGAGGTGAGTCCCATCTGTTAGTGGTGTTAGGGAGGTACAGTACCCTTGGTCTCTAAACTTGTGCACACAGGGAGTAGCACAGAAGGATTTAGAGAAACAAGTGCAGTCTCTGAAGGCAGTTGCTAAAAGCAAGGGAGAAATTCATAATGCAACACAATGTTCTCTGCTGACACCCTTTCCAGCTGAAAAACACCTCTGGTTAAACATTACCGTTAATAAACTTTAGAAGATAGTGGGTAGTTTTTGGTTTCTGCTTACTCATGAGATCAGCTTCTTTTTGTACAGGATCATCTATTGTATATGCTTGTTGTCAGGCTGTTTATTATGGATTTTCTTTATGCTGTGTCACCTTGTGCTGAGCTGGGGAATAATTTTAAGTAGCAATCTGAGCTGACTAGGAGAAAATTCCAGGCTTGTATTGCAGGAAGTACTTGAGCTTGACTTCATGGTAGTTAGTGTATAGTCAGTGCTGATTTTATTTATTTATTCATTTTAAATATTCTTGTCGTCGTCACTTCACCCCAGCTGTGGATCTGGCACAGTATATACTTGTACACTTGAATCTCCATTGCTTTTCTCTTGTTAGAGGTCATAAAGTTGGTTGAGTCACCATCCCTGGAAGTATTTAAAAGACGTGTAGATGTGGCACTTAGGGACATGGTTTAGTGGACATGATGGTGTTGGGTTGATGTTAGAGGTCATGATGTTAGAGGCTGATGTTAGAGGTTAAAGATCTTAGAGGTCTTTTCCAACCTTAATGATTCTATGATTCTATGAAAGGAGTGAGCATCCTGAGAAGAGAACTTACTTCTCCAGGTCTCATTTCCATCCTAGCTGGACTGAAGGAACTGCTGATGACATCTGATATTTGGGTTTGGATAATTTATGTGGATGAGTTCTCTTTCGGATCCAAACTCCTAGCCCTCTGCCCAGTGTTTGGTTTTCCCCTTTCACTGAGTGCTAAGGATTCCTATGGTTGCCACCTGTGCAACCATTTCTGTTGGTTCAGAAAATTGTTTAAGTAATTGCACAGCTGTAGGGACAGAAGAATGTTGAAGTTGAGAGACACTTTTCAGATTTTGGAGTTTTGCTTCATAAGATGAATGCAGATTGTAGGTTCCTCCCATTTCTGTCTATGGATTTTTAAAAGTAACAGCTGACACTCCTCTTACAGTATTTGTGTTCAGAACATTAATGTGGTTGAATGAATATCAGAAATGTGCACATGTTTAAGGCTTGGAAACGAGCTCCATAAATATGAACTATTGGTGCGTATTCAAAACTGAATTCAATGGATATAACCAAATACCTCTTGCTGTAATTACTCTCTGAAACACTGCCCTTGCACCAAGTCAACATTAGGTGTCCTAGCAAATGCATTAGGAAGAATAAGGCTTGCCTAAAGAACTGAATACATCCCAACAGCGAACCTGTTATGACAAAAGAAACCATCTTTCTGTTGTTCTGATGGGGGGGTGTATGTGAGAGGGGAGAAGGATTAGGGTGGTTGACTTTATTTCCTGGAAATGAATAACATACATTTTTCAGTGCATAAAACGGATATTACTCAGTTTGTGACCTGCTTCCTAGTAAAAGTGTCTTGAAGTGGGGATTGGTTTAAATCTGTTGCCTGCATTCCTGACATACAGTATTGTGTGATGCTATCTTGTCACAGAGGCATGCAATGTGCCACGATGTATAAATAACCCTGTGTGTCAAAGGTAATTTGAGACAATGTGCCAAATATTTAATGAAGTGCTGGGTCTTGTCCTGGGTATATATTTGGGAGTAGGTATCTGAGCTGAAACTGCAGCAGAGGGGTGATGAGTAATGTAATACTCCCCAGCACACACTGCAGAGCTACTCTGTACAGTACAGTAAGACACAACCAGCACTACAGGTCAGCCGCATCTTATTTATAACTTTGATGCTTAGATAAACGGACAGGAAAATAGGTTAATGTGCACTAGGCCAACCTGCTTTGGGCGTGTTGTGGGGAAAAAAATTGCCTTTAGTGTCCTCTGTGGAGTAATTTTAATGAATACTTCACATATCAATTTTCAATATAAATGCAGAATAGCATACAAAGGGGAATGGCTTTATTCCTTCGGGAGCAGCACTTCTACCCTGGAGGTGGACTCAGCAGGATGCCGACCTCGGGCAGTTCAGCGCTCTTTGTGCCTCTAACGCAGAGTTAAGGTATCCTGGGGCTGATGGCAGCCCTGCGAGGGAGATGGCTTTGGGAGATGCGAAGCAGCAGGTGCTGGCAGAGGAAGGAGGAGCTGTGCTGTGCACCGGGAGCTTGGCAGAGGCCTGGGTGTGAGTGGCAGAGGTGGATGCTAGCCCCTTGCTCGGGGAGAAGGTTTCTGTCTGGGTTTCCTTCTGATCTGGGGAGTTTTCCTCTGTGTATTTATGTGGGAAAGGAGATCCACAAGGTCTTTATCTTACACTTGCCTATGCAAAAATGCAAAGGGCAGGGTTATTTTCTTTCTCCCTGTTTTCTTTTTTCCTGAGGAAGGAGTTGTGATTGTTTCCCGAATGCGTGCATGTAGAGGGCTCTAGCAATATTTCTAATGCTTTTTCACGACAAATGCAGAAGCTTGATAATATCTTAAGGCCTTCTTTATGCATGCATTTAAATATATACCACCAAATCTGTGTATAGCTACTTCTTTAGCCACTACCTGACTTAATGAATGGATTGATGTTACTAGTAACTTGCGTGTAGAAGCACCTTCCAGCTCAGTTATGGAGTAAAAATGTTTGTCTCCCATTTATTTTATGCTTATTATGCATTAAAACAGAACAAAAGGAATTACGCAGCTATTTCGGAGCAAGATGAGACATTTTTGTGTGTTGTTCACAACACTTTCGTCTTACAAAGGTAAGTCCAAGGTTCAACCTGACATTCCATAAAATACACAAATGGCTTAACACTGTATTTGACAGTTTCTTGCCTCAGCTTTTTCTAACGGAGCATTTGTATGTATCCTTCATATGGTCAGGTAAAGCAGGTAGTTCTACAAAGCAATGTCAATACATTGCTCTTTTGCCCTTTGAGGTAAAGCTTTTGTGGGTTCCTTGACAAGTAAAACATTCAACAGGACATAAGTGCAAAGTCCTGCACCTGGGTCAGGGCAACCCCTGGTATCAAGACAGGCTAGGGGATGAAGGGATTGAGAGCAGCCCTGCCGAGAAGGACTTGGGGGTACTGGTGGATGAAAAGCTGGACATGAGCCAGCAATGTGCGCTCGCAGCCCAGAAGGCCAATCGTATCCTGGGCTGCATCAAAAGAAG